>NC_051848.1:59753579-60144950 GCF_002237135.1 Teleopsis dalmanni | reverse complement strand
TTTTATTCCGAAATCGACAAATTTTCTTTCATGAGTTGGAGTTCATTACCATTAAAATGTAGTGCTCTCTACTGATTTAGAATATATGAGCATATGGTGTTTAGCGTATCCTTCGCAGTAGTATAGATACTTTTACAAACAAAGCATACCCATTTCATACCATATGTGCAAAGGGTGTAATAAAGTTATCTATTTTCATTAATATGGTGCTTTTGATTTAATTAAATAATTAATATCTTTATTACCTGAGATGGGTAATAATGTGCGAGTATTTACTCATATATATGTTATGAATAAATTAAAAATAAATTAATATGAACACATAAATAAATATATCAAAATTTTCATAATTCAATTAGTAAATAAAATAATTAGTGCTTTGATGAGAAATAAAACTGATATACATCGGTAAAACCAGATTGGATGATTATTTTATTTATTTCTATGATTATTTACCTATGATACATTTCAAAATTTGTCAAGATGTATAAAATAGTAAATTATTTTAAAAAGTAAAAAAGTCACACAGTACAAATGTCAAACTGCTTATTAATCATTATATTCAATTACTATATCAGCTCACGTGTTCACGTCATTTAAATGAGCAGCCAATACCCGACATAAATATATGCATTGAAATAAACATTTTAGAAGAGCCAGGTAACAGCACCGTAAATCGCAAGTAGTAATTGTTGATTGAAAATACTTATATTGCTTTTCCAAGTAATTTCCTCTTTGTTTTATATACTTTTGCACGTATTTGAATCATTTGTCATAAGATTCCTTTCACTCCGCTTTGCATACCTCTAGAAAATCGAAAATTGAGAATTGTATTAGAAAACAACCGTATGATAGATAGATATTTAAAAAAATACAGCGAAGCTAAATTAGATAAATAACACCTTAAACATATTTAAAGATAGATTGTTTTAATTTTTAATAGTCTTATTAAATTTTATCATACCTAAGATGTTCCAAAGTGGGTACCACGTTAGCTGACACTAACGTGTCAAATTTTGAGAAGCGGGGGTCTATTTTAAGTACAAAAAAAAATGGTTCTACAAAAAAGACATCAACAATTTAGAGAACTTGAACTGAATGTAGCACTCTTAAAGGAAAATGTGTTCATAAATAAAGTCCATTTTTCCAAAATTCAAATCCAGATCAATTCGAGTCTTTCCTAATTAGATCGGGAACTTATTAAGTGATGTGTTGATTATATTTTAATAGTAATTTTTTTTATTTTATGCTGATAGAAAAATGAGTATTTGATTTCGTTGTATTTTTACGGTTGTCTGAAAACAAATTTTAAACTAATTACGGATCACTGAACGTAGTTTCTAAATGAACTTTCTAGTGAGCGGACGTGTTTTTAAGCCGGTCTCGGAAAAATTTAAATTTCAGTATAAAAACAAGTAAATAACAATCACTTTTAAAAGAATTACTTTTGTTATTAATACAAAAATAAAAAACAGAACATTCTCGGACAAAAAAACAATTCCTAAAAGTGAAAAGTGCATAAAATATTAATTTGAAAATAGCGCGCGCTTTTTCGATTTTTGTTGATTTTTGCACAACTTTAATATAAAAAAAAACTCAAATAGCTGACAGAGACAGCAAATTATTTTCTAAAGCTCAAAATAAAAAAAGTGAGCAAGCATTCAAACAAAATATCAGTGCGGTTTTGTGAATATATAAACAAAACAAAAAAGTGCTGATAGAGACAGCTAGTATTATTACAAACGTGTTCCACAAAAGCTGTAATTGGAAGCCCGCAATTCATCACAACACAACACAACATCAAAACCAACATACGTGCTAACATTGGATTTTGGAATTTAAAGATATTTATTTTATTAATTATTATTATTTTTTTATTATTATTATTATTATTATTATTCTTAGTATAATTATTATTCTTTTTTCTCTCTTTTTGTTTTTATTTATATGTTTAATTATTAGAATATAAAGTATAATATTTTACACATTTTCATTTTATTTTTTACATCTTCATTTTTATTTTTATTATTTTCTTCTTTATATTAATTTAATTTAATTTTACTTATATTTATATAGTTAATTTAACCTTATATCAATTAATATTAATAGTAGTTAAATTAAGTAAATCTTATATCACACCTGCTATTTGCATATATAACCACGTATGCAAATGAGCAATCAATATCTAGAAAGAAGACATACGATAAGCATTCCAAGTAAACGTAATGCTTATCTGGTAATAGACGCATCGAATACGTTGCCTCTGAAAACTACACAAACTGACAAAAGCTTGTCAAACATTGCACCTTCAGCAACTTCGCTTGCATTTTCCGACTTAGCGAGTCCAAAAAATAAAATAAAGGTCCAAACAGGCATGGAACGCTATGTAAATATGGAACGCAAACTTAGTCCTCAAAAAAGCAATTCAAAAGGTGCTAAAATAACTAAAACCATCAAAGATAGTGCAACTACAAACATTCTTTCTGGCAATAGATTTGCTGAATTAGCTGAAACTACAGATGAAGCTAATCAGCCTATTAACAAAAATTTTAAACCGCCTCCAATCTACTTGCGTGAACGCAGCTCAAATAAGCTAGTTACAATCCTTGCAAGTCTGATAAATAATACTTTTCATATTGTTCCTATAACTAGGGGCAATATACACGAAACCAAAATCCAAATCGACACTGAAAACAATTTTAGAGTCATAACCAAATATTTCGAAGACAGCAAAAAAAATTACTACACATACCAATTAAAGAGTAGTAAGGGCCTTGTTGTCGTAATTAAAGGTATCGAATCAGATGTAGAACCCATTGAGATAACAAATGTCCTAAGCGAAAAAGGCTTTAGCGCTAGAGCAGTAATAAATATTGTTAACAAAGATAAAATCCCACAACCTATGTTTAAAGTTGAACTTCACCCGGAAGTTTCTAAGCTTAAAAAAAATGAGAGCCATCCCATCTACAACCTACAGTATTTACTTCACCGCAGAATTAGCGTTGAGGAGCCCCACAAAAGAAATGGTCGGGTGCAATGCACAAACTGCCAAGAGTATGGCCATACTAAGTCATATTGCACTCTTCGTACAGTGTGCGTAGCTTGTGGCGAGCTTCACCATAGTTCCGAATGCGATAAAAAAGCATTAAAGGATACCAACTCCAAAAAATGTAGCAACTGCAGTGGAAATCACACTGCAAACTACAGAGGCTGTCCTATTTATAAAGAACTAAAGCACAGGTTAGCTCTGCAGAAAGAAGCGATGCGTAATCCTACAAGAAGCAACACCATTAAATTAGTTGAAGTACCTCAACCTTTAACTTCTAAGCCTGTTACACCAGGTTTTTCATATGCTAACGTCGTTAAATCTGACAAGCAACATGCTCCTCCAGTTCAAAGTAATAGTTTAGAAATAATGATCTCCACTCCCACCCAGAGCTTAACTCAGTTCATGTCAATCATGCAAACTACTCTTAACGAGATAGTTAAAATGCAAAGCCAATTAATGCAAATTTTTGTCTAAATAATGAGTACTTTAAAAATTTGTACATGGAATGCAAACGGCTTAAGCCAACATAAACTTGAACTCACAAATTTCATGTCCCGAGAAAGTGTGGATGTAATGCTGTGCTCAGAAACACATCTAACAAACAAAAATTTCTTTTCTATTCCTGGTTATTTAACATATTCCATAAAACCAATCACCCAGATGGCACAGCACGTGAAGGTACAGGTATTTTGATACGAAAGCGTCTAAAACACAATTTGCTAGGTACATATGCTCATAATTATATGCAAGCCACATCAATATGCCTTAAGCACAAAGGAAAAAATTTAACTTTATCGGCAGTTTACTGTCCTTCACGCTTCAACATTACTGAGACCCAACTTACGAATTACTTCTTAACTCTAGGTGAAAGATTTCTTGCGGCGGGAGACTACAACGCTAAGCACATGTATTGGGGTTCACGACTCTGTAATCCAAGAGGAAAACAGCTCTACAATTTTATTGTAAATAGAAAAAATGCACTAGACGTAATCTCCCCTGGACAGCCAACTATTGGGCTGCCGATAACAATAAAATACCAGACCTAATAGACTTCGCCGTGACCAAAGGCATGGGCAGAAATTTTATCTCAACATACACTAGCTGCGATTTGTCTTCTGACCATTCTCCAGTTACATTTTGCTTACTTGATGGTCCTCAGTTATATGACTGTTCCTATAGCCTTACAAGTCCTAAAACAAACTGGCTCAAATATAAAAAGTACTTTAATTCATACATTCACACAAATTACAATATAAAGTGTAAGTCTCATATTGAGGACGCAACCTCGGTTTTAAACTTAGTTCTGATGGCAAAAATCTAAGTCCCTTTAGCGAAAAACTTATTTAAGGAAGCCCAAAGGAGACTTAGATCTGCATTAAGCAATGCAACCAAAATCAGGGGATATAGTTATATTCGAAACCGATGTCTAAATGGCAAAAACCATATATCCTTATGGAATGCTAGCAAAGGTATAAATTCCCCCATAGAATTCGATTCTCCAATAAGAAACTCTCTCGGAAACTGGGCGCAAAGTGATAAAGAAAAATCTAACGTTTTTGCTGATTATCTAAAAGAGGTGTTCCAACCAAATCGTGCAAAAGGACATTATGACTTTCCCAATCAGGATCTACATGCACCATCTATTGACACGAATATCACGGCCAATGATCTTCTTCAAATAATCACAGACAAGTTAGATTGTAAAAAGGCACCGGGATATGATAATATCTCACCCATCATGATAAAAAACTACCCCTTTTGGCCATAAATTTTATCACAAGACTTTTTAATGCCATTATTAAATTTAGTTTTTACCCAACAGAGTGGAAAACATCCATGATTATTATGATTCATAACTCAGGTAAAAATCCCACGCTTGCCTCTTCATACAGCCAATAAACTTACTGGCATGCCTTTCTAAACTCTTTGAAACAGCACTGCTTTTAAAGGTAAAACCATTCCTTGACGTTCAAAACTTAATACCCTTCCGCCAGTTTGGTTTTAGGGAAAAACATGGGACTATTGAGCAAGAGAATCATATAACGAATGAAATAAGATATGCATTTGAGCTCAGAGAATATTGTTCTGCGGTATTCCTCGATGTTAAACAAGCATTTGATAATGTATGGCGTAATGGGCTCATATATAAGATACGCTGTTCATTACCTGTAAATGTTCACTCAGTTTTAGAATCGTATCTGCATAATAGAAGCTTTAAAGTGAAATGTAAATCATATACTTCTAATAATTTTCCAATAAAAGCTGGCGTGCCACAAGAAAGCATTCTTGGCCCTATATTGTATGTACTTTACACATCTGATATCCCGATAAGTAGTTCAGTTGTCACCACAACGTTTGCCGATGATACGGCAATTTTATGTCGAAACAAAATCGCTGTGCGAGCTTCAAACCAACTTAAATCTCATTTATTTCAGGTGGAGAAAATGGCGAATTAAAATTAACGAAGTAAAATGTAGACACGTCACTTTTACCTTAAATCGGAGTACATCTCCAACAATTTTACTAAATAACATTCCCATACCACAAGCAGATGGCCAGATATAACGTACTTAGGTATTCACCTAGACAGATGACTAACTTGGCGTAAACATATTAAAGCTGAAAAAAATTCAGATGAAGCTTCAAGCCTCTAAGTTGTATTGGGTCATTAATAGCAGATCTCACCTGTGCCTAGAGTATAAAGTACTCTTGTATAACATCATCATAAAACCAATATGGACTTATGGTATCCAGCTATTTGGCTAGTGCTTCAAATATTGAAATTATACAAAGAGCTCAATCAAAAATACTAAGAATTATCACTGGTGCCTTATGGTATATTAGGAAATTATACACCGAGGTCTACAAATTTCCCTAGTTAAAGCTGAATTTGACAATATAAGAAAAAATACAATAAAAGGCTGACAGAGCATGTTAATCCCTTAGCAAGAAATCTCGCACTTCTATCCATTACTTCCCGTCTAAAAAGAGCTGACCGTCCAGCCGTTAATTAATATTCAACAACTTTAAGTAATAACCGCACCTTTCTTTTTAGTAGTCTGTTAAAGTTGAACCACTTTCTTAAGAAACCACCTAACATTCACTCCAATGAAATTTAACCCATTAATCTAGGTGAGGTTCGTGATATAAGGTTTACTTATTTTATTTTATTTTATTTTATTTTATACAATGTACAGTTAAAATAAAAATTTGTAACATTATGTAGTTAGTTATAAGTTTTTACAACTTATTGTTAGTCTCATTTTAAGAGAAGATGCAATAAATAAATGTATGTTTTAAAAAAAAAAAAAAAAAAAAAAAAAAAAAAATTCAAAACTTTTTTGGAATGATTTAGGCCATTGCATTGTTCAATAGTACGTTGTTGCATTAATTTTTTGATATCCGGTTTTATGTCCTTTTAATTGAAGCTAACTTTCTTCGTTAGGCTGATAAATGGTTTTTTTCTCGTTTTTGACATAAAGGTCCGTGTTTTTGTCGCTTACGCGTCCTTCATGTCCGGGTACCTAAATAAGAGAGACATGGTTGTAGGTGGTCAGTTGATTGAGTGTATTGTTACACTTTATACGAATATTTGATGTGAATGTGTAGCTGTTTAGAGCTTTGAGTACTGATTGGCTATCTGAGAATATTTTGATTATAACTTCCTTAAGTCCTCTTTTAGATAACATCTCCACGGTCTCTTTTATAGCATAGCGTTCCGCATGGAACAAAACTTATATGAGGTCTCGCATTACCTGGGTGAAACACTACAGCTTTTAATTGTTTAACTTATATATTAAATTTTAAACTTTTCTATTTAAGTGAAATATTCAATTTGTGTATGATAACCGGTAAAATCTAAAAAATCACGATTTCTTCGTTATCCTATCAAACTGTTAGCATCACTTTTTCTTGATGTGTGTCAGCTTTCGGAGTACAGTTGAGCTTGTTCATTTTTTCCTATCTATAATATCTTGTATTTAATATTGTAGTGTTGCAGACAATCCATTTCTCGTCACAACGTTGATGAGTTTTAAAAATGTATTGCCCTATACATTCAAAAAGCGGTCGAATTCAATAGTTATCTCTCTGATCTCATAAGTTGTTATCCATCGGTTTGCATCAACAGATTCTAGAGCGCGGTATATCTTCAATATTCATTTGATTTTGACAATGGCGTTGTACGAGTAGACCTTCATCATACATATGGGATAATTTTATTTTGTTTTAACAATATTTTTAGCGTTTTGATAGCAGAAAGGTAAAATATGGCCAAAATGCTGGTATTTACTTCCCATATTTGAAAGGGTACCAAATGAAAGTTTTGAATGTATTGAATTTTTCACAACCAAACCTTACTATATCAGCAATTAAAATGTAGGTATAATGGTTATATATATAGAAACGAAAAGTAATTTCATTTCTCTCCAAAAGAGGGGCTAGATATATATATAGTTGTTTCCAAAAATTACAAAACTTTTAATTCAAAATTCACAGACATTTTTTTTTTAGGAGTTCTTATCACTGAACGATCATTGCATTGCGATAGTAATTTTTAATTAAAAATCGTAATTATATTAAGAATGTAATTATACTAATATTTAATGAATTATAGATGAAGTATTACTTTAATTAATTTACAACCTAACACACACATCCAGGAAGTATTAAATAAAAGACTTCATTGTATCATACAACATAAATCCTTTTCATCGCTCAAATTATATATAAGTTTATTGCGAAATTATCTGAAGTAATGTAATCAATTACGTTTGTCTTAAACACCAGCTGCTAATTAAGTCACTCCTGACGGTAGGGTTTGAAATAATTTTATATTATTTACGTTATTTACTTACTTGGCATTCAGTGCATTCCGATTTTAACTACAAACAAAGGTAAAATAATAGTAAATTACAAGGGGTTATGAAATACGCCTGTTGTCCTTGTGTTCGGCAACGGACTAAACACACAAATCACACACATTTTCCAGAGGATTTCGGTTTCAACTCGGGTTCAGTGTGAAATTCTGTATTTAATGCTTACCAACTGTTATCCTTTCTAATATGCGAAACAAACAAAATTTTATGATTAAATAAATTTAATAATTGATCCTGACTAAATTGTGTGCAACTAGAGCAATCATTTGAGCAGTCCGGAATTTGTAGTACGGTTGTAGTCCATGGTTCACTAATGTGTGCTCTTTTGGAGAGTGGACAAATATTTACTTGTTTGTTGGGACGAGTGCACTAAATTTCCGATTAGTAATTTGGAAAACTATTGAAATGCCAAATGTGAATGTGTATTAATTGTAGCAAAAGGACAGATGCAGTTGTTCTCATGTCAATTAAACACTCTCATATCACCAAGAAGTGTCCTTGTAGCAATTGAAATGCCATATTGCCAATTGTAAGTAAGTGCGTGTGAATACGATTCAGTAAGGCAGAATGACTGCCCAATATAACCAGCAAACATGAGGACAAGAAATTGGTATCTGTAAATATTGATTGCAGTTGAAGTAGCTTACGAAGTAGCAAACTGCAGGAAGTATTGAATCAAATATGTACTTGATATTTTTGGAAATTCATCTTTGTAATAAATTAAAATAATTTAATTTTATTTGGAACGTATGTTATTAATATTTCTTGTATGTATATATCAATTAACTGAAGAAGTATAGAAAAAAAAATAAAAACTTCAATTTTAAGCAAAATTAAGTTAAACTTTAGCACAATATAAACAGCTGAGGCCGGTTATTATGGTTTCTAGATTTAAAAATAATATTATTTATTATTAATTTAGTATTAAAGCAAGCAAACTAATTAACTATAAATAATGCATTTAAATACAAGCTCAATACCAAGACCAATACTTGCAGTATTCGTCGTCTAATGAATTTACTCAGTCGTCTAATGAATTAGAATAATTTATAATGCATTTAATAAAAAAAAATTAGTTGAATAGTTTTTAATTGACATGAGTTATCATATTTATCATGAAGAGGATTACATATTACCCTTACTTTGTATAACAAAACAATTACAATTGGTATAAATCTATGATTAATATCAGAACATTGTCCGTAAAACAATACAGGACGATTCATGAAAGAGTTAGTTTGATTTAAACGGCCTGGTGTTTCATCAATTTTTTCTCCAAAAGCTACAACAATTCAAAAGTGAAAAACATCTATGGCAGTTACTAAAACTCGAATTAGAGAATTTATAAGTAAAATAACTCGGTTATCTCAGGTAATAATTAAAAATTATTAATATTTAATTATATTATAACAAAAGTGTTATCCTTTATAATGGCGATTTATACATGAAATTTAATTTGCTTAACAAAAACACAAATATACAGTCACAGCACAGAATCATTAATGTTATGGGTAGATCAGTTTATATTAAAAGAATGCAGCAGTTACTCTATAATAAACCAATATAATTACACCCAATAGCTCCATACCATGTTACAAGTGCTTTACGCTAAATCTGACTATTTTTACCTATTAAACAGGATGTTTTTAATCTTAGCGCTTGACATCTCTATGATAATGCTTAATATTAGCAATTAAAAAAATAGCTAAGCAGAGGAATATAGCCAAAGACCCATTCTTAGGCTTACTGACCTCAAAAATATGAATGCAACCATCATTGTAAAGATCCGATACCAACCATCAAACACTGAAGAGGCCATTATTTCTTCAGTAAGAAGTTTCTTCTTAAGGCCATTATTGTGTTTAAGCAAACATTTTAATCTTAGCTACGATAGAATTAAAATGTTCAATTAACTTCACTATAAATAATTCATATAAATTAACATATTTTTAATCCAATTATAAACAATAAAAAATTTAATGAATATGGAAAATAATAATTTCATGGAAAATATATTAACTAATCATACCGATAATGAACTTGAACGCAGAGAAACCTGGATTTAATGTAATAAACCCTTTAAGAAATTATCATTGTTCCTTATTATCTTCCTTAAAAAGTAGATGAAAATAAAATTTCTTTTTTAAATATTTTCGAGTATATTTGCCTATATGTAATTACATATATATTATAAGTACAACCATTAGCAGTTTAAATATTTTCAAATGAAAGACTAAATTTAAAAATATTTCTAAATGTAACAGAATATCATAGGTCATTATTTGATTTAGCAAAGATTTAAATGAGCTCTTTTATATAAAACAAAAAGAATAGTATCCAAAAATTCAAAAAAAAGATGTATCATATAAAGGTTTTTCCTAGGGGAAATGGTTTCATTTTTTTAGGAATAGTTTTACAAATGGTACGGATTTTACAGAAAGGTTTTCAGAATTGAGACTTTATATTAATTTTTTAGACTAGATAGACTATAGCGACTTAAAGGTTTCCCCATTATAAATATTATGAATTGAACATTTTACAAATCCAAATAGAATTAATTTATTGCTCACCTCACAACAAACTTCTATTGGCAACTTTTTTTTTTTGGTGTGATCGGAGCTGATGAGGATAATATACTCATATTAATCGAACAACGCTGGAGAACAAGAAGCCGAGGAAGACCGCAAGTATGATGGATGTATAATCTGACAGAGATAAGATAAAAGTCTTCTAGCAACAGATGGGCATTAGCGAGGGTCAAAACGAAATGAAAACAACTCCTTGAGATGACTAAGAGTAATTATTACAGTAATTTCATATTACAGGTCCCTGCTTGCTTGTTGACTTATTGTAATGCTTTAAAATATCAATGACAACTTTTCTATTGTTATAACATCAATAATCCGCAATATGCATTTACTATAAACGGCTGTTTGTTTGATTTGAAAAGTGTCAAAAAAACCTAGTAACCTAACCTAGTTTTAGATTAGTAAAAACCTAAAACTGAAATCAGCAGCCAGTCGATTCTTATTGTAGTGTTTATCAGAAACATGAATTATGACAGGCACTCTTCTTCGGGATACTTAAATTAATTATATATGCATATCACCTTCTTTTTAGGGTTTCTCTAATCAAAAAAAAAATGATTCGTATCTTGTAAAAAAAATTATTAAACTTATTTCCTGGGGGTAGAGACGTGAATTAATTGTATTTCAGAGATAATTTTTTGATTATTTTATAGAATATGTAATAAATGAAATTATTTATATTTAAGTACTAATGATAATCATTAATTTAAAAACAAAATGCTTTTTTTTTAATTACACATAAACACCTTTTTCTTTTTTTTTCTGATTGAAATTTATCATCACATTTATCCATTTATCAGAGATGTATATGGTCAGCTAAATTCAGTTAATCACTTTTTTAAAAATATTTTTAAAAATAATACAATGTTAATTTTTAGGTGAAGACCATAATAATAAGTCCAAGATAACTAATGTTGGGTATTTGGCAATAACGAAAGAACTCTATGGTCAGACAAAAATGTAATTAATTAAAATAATAAAAATGTTTGTTGTTTCCGTTCACTACTGTTTGAAACCTCACTATTAAAAACAATAGTTTCTGTTAAGTAAAATAGTCACTGTCATGATAACTGCTGTTAAAATCCAAAAATATTTTTAAAAAAGTAATTAAATGCTCATCTCAGTTCAAACCCATCCGTTACTGGCATTAACAGATTCTGAGATATGATATTTGAAAAATTAGTCTAAAGCTTAGGTTTTATAAAAATACTTACTATAAACTTACGTATTAGTAACTGTATAAAATTAATCAATTTTCAGTTAATTTTCTGTTATTAAAATATAATATGGCCATAAAAAAAGATTCATAATCTCGTTAAGGTATTAATTTCAATCAGAATTATTAGGAGTACAGATTTACTAATTTTGATGGGAGTCAAGTACATTGACTTCTCAATTAATTAACAAATTTTATATTTTTATATATAAAAAGAAACCATACTTAAAAAGTAATAGAAATCACTTTATGGATTTCTTCAAGATTTTAGTGTTGATAATGAGATTACAACTTCTCAATGGCTTATATAGTCTATATTAACATTATGTTCATCGGAATGAAGTCATATTTATTCATATATATTCAAACTATTTATAATTACTAAACGATATTAATTTAGTTATAGTGTTATAAGTTGATATTACTGTGCTTTGCTACAACAACATTATTTTAGATACTATTTCAAAAAAAAATTTTAAGCAATTAAATAATAAATAAATAAATATTACTCTATAAGCCTTCATGACTAATTTGAGATATCCAAAAAACCTTTGTATAAAGGACATTAATGTATAAAAACTCCCAATAAAAATTTTCTTTAGTGTCTTAATTAAGTTATTAATTAAAGTTAATTTTTCTAAATAACAATTTCAGAAATAAAGTTTGAAATCTTCTGCCCTTCAACGGATTTTATTAACTCTGCATATAACGTCAATACTAAGACTTCTTCATATTATTAAAATAAGCATTCATGACTATAGAAAAGGGAGAAGTCTTTAATGAATTTTTAATCGAAATTGTAAGTTTATTTAATGGTCACATTGTCTACTCATCCGTTGGTCCAAGCATCCGTTAGGTTAATTTTAATTCCTTTGTCATTTTCTTACATACTTACTATACAAAGACAGTACTGCTTTGGAGTTCATTTCTCAATCAATTAAAATTCCGTCTTCTGTACTTCTTAACTTCAATTTAAATTCCCTTTCTTTTATATTCTCAGTCTTTTATATTCTCGTAATCGGTTTTTGTGATTGCGTAATTACAATGAATCTTGAATTTGTGGCTACATATTTAGTGTGGTAATTAAGCTAGCGAAGTGCAACTGACGGATGCAGTTTCCTTAACTAAAGACAGAAAATTAAATATTAAAAAAAAGAAACCAGAAGATGAAAAAAATGAAGACAGCATTTCTAAAAGAACACAAAAACACAAAAACACAAAAAATGGATTGCATTTAGACAACAGATTGCGAATAATGCAGATCCGGAATAGTCCGCTTGCAGCTTCCAAATTACATGAATGCACACACTTACGCGCTACTAATTTAAATTCTGAGGCTACTACAATTTCAAGGCAGAAGGCAGTTGATGAAAGTAGAAACATCCCCTCCCAAACTGAAAGGCTTAAGCGAAAGAACAAATGATACTTTAGTTAAAAGTGATTTCTATGTTTCCAAACTTTTGTGTTGCAGTCAATAACAAACCCAAAGGCGTAACGATTGACTCACTAGTATTCAAGGATAATCGAATATTTATGTGCACTTCTCTATTGGTATTGCAGAGCGGGCATAAGTGTACTTATGTCACTACTTCTTAAATTCCTCTAGAGCAGATTTCAGTAATTGACATTTTTGACAGATATTGTCGCAATTGAAACTTGCTTTATGCCACAGTATAAATCAAGTGCGTATTGGTCTGCTACTCATATATGCCTGCGGATGGGAATATCTTTCAATATAAGAGTTTTCAATGAGTTTGTTGTCAACAACAGTGCTGGTATGGTAAAATTCTTAAATTGTTTTTCTGACAGCTGAACTATAAAGTATTTGATGTATATATTAATTATCAGCTAAAAAAACAATAACTATTTTAATAAGGGTTGTAATCCTTCTGCAAAACCAATTGGACATTGTTGTAAACTCAGTGCAGAACAGTCACAATCATACAATACAAAGGAGAAGTGTTACCCTCCAAACACAATTGTGTTTAAGTACTTTATCCTGTCGATTGCAGTGAATATTGCTTTACTTCATACAAAAACAAAAAAAAAAATATGCTACTTAAAATTGACATTTGAGATACTGCAAAACATTTATTTGACATTAGAAATTACATGAAACTATTTTCCAATAAACGAAGGATACGAATATGTATCTGTTTGTGTCAGAAAGTGACAAATAAAATAATCACAGTCAATTTTAATACATCAAGTAGCATTGTTATTCCTCCACTTTTCTTGAAAAGAAAATTTACTTCCAGAAATAGGCTCTAGTTCTGACTGAAACTTAAATACTCTTCACAAAAAGTTGAAAACTTACTTTTAACTACAATGAAGGATTAAAAGATTTGAGGAAAACATAGATATGTTAAGCATTTACGGCTGATATTAACCACAGTTTATTATATTTTTAATTACAATAAAAACAAAATATTGTAGGTTGAATTAACATCTTACATGACTGGAAACATAGAACTTGTAATATTTGTTGTAAAAAAAATGAAACCTCAAAACATATATTAGAAGTCTAGCTAACACACTATCTTATAGCGTATGAAGAAATAAGGCCCGGGTAAATTAGATGTTAAAGTACAATCTAAATAGAATTTTCGCTGTACTGAATAATAATAATACAGTAAATGGTCAGTAAATTGGAGGAAAAATTTTTCAAAAATTATGATTTGTCGTCATGATCATCTTTTTCACCGAGAAAAAATTGGCTGACGATAACTATTCGCTCAAAACAGTTTTCAGTATATATATTTGTAGTTACATATTATACAAAGTTCTTTGCAGTTCCCTAGATACCTACTTAAATTCCTGCGCATTAAGATGGCATGCATAAACTAAACTAACTTTTAGCAATACCTATTAGACAAATCGTTAATAGAGTTATAGCTCCATTAAGGGTGTGTACCACTTTGACCTCAATTTTGTTGATTATCAGTAATGCGTCGTTCAGTATTTGTCACTATCATCCTGCTCATTCCGATTCACTGGTTGGTTACCAAAATTTAATTTAAGTTTCTTGCGAATTCAGAACTGCAACGGTCTCATGTTTGAAGACAAACAGTTCAGGCTCATTAAATTTTTTTGACATGTCCATATAATTATTCTTGGCTTGTAAGTATAACTATTATAGTTTAGCTGTATAACCGCTGATTATTTTTGTACGGAATTAACTAATCAGCTCACATATGTATATTTCAGCTATATCACCGAAGCCTTGATCTCAATTACATTTAAGTAGTATTTGAATATGATTGGTTGCAGTGTTTATAAGCAGATACCCTTTGTCTTCTAACAACTAACAGGTCTATACCACATTATTATCAGTTTCTTTCAAGCATCATCCAAAAAAAATGGCAAACTCCATCCCATTCATTATATTTTATATAAAAGATAAGCAATCCGATAAACTGTCCCTAAAAGTTATTTTTTCATTTCTATTTGCATAATAAGTGTTAAATAGAATATGCAATTTCTCTGTGTGGGTTCTAAAAGACTCTTTGGGATAAATTAACTGCAATGTGGCTTTCAGTATTGTCGTTTTCACTGTTAAAGAATTCTTTGAAATAGATTCTATTATACAAAGGCAAAATCGACGGGAATATTAAAAGATGACCTAAAATTAATATTAATAATTTAAGCGACTTTAATGAAATATGTATTAAGATTAAGAAATAACGATAAATAGATAGAGACAACGTAGTCACACACACACACGACCGCAACACTTTGACTGCCGATTGCTGACTGCTGACTTAACTTCTGCTACTGCCTTACTTCTTGACCGACTTCTACTTGACTGCTTAACCGGCTAACATACAATCTGTAAGATGTTTGCATTTATTATTAACTAAATAAAAAATTGGGATAGTATAGAAGAGATAGAGAATATCATGAATTCATATCCCTAAAAAGACACTTACAGAAGCACTTGGGTTGGCTAAACTCTTCGTTATATTTTTCCCTTCAGAATTTCTATAATTGAGAACACAATTATCAGTGATGTTAGCTAAAGGTATTTAATGGTCACTATTGAAAGCTATTATTTGCCTTTAATTTTTCAGCCATCAGTGGAAGTTAGATATCACAATGTGATCAAAAGTTTATTCCTTTTCTGATTTCATCAGACAAAGTAATTGATGTGAGACATAACTTGCTATGTCTATATCAACGTTCAGCTCAATAACCATTCACTGGAGCAATCTTTTAATGTAAGGAAGTCAAATCCAGTGAATATGGTGAACATGTAAGCAACTCAAGATACAATTCAAGCAATTTTGTTATTCGATTTGTGGAATAACTTATTATCTTCATTTCGGACTATTTTTCATATGTGGATGTTAGGCAGTTAAATTCCGAATTGATGAGTGGTGTATAGAGAAGGAACCACATTTCATCCATATAGTCAAACACCGTAAGCTGTGTCCATATTAAGAAATGTTCGTAAAAACTGATGTTTATATAGGCTTAAAGCGATACTTCTACCAATTATGAAACTTTCAAGTCAATATAAAAATACACTGGTATTCAATTTGATAAATATTTCATAATTGATTTAATTTGAAAAGTATTTTTATTTAATAGTTTTTAACTCGTAACATTAATTAATGAATTTTTCTTTGCATGACCTTATCCACAATATTTTTTAACTAGAATATAGCGCTGACTGGTCCATTCCTCACTGCTTAAACTGTACTTATTTTGACAGCGTTATAACAGTTTTGACATGAAATGGGTGGATATTATTATACGAGTACTTTGTTGAAACCATCTTCGAATTGAAAATTTCTTTGTCGGTTTTTTTATTTTTCGTTACAGGCTTCGTTTCTTTAATCCAGTTAACAATATGTTTTTCCAAACAATCTTTATCACTCAGTTTGAATATCTTGTATATGACTAGAGATTTTTTAATTTGAAAGATAAAATCGGCTCCATTACACTTTCAGCCTTTCTAATCACGTAAAAATGTGCTGAGAGCAATTTTGCCGACATCTAAATATATTGCTTCAATACTAACAGATATTTGACAAATTGACTGTAGTACGCTATTAGACCGTACTGAGAGAGACTTATGTCTGTTAAGGCTAACTAAGTAAGTATCAAGAACATTGATTTCTAGAGAGTATTGGTTATTATTAATTTAAATTTAAGTTGTTGAATTTTTTTTAAGTTGCCTTATGTAAGTTAAAAATAAACTTTACTCGATTCGTTGTTCTTATTCATCAAATATATAATAGTGAATTATATGAACTGAGTGGACAAAGCATCCTGCGTGCTTAATATCATACAACTAAGTTCGAAACTTTAATTCATGGGCGACAGAAAGTGTACATAAGCGCAGAGCTCATGAAATATTCAGTCTGACAATGTTGCTCAAGTCATAGAAAGGATTGCAATGACGCTACTGTTGCAGTCGCAACAATTTCTTTGCAATTTTCTTTAGACGCTACTATGACCTATTTGAGATTCAGTTGTACTACGAACGCTCTTTGCTCTTCAAATATTCAGAAGTCATTCCATTAGTAAAATGACTTGAAAATACAAGAAAAAAATAGTTACTTTTTTACAGCACTTAACATACCATGTCTTAGATTTTCCTACTCAAGTTTGCATACCAGCGCACTCTATAACAAAAGAATTACTAAATTCAATGACGCTTCCTTTGAATCAATATGTTACTCAAATTTATGTCCAACTATCAGCTGAGAAAATTTTTTTCTACTCTGCATTCATCTACACCATTGCGATACCCACTATCATGTGTACTACACATTTTTTTATATATTAACATTATGTGCAATAAAATCTGCATTCTTTTTATTTTTTTTTGGAAAATAACTTTATAATTCTATTTTATAAGTCTTTAGGCGCCGTTCAAGCTGCTCACCCATTTTTTAATCCAAATATTGCAATATATTTAACAGTAACTTTCGCCCTGCAGCATATGTAAAGTGCAATTTGTATCTTTTAAAAAATTGCGTTGAAGAATACAGTACTTTTGTACGACATTTCAGTCAAGATAAGCGCCGAAATGTATCTGAGCTACGCTTCTTTTAACAATAATTTATGACTGCATTTACAGATTTTATGGTTGTCCAGAGCAAGGCAAAGCAGTAAGCCATCAACTTTCGGCGCCCTATTGAAAATTTATAGCAAAATGAATTTAAGAAAGTTCACTATGACGTTGTACACTACTTTTTAAAAATATCTATTAAAATAAAATAAAACAAAACACCACATACAGCTTTACTCGAACTAAATATTAAAGTGTTGACTTTCAAAAAATTTCAAAAAATTAATATTCAAAATTAAGTTAATATGTAATATTTGTTATTATATTGTTATATTCTGCCAAAATTCTCATCAGACTGATTACATATATAGTAACTTGCAAGAGGACAGAATACATCAATGTGGAATTTCACTTCTGCAAAAATTTAAAATCGTGAAGTCCGATCATAGGGATTAGAAAAATATCAAGCCTATTCGGGATCTCGTGGTACACTGATGGTTGTAAAACTAAAGAATAAATTGGTATAGGAGTCTGTGGCTCCAACACTAGAGCTTAACTCGGACTGGGTATATTCCTTATTGACTTTCAAGTCCGAACTTGAATCATTTACCTCCATGCTTTTAGCGAAGAATTAGGATGTGCTACAGCAATTGGCAAGCATTACAGAGTACTGCTTTGCTAAGAATCTTGTCATATTGGAAAAAAATAATGCAATAAGGTAGTGAACGTTATAAGAAACCATTATATTACAAATAGATTAGGCATTCTATCTTATTCACCGGAAGCTTATTTTATAACAAGTTGGAATACAACCTAATTTTTAAAAAAAAAAACGACCATTGTCTCTACGAATAAAGCTGAGACACTACTGGCGCGATACTCATCATAATCATCTTAAAAGTTACTTCGAACTTACAACTACAGTAAAAATTTTGTCTTTAAAAAAAACTGAACTGAGAATGTTGACAGATAACCTATACATCACTATGGATTGCATTATCATATCAAAAAAATATCGACACTGCTTTATTGGAATCTGATTTATTATTTGCATCTGATATTAGAAAATTGTAAGTATCAAACGTTATGATATTTTTTCAAAATTTGATTGTCTACTGTTATGTTACGATCTGTTGATAGCACAAAGGAACTGTTATGGTCTCAGTCGTCCATTCTAATAAAAGCTTTATACCCTTATTATATAATTTAAAAAATAACACCAATATTTTCTGCGAAATCTCTTTGAAAGAACTTATATTGAAAGAACGTATTAACTTTTACTTTTCACTTAAGCTAATTGTGTGGTTATAATCTCATTTCACTGACTAAGCTAAACGTTGAATACAAAGTACCAAGTAAGAAAAATCTATTGCGAGAAAATTCATCTAAGATAGTGGGAATTATTATGGTACATTGCACGTTGGGAGGTCATGCCGTGAGGCTTAATAACAGGACGTCCTTGCACTGTAGACATTGCATGTGGGATGACGAAGAAGAATCGCCATTACACCCATGTTACAGATCCTGCATTCGCAAGACGTAGACTCTCTCCTACATAGGGTCGCACTTTTTCAATTCACTAAGAGAGCTAAATTCTATTTCCATAGCTCGTGTCAATGGCTTTATGGCCTGTACTAAATGGTTATAGTGACAGTTGTCAAATTCTTAGGGTACCACAGTGAGCCTCATGATCTAAGTGCGTCTTCGGACGGCCCCAGTAACCTAAAAATAATTAATGTTGGATTTGGAAAATTTAAGGAAAAAGGTCACAGCTTTAGAACGGATAAGTACTGAAAAACTAGATATATTAAAATATTAACTATATCTACATATACATAAATACAGACAAACAACCATTCATGGCACAGAAATCACACAATGAGCAGACAAAACCTTTACTACTATTGTACTATTGATTTTCTGTCATATATATTTTAATAAAATCGTATAAATGGAATGAATTATTTGCTTTGCTGAATCTCAGATGGACTGAGCTGTTACTATTAACTTTTTTTTGAATCTATCGATAAAATTTAATCATTTTTAAAATCATTTTCTAAAATTTTAAAAACATTTTTGAAGTGGAAACATTTATGGTACAAGAACAATATCTTGTTTCGTCCGTTTGGTATAATATAACGATTGAGATTTCCTGGACTTCATATGTTATATGAGTGCTATTTTGAAGCCGCTACAATCACTAACTATATCTGATCTATATTAAAGAAGTGTTCAAAATGAAGCTCGGTAGACTCGAGTAGAGCGAGATACGTAGGTGGTATGAGCGATATATAGTCTGCTTTTGAAACGTTTACTGGTACATTTTACAGTACGCTGCAAAAGTGTAAGCCATATATGCGCTACAAGACCTTCGTAAATCATTGTGGTTCTAGAGATATACTATTTAAAATATCGGCTCTCCATAAGTGTCTATGTGGAAATATCTTTTAGAGGGACAAGCGGATATCGGTTGTAGTACCGATGATGGTGATATGCTACTGTTTCATCATCGGCTACATCACAGGAAAGGAGTTAGAATATTCGCAAGGTGAGGCAAAACTGACGCTGTTTGAAGTTTAAATGATGGTAAGTGAGTTTTAATTGCAGCACCTGACCTGAGGTGTAAATCTGGTACCAAGAGATCAGCACCCACATCATTCGGCTGGCCTGACAAATTAAAGTTGGGGTCTGTATAGAATGTTACATTTACATTTTAGAACGGGGTGTTGTACAGCAGAGATGTTAGGTAGGCGTTACTTACTTACAAGAAGGAAACTATGTCAAAACGTACAGTTTTAATTGGTGCCGGTGGATTTTCGAGGAACTCCAATACTGTGTTTATCATTATATTTTACCTATACATGTGTTAACAGTACCATGGTAATAAACTTTAACGGCAGGAAATCATATAATAATTTATTAGTCAATAAATGTTCATTTAAATAGAATTAAAAAAAAATTTAACTTATTATTTATATTTACAAATAATTTATATTTTATTAAAATATTTTTTTGATATTTCGATTATCTTCGATAGCCATTTGCAGGGAAATCGTGTGAAACTCTATGAGTTCTATGTCATCATTAGCACTATATATGTTTAGATTCCGATAAGTCATCGCTTTTCGTGTTTTGTGGGGTTTAAATAACCAAGTCACATTTAGATTTAGTGTTTGGTTTTAGATTAATAATCTGGTTTTTTATTATACTTTGCTTTTCAGGTGGTTTAAGAGTGTTCTCTTATTTAGAATATGTAAGTTCTATTATGTTTTTATGTTTTTACTATAAATTTAAGTCAAATTAAAGATAATATAATGTATGGTACATATTTTCTCTTTTATGTTTTTTCTAATATAAATTTTTTGTGTGCTAATAATTATTTTTTGCTCTTTTTTTATCCATGTGTGGTCGTATCAAACTCTAATAAAATAAATTCTAAATGAATGGTTACAAAAAACACAATGTTGACTTTATATCCTGGCAAGTCCTTGCAATGCACGAACGATTGCTAAAATCAATGTTCATGCATAATCATGTGCCGGCGATGTTATTATTTCCACCATTTCATAGCAGAAATAAACTTTTGTCTTTATTTTTCATTGCCCAAACCAGAATGGCAAATCAAAATGACGTATAAGACACATGGAATGGCATCTAAAAGATATACAAAAGAACAGTAAAAAATCGTATATTTATGATCGTTCAATTATGTACCACATCGAATGAATGCCATCAGCACTCCCACCAAACAGTCTAACCACAAAAATTGGACGGCCAACCATTTTGTCATTCTGCTGCATTCGAATCAAGAAAAATCCGGTGCTATGGAGCGTTATTCGAATGTTCCATACTTCAACTAGACGCTCGTAAGGATTCACTTTGAGCAGAACTAGAATATGGTTAATACAAATATCCTAGTTTTATAATAATTTACTTATGCATGTTTCCATATATACGTTTGTCGTTTTCATTGTTGTTGTTGTTGTTATTGTTGTCATTGCTATCGTTGTTGTCGATGTCTTTATCGCTGTTGTTGTCGCTGTTACTGTCGCTGTTACTGCTGCTGTTGCTGTTACTGTCGTCTCTGAATACCAATTATTTATGGGAACATGTTATTTATGTTTGTTGCGTTGTTAATTTTGCTGTTAACCCAAATTGAAATCGATACTTGTACCAAAAACTCGTAAACGTAAGTAATATTTCTACTTATACTTACGAGTACTCTTGTGCTCCTGCTATCAATTCTATTCACGCACACATGTTCGTCCTTGCGATGCAAGCGTTAGTCGTTTTTCCTGTTAAAGCAACTGAAACCGGTATGCGTTTTTTATTTGATAAATAAGCCGGATTTATTTTTTTTCTACTTACAGATATCAAAATAAATAGACCAAGATATACATACAATACATACATATATACTATGCATCTAAATGCAAAAAATAAAAGACCTGTAAAGAAAATAAAAACAAATTATTTCCAACTTAATATAAAAATGTAGTGTTCGTTCACTCAGACTAGTAAATCTGCAAATCCACAAGCAAATTATTCGCAACAAAAATATATATAAAATTAAGTAAAAAATAAAATAGTTAAATGATTGCGTTAATAAATTTACATTAAGCCTTATTGATAGCTTAAAGTGGATATAACCATTTCGTATTCCTCCCACTATAGTACTTGATTTTTAGCGTTTTGTTATGCCCTTTATATCTGCCCGCTAAGGACACTCTCAGTATTACTAAAGCGTGAAAATTGTTACAAGCAAAAGAGTACATACACATACAATTACTGAATACCCTTCATTGGCCCCGTTAGCAAATTAACATTTAGGCTTGTGTGTCTGTAATTTCCAATGAAATCAGTTTTTATTATACGACGATGCCCAACATTACGGGTCATGGTTCATGAGTTAATGGCTTCTGGCGCATAGCTTGGGGCACATAAGCTACCGCCTACTTCGTCAGTTATACTGAATACAATTTTCTCGATTTACAGAATTGTTAACATCGATGGTCGTATTATCACAGATTTATGTGAGGACAAAAAAAAAATCAAAAAAAGTATCACAAAATACCAACAAAAAATATGCGTAAGTACATACGTGTAATTGTCACATAAAACTTAACAAGCGGTTGCAATACTCGTATATTTACAAGACTAATACAAGCATAAAATATGAAATTAAAATAAATAAAGAAAATAAATATAATTATAAAAATAATATTGATATAAATTATAATAATAAAATTATTTATTAAAATAATTATTAACAAAACACAAATAGAACATCAGAAGTACTTACTTTCTTATTTAATCACAACAAACCGTTACCGGGTTTCGGCCTGATACAGCAAATCTTTCCAGGTGTCCAGGAAGCTGCGTGAGCACCTTCTCGTATATCAAGTTCGGTTAGTGTTCCCTCAACTTGATCACTCAACCGGAGACACGGTCTACCTCAATGCCTTCTTCCACTAATAACTGATTCAACTACTGTTTTGTTGAAAGAGAGAGCTCTACATCCCAATCTACATCGCACCTATTAGCAATAGTGATTCTCCGACTGATCTCCAAGCTGACATTGTGGTTGTTTGTTACGACGGTGTCAAGATAGCTGAAATCCCTGACAGATTCGAAACTAGAGTTGCCAGCCACTATCTACATTTCTATTTAAACGCATCAACATTTTCTATAATAGACTCCGAGAGTATTTCTTTAAAAACGGAATTGAAACTATCAAAGCTAAATAGTAGTTTGAAGAAATTTTTCATCCATACTTTCAGTACACGCTGTGTATCCGTAACCATTTTTCCATTTGCGTCGTTGCAGGTTGATAATATTACAGATTAATTTAATATATATATCGATTATATATAATTTTAAAACGAGTATTTAAACTCGCATTTTTTTATAATTTCGAGCTATCATGGAATTTTTCGGATATATAGGCTGGCGATATAGACTGAGATATATGTAAATGACAATTTTTCATATATTTTAAGCATTTTTTCAAAAAATTTCACAAAACATTTTCTTGAAATCATTTGATACACTCTAAAATGTATATTTATTTATTTATTTATGAATACCTTAGCTCAACAGCACTCATATTAGTTTTTAAAGATTCACAAAATTATTGTCAATTTCTATTTAGAAAGATTCAATAAATTACGAACCCAATGGAAAAAAAATTTATTTATTTGTGAGTTAACACTTAAATCAATTTTAACTAATAATAAAGAACTGAACTGCTAGGTCCTTCGCCCTGATCAAAAATTTATATAAAAATAGTACCTAAAAGGTGATCTAGCATAGCATGTCAACTCATTTGCTCCCCATTTAATGCGCCTGAACTAAAAGCCCTTAAGAAAAAACAGTTATCTTAGCAAACCACTTCAAAAAGCAGTTAATGTAGATAGAGTATGTTACTATTATTATAGTTTTTAAGACAATGGATTTTAATGGATTTGCTATTTTATGTATATTTTTATTTTATTCAAAAATTTGTTAAAGTGTTACATTTTGATTCGGTACCCGCAGGTGGAAAACGCGGTAGAGGACGTTTCCACCTGGACCAGGTGACCAACGATTTGGGGGCGCTCGGTACTACCAACTGGCGTCAGAAAGCAACTAATCGGGCTGACTGGCGGAGGCTACTCGACGCGGCCAAGGACGACACACGTCTGTAATGGCCAACTAAGTAAGTAAGTAAGTTACATTTTCAAATTCATTTTAACGTTAATATGACAGAAATGACTACTTAACATAAACTGTGGTAAAATCATGCAATAAATAATGCCTCTACGAAAGAATAGTATTGATATTTAACAATTAATATAATTAATTAATTCAATTATTTTACAACTCGCTTATGAGAATTTATTAACTAAACTTTCACAACAAATTAACAAAACATCAGAAAAATGTTCGAACACAAAAGTCAAGCATGGCTTTGGGTCAGTTGGTTTAGTAACGCTGACTCTGATCTTCTAATTTGGCAGGGCACAAGTTCGATTCCTGGTACTTATAGTCTCAAATATATATAGTCTCTTTATGTAAATATAACAAGTTTTTATTAAAACTATAATAGTCACTTTCGTCTGGAAAATTTGACGTTAAATTACAACTTATTCACAAAAATATGGTTCACGCCAATAAATATTGGTTCTCGCCCGTGCGACTAGTGGAGTAACATTAGCATGACTTTCTCAGCATTACGTTCCTAGATTAACAAATCATGCAACAAATAATGCCTCTACGAACAGAATAGTATTGAAATTTAACAATTGAAAATAAAATTATAATTAATTAATTAATTCAATTATTCTACAGCTGGTTTATGATTTCGTTCTAATATAAACACAGCAAGTAAAATTGTTAATAAAAACTTTCATAGTAATAGTAACAAAACTCCAGAAAAATATGCGAACAAAAAAGAAAAAAAAAAAGTCAAGTACGGCTTTGGATCAGTTGGTTAAGGTGCGCTGATTCTGAGCTTCATATTTGGCAGGACCCGAGTTCGATTCCTGGTACTTGCAGTCTCAAAAAATAATTATTTACGAATAATTAAATACAAGAATTATTTCCAAGACCACTGATGTATTTGGCAATACTCGAAACAGCTGTATGGTCAGCCAAAAATTCAATTAATTAAAATAATTTAAAAAATAAATTTTTGTTGTTGTTTCACTTCTGTTCGAAAACCTCTTTATGCAAATAATTAAATATAAAAAATATTTCCAAGACCACTGATGATGATGGGTATTTGGCAATACTCGAAACAACTGTATGGGTCAGTCAAAAATTCAATTAAATAAAATAAATTTTTGTTGTTGTAGTTCACTACCGTTATACATTATCTTTAAATTACTTTTAGTTATTACAATCATCTAATTAGGTACAGTTTTGTTCCACTAAGCATTCTCTTAACAAAACTTTCAAGCAAATTATTGTGTTTTCATTTTTACGAGTGCAAATATAAAAGTCTTCAGTAAGATTTATAGTAAGCATGGGAGTGGGTAGTATCTCTCCCCTACACATTATTCATTTTTGCTTTCAAAACTTTTCTAGTAATTTACACTAAACATTTAATTTATGATTAACAACACTTCCTTTGCAGTTCTGTTAATAACATTATTATTTTATGCAAATCACATTACCTTCGACTAGTACTGCAAACATTATTAAATGTTGTTTCGAAATACACAAAAGAACAGTTTTTTTTTTCTTTGATATGGAAAATGTGAAAACATTTTCACATAATTTCGATTTTAAAATTTTTATGATTTTCTATTAAGAACTTTAAGTCATTTTTAAGTGCTCGGATATTGACTTTTCGGTTTTTATGACCAATAAAAATATTTAGAATAAAGAGGAAAACATACAAATTTTGTTTTTGTTTTTGGTTTTCGTTTTTCGTTTCGTTTTTTGTTTTTCGTTTTTTGTTTTTTGTTTTTTGTTAAAAGAACAAAATCGCTTGATAACATTTTCATTGGCAAAAAGTTTAGAACTTTGTTTTAGACCACAGTTGACCACAATGAACTGAAAGCGTGAGTGGAAGCGAGGTGCGGCATGTTGTGGGTCACCGTGGTTCATTGGAGGTTACAAGCCCTTCTCGTCTTATCCCAACACCATTTTACTTTTCCTGCTCCAAATATTTGGAGTGGTTTTGTTTCGTTCGTTATAGAAATTGATCACGCACGCGTTCGTTTAAGTACTTTGCCTTATAAAAAAATAAACATGTACATGCCTTTGCATGCATATTCTTGTGTGTTTGTGTGTTTGTGTGTGCGTTTGTATTGCTTGCATATCCTGTTTAGCATTGCTTGGCAATGTTGCTGCAACTCCTGTTTATGGCTTGTGTTTTTTTCTATTTCTTCATTTTTTTTCTATTACTGGTACTGGTATTGTTTCCCTCATTCCGTTGTGTTTGTTTATTTCGATTTTGTTGTCATTGTATCCTTGTATCCTTGTATCCTTGTATCTTTGCGTATTAAAAAGTTTTCATTTAAAGCACATCACGTTTTGCACCTGATTTTCTGTCAATCCCTGAAAAGTAAAAAGAAAGCAAATTAAATAAAAAGAACAGAGAAAAGAAAAGAGAAAAATAAATGATAGAAATATGTCGAAAATGCAATAAAAAGGACAACACAAGTTGTTTCAAGTATATTTTCAGTGAGTATCTTAAAAGCTAAAATGCGCAATGAATACAAATGTGAAAAAATTATGATTAATTGCTTTAAGATGCCGGGGGCGAATGTGAATATTTCCCACTTAAGTCCCGCTGAAGGCTTCAACCGCAATAACCAAAGTACCTGTAATGCATAAAAAAATTTTAAATTCCTTTGAACCAACAAAATTGTTATAGTTTAATTCTTTAACTATTTGAAATGATTTCGAAATTTCATTTTATGTGTTTTTAAGCATTGCTCAGTTTATGGAGAAGAAATAAATAAAATTGAAATAAGTTAAGGACATGAATAACAACAACAAAACCCTTTCGGTTGAGTTGTGAGAGTGACCTGAATTAATTCTAATTGACACTTGTTTGGCATTTAAATGGAGCGCAGTGTAAGCAACAACAACTCTCACTCTGCAATACTTTTCAGACAAACTTTTTGCATATATGTTTTATACAGGGTTATTTTCTGTTGTTTCCTTTTTTTTGGTTTTTTTTGATCGTGTATATTGGGTGATATAAAGAGTCATAGTCATGACTTCTTGCCATTATTCCGGAAGCTTCATAACTCCATCGGTGTAGCACTTCTGTGATTTATTAAGAAAAGAGTTGGCAAAGTGATTTTATGTGGCTCTTCGATCGGCTAATTTTTTACCCTAAAAGAGTTTTGCAAAGACCAAAACTAATACTTGTAGTAATCAGACGGAAAATACAGTGGATGTATTAAATCTTCTCAAGCAATATCTATGTCATTGATTTAATAACTATGTTATTAATACACGAAAGCACTAAAGGCTTAATGGAGAATGCGGTCGTATATAGGTAAAACTTGGGGTCTTAACTCGAAATGATGCTTTGGATATATCAGGCAGTAGTGTAGCCTATCATGACATATGATAGGCTACACTACTGCCTAGTCTGTTGGCAAAAGATCACATAAGCTGAATTTATTACTGTTTGCACGAAGATTCAGAGACTTGTGGGGGTCGCTTAATAACTGTTGCTATTAGGACTAATCCAACGTTGGCACTTGAGGCAAGACTTGGGTTGACACCACTGCAAATATATATTCAATTTATGACTGCGCTTAGTCCGCTCCGATTAAAACTCCTCACTAGCAAGATTACTCTTGACTATGGTCATGGAACAATATTAAAAGTATTTGAAGCACACAAAATATCTCAGTGCGATGGAGTCTATATAACTAAACTTCATCGCTTTGGGAAAAAATTTGAGATTCACACAGGTCCATAGATTGATCCAAAAACTTTGGTTTGGTTTGATACACAGATGGATTAAAAATGGGTGGTGCTGCTGTATATGGACCCAACCAATATGATCAAAAAATCCAATATGAACAAAATGCCGTCTAACTTGAGAATCGTTATATACTCTAACAGGCACGCTGCTCTTAAAGCTCTGTCTTCTTGGGCTTTCAAATCGAAATAAGTCCTTAAGTGTTACGAGCTTCTACAGTCACTTGCAGCTCGGAATAAGGTAAGGCTTTACTGAGTCCCGGGCCACAAAGGAGTTTTTAGGAAATGAAATAAAAACTGCTTTCATTTCGATCATAGACCATGGACGTTCCAACAAGACTTAGCGCCGGTCTTGGATTCTATGCTGGTTTGTAATAAAAATTTTTAATATTCCTTCCCACTCATTCTTGTTACGTACTTTAAATTTAAATCTGTATTGTATTATTGTAGTATTGTATATATTATTGTTGTTAATTTTATTTTCTAGCTTTTGTGTGATTTATATAGTTAGTTTCCTACCACTACAACATATCTTAAAATAAATCAAATCTTATCATCACACTTTGACTATTGCTGTCTGATATCTTCATTGAGTTGTTTACTCTTTATTTTGACGGATGTTAATTATAATCTAATAACCCATGAATCACCATGTATACTTCGAATACTCCACGCAATTAAACAGTACAATAAATGCAATATTGCATATTTTGATGGAGTTGACATGCAAACTTTTGAAATTGAAACAAAGAGAGCAAAAAATTTTATTTGTGCCTCATGAAAGCTTAACCAGTCGAAGAGTGGAGGAGGCTGAGTTAACAAAAACAGTAATGGAATACAAATTCCTTATCCGTATGCATTTCCGGGGATTGTTTACAAACTGCAAATTACTTTATATTTCTGGTAATGTATGGGAAAATAAGTCAAAATGTAACTTATTGTACGCAAACTGTCTACCATTTTTCTTTTTCGTGCAAAAATGCATGCGAATGTTTGTTAGCAACTGTATAGAGATCCGGTTGAAGTGTGTGCATATGTTCCTACATCCGGCTGCACTTTGTATATTCACATTAAGGCATAATTTGTCTTGATTCATATGTAATTTTCATTCTAGTGGAGACTTCAATTGAAATGTAATTCTCATTGCAGTTTGTGCAGTTTTGCATTTGGTTATGTATATGCATTCACAAGTCCTCAGGTTTCTTTTCCTCTTGAAACTTATCCACTATATGCTTACATGAAGTATTTGTTTACATTTGTTGGAACCGGAAGTGCAGGCATATACACATATTTGTAATTGTCCTGATAACAAACCGGTAGCTTATTTGAGTTGCGTTTGCAAAGGACTATATTAGGCTTATTATTTTTAATTACAGCTTCGTAGTTGGTAGACTTGTCACAGAGGAAAATTTTGAAGATCGCTTTTGATATTTAAAAACTGTAAAAGTTATTTTCACATATTTGCCATTTCATTCATTTGAATCGTGTTAATGTTGTACCTTTAAACTAATAGCTAATATCTTTCGAATGTGGTTTCAATTAATATATTATATATTTATTATTATCTATTAATTCAGAATATTTCTATGACTTTAATTTTCTCAAAAAACATCACTGTACTGACTCTTAATATCTAATTTGGTGTAAGATATTTACCTAGATACTTCATTCAATTATGCATCAGTATTTTAAATGCAAACTTCTTATTTTCGTTGCAAAACCTTTTTATTAAATTTTCAGTTTTGTAGGGTGATAATTCAACCTACTGTACGCTGTGAGAATTCCGTTAATAATTCGTAGGTTATTTTCATTTATTTCCATGTAACCCTTAAACAGATATAATATCGATTTAAAGTCTCTATAAATGATTTGAGTAGTCCTGGTAAATTATCCAACTACAGTCTTCTCTGTTTCGTCTGGTTTTTCTGAATTAATATTACCTCTTTAGTCACAGAATTTTTCTGGACCGAAATTAGGATGCCGAACGTTAAACTAGTACTTTAAATTGTGGTCTCAAAAAATTTGACTTTATTGTGTTTATAAAAATAATTAATTTTCTTGAATTTTTTAACAAATATATTTTCCGCTTCCATCAGCAATTTACTCTACTTTAACAGAAAAATGTACACACTATCGCATAAACACTACTATCGCAGAATACTATGAAACTATGTTGCTATTCTTTATGTGATCCTTCGAAATTTGTGGTTACGTACTAAAGACTTCGAAGAGTTTTGCCAAATGTTTTATGTAAAATTTGTATTTCGCACTTAATTCCCAGCATTAATTTCATTTATTGCTTCTACTTTGTGTGTACTTAGTGATATCTCAATATTTTCATATAAATCCAAATTAGAAACAAAGTAACAAAGTCCTTAAAATAGAACAAGAAAGCAAATAGTTTATAAGAAATTTTAAATTAAACTAAAAACCATACACAATAACAGTTATCTTTTCGAATAATGAAGCATTTTAGTTTGAAAATGTATGAAGAACTCTCTCTGATATTCTTAAATACTTAAATTGAAACATTAAGTTCAAATAAAATTGCTTACTGACCTTCCGTGTCCGGGCCGCATTGAAAGCAACTGAATCTAAAATGTCGCGCCTCACTGATGAACATCAAACATCAAAAGGTCTCTCTTTGCTGGGTTCTTGGACATAGCTACATTGAAGCGAATGAACTAGCAGATGAGATAGCCAGAAGAGGCTCTAAACTGGGTACAGGAGAGGCCAAACTCTCAATACATATACCGATATGTGAACTATTTAGGATGATAGAGGAAATAACCAATACCGTGACTAACAATTTATGGACTAACCACGAAGACTGTGAGGTCGCTAGAACCTTATAGCCCAGGTTGGACAAAAATAAAGCGAAAAGCCTTTAAGGCTTCAGCAAAAATCTGCAGTTTGTGTGCTTACTGGAGTACTGACGGGGCACTGTCTATTACGCCTATGCTCCAATGGTAGCGAGTTCTAACAAGTGGATTATGCAAAAGTTGCTAAGATAAAGAAGAGGTAGAATGTATCAACCACTTCCTGTGTCAAAGTCCATGACTTAAGACAAGGCGACTTCAATGTCTTGGGGGTCGCGTTTTCACTGGCTTGAAAGGGTAAATGAAATTAAACTCATTGGATCTGCTCAACTTCATCTGGAAAACCAAATGGTTTAACAAGGATAACAAAGGTTAGCAACTCGCCTCTCCCGGCAAAATTTTTTGAGGGCATTACAATGGTCAATACATGCTCCGAGTGAAAATGCTGACAACTGTTAGCACGCGCCTACCGAACCTAACCTAACCGTTCGTGTCCCTAAAAGATTTTTTTATACCACAAATAAGAAATTTCGAAAATAGGGTTGGCTTTACCATTCATCTTTTGTCCATTCATCTTTTGTATGACTTTTGACTTTACTTGTTTTGACAACAATAGAGTATTCAATAATATGTTCGATAATATTAATTAAAAGACAAATCATTTTACAAGTATTGCATTTTAAATGTCAAATAAAAATAAAAAAGCAGATTGCTTTTGGTTCAGCCAAAGTTCATGACTAAAACAAATTAAGCTTAAGCAGGACTTAACAAAGAACGAGATATGTACTCAAATAGGATTAGATCCCAAACGACACTTATGGTAAGCCATTACACAAAAATTGACTACTGTCGAATATTACAGAATGTATATCAAAAATACAATATAAATAAAAGCAGACTGTGTTGAATGCTGCTCTATGCAGCTGGATTGCACTTTTAACTTCCACACGACGTAAAGCTTGAAGAGCAGGAACACTTGCATTTATCCAGTACTTGTAGTGGTTGAGCGCTACAAAAAATATGAAAACTACTTGAAGTATTAGAAAAATAGAACAAATTAATAACAACAACAATGGGAGCTAATGTAACTTTCATTGCAGTAACTTAAAGTTCTCCGCTGCACTGCTACGACTACGCCTGCAGTAGAATACGTGCCATTGCATGTAATCGTTTAAGTGTATATGCCACAGAGTTGCATTGCTGTGCATCATTTTAGTAATTAGTGTGCAATTTGGGTTGGGTGGTTGGTAGGGAATTAGCAGCAATTATTGAACAGAACAGAACCAAACAAAAACACTAACAGCAGGTTTTTTTCTATACTTACAGTTTCTTCTTGGGTTGACAGGATACTGGGATTTCGTATTTGTTTTGTGTTTAATTGAAAAAAAAATGTTCTGTCAAAAAATAGCATGAATGCAGCAGAGCTTCGAAATGAAATGTATTGAGATTGCCAAGCAAAAGTAGAGCGATAAGGTTCATTGCAGAGTGAATAGGCACGCCTGTTTCATATGACGATTTATTGATTTTGGGGGCATTATTCTTCGTTCAACTTATTTTTGCTTCACTTAATTTTTTTTGGTTAAATTACATTTTAGTGTAGAAGGGAAATTACAGAAAAATAACACAATTCGTTTTACAAATTAAATTAGATTAGTTTTCATTAAATGACTACGTCGTTTTGTAAAAAAAAGCATACAAATATATGAATTCCGTAATGTTGTTTGAAGGAATAGAGACCGGAAAAGTATATTAGAAGTCAGTTAACACTCTGACATATAAACAAAAATAAATACAAGCAGACCAAAATCAAAAAGAAGCAAACAAATGCAATATTGTCCCCAACTCTATTATAATTTTGTCACATTTTCAGTACTTAAGTTCCTTAAAGAGTTGAATTTTCAGATATCACACTTGGAAAATTAGTGACATATTTCATTTCGAGATATGATATATAACATATTATTTGCATTGCTTTTAAGTGCACTGACTTCAGCACAAAATAGATATAAAAAATACAAAAAAATAGATACAAAACTATACCTACTTGTCAAAACAAAGCAATAATGATTTCGGTATCAGTGCCAATTTGAAATATTTGTAGGTTTTAAAATCAGTATATAATTTTTGTGCTTTAAATACCTAGTTAAACATTTTGAATCTGTCTAATCCTAAATACTGATTCGCATCTTAACCGCATTATTTATTGCTACATCAAATGTATAGTACTAGTTGCATAGATATATACCCAGCCTAAATAATAAAAACGCATTTTATTTTGGAAAAGTATAGTTTATGCTTCAATACACTCCCCTTTTAGTTAAACACATCGAGTCCAACGATCTTTCAACATTTGAATACCTTTTAAATAATACGATTTAATAAATCCTCCAAATTAAATCTCAGTTTCACATTCCACTTTATCATTTGATGCAAATCTCTTTTATTGGAGTCATCTTTTTAAGTTTGGAAACAAGTAATAGACACTGGGAGCCAAATCTGGAGAATATGGTGGGTGAGAAAAGAATTCGTGTCGAAATTCATTTAATTTTGTCATGGTTATCTTTGACGTGTGAGTGGGTGCGTTATACTGGAAAAACAAAACGTATTGCTTCCATAAATATGGTCGTTTTTCTTGATTCAATCGATCCAATAATATGCAATAGTAGTCTGATGTTATTATTCTTCCATTTTAGTAGTCCAAATAATCTATGAAAACTATTTCACTTGATTTCCAAAATACGGAAGCCAAAACTTTTCCTGCTGATTGTTGAGTTCATAGTCGTTTGGGAGCGCTACCCCCTGGCTCTACCCATTTTCTACTTCACACTTGTTGTTTTCCTGCAAGTGTGACGTAATGGATCCATGTTTCATCAATAGTCCCTCCTCAACAATTGACGCTCACAGTTAGCTAAATTTTGCATAAACATTTCCAAACAATATTTTGAATAAAGTTGTCGCTTTTGCTGGCAGCTTTTTCATACCCAAATATTCATATTCGATTCATATTCGCAACTTAATTTTTGGATCATCCAACACGATATCGTGGTGTTTTTCAATGTTTATTTCAGTTGTCCACTCTTTTTGACGACCTTTTTTGATTATTGTTTGAAAAAAATATATTGAAATTAAATATACTGAATATTAAACTGAATTTATGTAATATAATGATGTAAAGTATTGTTTTTAACGATATGATAAGTATGATGATAACTATAGGTAATACACAAGATTAAAAACACGTTGATATTAATGTAGATGTAATGTTATATCACAATAATGCATGTTTTTTGTCCTTAGTGACATTGGGGAGATTTTAGCTTAGAAGCTTTAGTGCAACCATTCGTCATCAGATCATCATTTTGCTCAATCTTATCTGTAGTCGCTCCTTAATGTAAAACTTTGCATAACAACGTTCACTGTAAGGGCCATTTACGATACTGTTCAATAGTAAAACTCTGTCAACGAATCAAGAAAAGAAGGCGGTATTACGTTGATTTTATTGTTCTGAAAGCATAACTTTCTCTCTCTTTTTATATTTTGCTTCTTCTAGTGATTCTGTACGGATTTTTGGCGATTTGTTTGGAAACGTCAAGTTTCAACTTCAGTTACATAGGCCTTCATACTTGACAAATTTCTTTAGAACATTTTTAATATGTCTTTGCAATGCTGAACTCTTCAGTCTTTTTGGATATCCATCGAAATGTGTGGCACAAAACGCTTACAGATTATTCGTTTGCTTAAATTTTTAGGTTAAACTCAATCAACTGTGCGTTTTGATTTCCCAGTGAACTCCTCGATGAGTCTTGCTGATATACAATCGTCGTTAAGAACAATTTTTTTTACGTTAATTTTTTCTTGCCGAGTGTGGCGCATCTTTATGATTAAAAGAAACTATTTAAATGTTAGACGGATTCGAATAGCAAAGAAATGAGAAAGACAGAAATTTATTTAATTTATTGAAATTTGGCTGACCAACGCTGTTTCGAGTATTATGAGGAAGTACTCATAATTTTTTGTTCTTGTCATTTATTTCCTATTCGAATCCATCTAATTTTACATATTACCAGTGATTTTTTAGGAAAGGGCTAAGTCCTTAATTTAAAGGTACTTCATAGAACTGGTCAATCCAAGGAAAAACATCTGTCTGGCATATACATTCGTTTTCGCGCATTTCTTTTCAACGTTTCGTTTCTTTCTACGTCACTTTTACTCAATTTAAAACAGAATTAAATATTTGCTATATTGTTTTTTTCTTTTTTTTTTACCAAGATATGTAAGGTGACATTATATAAAATGTCGAGTTACGTTAAAATGTTAAGCGAATTCCTTCAAATTTTGACACAAAGTAGACAAAATGTACACCATTCGCCTAGTATCATTTAGTCATAGAACTAAGAATTATTTTCGAACTATTCCCATCAGATTTGTGTATGGTTTAATATCTTGCATAAGAGGTATGGAGGATTTTTTATTCTCCATTTTATTTTTTTTTGTATTACCATTTGTTTCAAATACATACATACAACATATATCACATGCATATTTTTATACTGAAATATTGTAACAAAATTTAACTGAATGTAGTGCATCAGTCAATTGAATACTTCCCAAATAAAAAAAACTATCAGAATATATTTTCGTAATAACTACATTGAAATTGAAAAGATGAAATAAGTTTCATGGCGACAAAAAACTGAGGTGGAATACCGCGACTCTGCACATCCCAAACTATCAAAATATGCAACAAAATTAAGCAAATTATTTTGTATTTCCACTAAATTCATACTTCACGTTTTGCGCTTCTCGGTCGACAGCTTCTCTGCGTCCCAGCTGCTTTTGAAAACTAATATATTTTAATTAAAAAGTAAAATAAAACGTAATAAACAAACGAAATATGTAAAACATACTTAAAAGTTTTCCAACTTAAATTGCAGCGCAGCATTGCTATAAAAAGGAAAATTGTATTGTGAAATTAAAAACCAAATTATGTTTTTCCATTTTCCTCTTTTCCATAATCCGACAGGAATAGCAGTGAGGCGAGCGAATACGTCAAGGAAAATGTTACTCATGAATAAATTGTGGCACTTGCGTGCACACAGCGGGAATTCAAGTTGTTTTTTCTAAATCCATTTCTGTTGGATTCTGCTGGATTCTGTTGGAGGAGCGAAGATTGCGAAAGATGCTCGGAATTTTTGCATCATTGTGCAATGACAAGTGCTGATGACTTACACACTATGCACACATCCGCATATGTGCGAGCACCTAAAAGTCCATATGTCATTGGTTAAACTTGACGGCTTTAGTTAAAACATCTACATCCGTTTAGAACGAGGAAGAAAAAATACACAGTTTACTTAACATTGAATATGATTGTGATTGTCATATTTGTGCTTCAGCTCGGGTTCAAGCTACGGATCATAATGTAGTGCCGTTCTGTGACGTGAAAGTCTGAATAGAGACTGACAAAATAAGTCATAGATTTTAGGTACGCGTTGCATTTGAAAAAATTCAAATGAAATCAAATGGATTAGTCGAACCTCCAAAAGGAAAAAAACATACCAGCGCTTTTGCAACCGAACGAGAAATGGGATTGTTGCCAGATTAGAATGGGATAGAATTTTTTTTAACATCAACTTAAGCAAACATATCGTTAGACGTTTTTTTTTAGTAAGTAAGACATACATTTAAATTGAATTAAAATTTGAATCGAACTTTTCGTAATATAATTTGGCATTGATACCAAATTACTCGGAAAGAATTTACAATTATATTATTAAAAATATTCACGTTGAGGTAAGTTGATAAAATGTTAATTTTAGTTTAAATAGTGGCTATACCTATATTGAAAATGTTACAGAATTGCCAGCCTTAACAGATATTTTGATATTTTTGTACATACTTCGAGTGAGAAGGATAAAGTCCGTTTGTTAAAGAGTAACAGTGTTATTTAGCTTGGGTACCTGCCATGAAGGCTTAAGACCACGATGCTCTACAAACGCATGTAAACACCCCAGTATTGGGCTTCTACAGTATTGCCATACTATGTTAGACAACAGTCAAGTTGTGCTCAAAGCCACACTTCTCTTGATAAGAATGTACAGAGAAATGAGTTATACTAAAGACTCCAGTGCTGATATAGGGTTAACAACATTTAACATAACTTATATATATCACTTGTTACGTTTAGTAAATACATAACAAAATAATTAAATTACTTAAGAAATCCTGTATTATGTTGAAGCTGTTTTGAGCAAGTGCACTTAAGCACTTATACTCTTTTTTAACTCGAGGTTTCTTCAAAACCCCACTCTACACCTTGACTAGACTAAGCAATAATTGACCTCAGATCTGCATACCTCCCCGAGGAGCCTGTAACCATTCTGAGATTTGATAACGCAGTGTTGGTAAGTCACAAATATTTTAATCAATTTATGATGCTCTTTTATTGAAGTTTTTGATGTATGACTCTTTATGAGTATATCAAATACATATTTAAGTAAATAGTAAAAATTCGAAAAAATTTGAAAAAATTCGAAAAAATTCGAAAAATATCAATCAAATACATATTTTGTTAAATAATGAAAATTCGAACAATTTTCACAACTTCAACTTCATATCTGTAATAATCAATATTAGACTTTTTCTGGTTTTATTTTTGCTTTCATTGTTTTCAAGTCCCGTCAGTTGTTTAAGGTAGCCAGAAGCCTCAACGAGTGTAGGACTTCAGAGTGCTGGTATAAATAATTTTACCCTTACATATTGAAGGAAATGTATCATGTCTGCTTGTGTTTTTCAGAAATGCTCTTTTTCTCATAATGACTGAAATTGTTTTATTTGTTTGTTGGTTGATGGTTACCACTCCGGCAGAGCAAGCGGCTAGTAAGCTATTGAAATGTATGTCGCGTAGATCTGATCAATGGCTTACGTGATGTTGTTCTTGAGCAAGCACGACGTCCTCTGATATCATTTACTGTGCAAGGACGTGCTCGTTTTTTGAGTTGCTATTAAATTTCAATAATAAACTGTAAGAATGAATGGAGAAAATTATTTTAACTAAAATAGAAGCAATTGAAAATGTCATTGTTGTTCCTTCTTGAACGGCAGCAGTAATAAATTACAAAAAAAAATTTTAAAAATTTCATTAGTTCACAATCCAAATCGTTTCGAAAATAAGAAAAACACATTTATATGAGATTTTCTAAACGTGCGGAGTTCATAAGATTATTGCAAATATTTTCAATTACAAAAATAAAGATTCAGGAAAAAAATTCAATACTTATTTTAAACTTCAATGTACTGAAATGTTAATACACCTGCTGGTAAAGTAACAGTGGTGCCGTTATTCTGCACAGAGATTGCAGTGTATATGTAGCTCTAACATTACAACCATGGGTGGAGCAGCCCTTGTTTTAATAACCGTAATTATAACATTCATCTACGCTAAATCAATTTTAACCACTCCAATCCAGAGTCTTCATATCACTCGTTAACTAAAAACTTACTGTAATAGTAAATACTTCCAGCCTCTGGTAGAAGCAATATATGTTTTTGGGATCATTTACGGTATGAATGTTCATTCTTTTAATCAAAACCTGGAAAACTTGTCTTACTTTATACTTAAAAGATATTATTTTCTAACCTCGATGTATTGTCATTACCTTTTTTATGGTACACTTATTTTGATATTGTATTATTATTGTATTATTAGGTTTATTTTTACTTTATTTTAAATTTGATGTATTATATAGAAGTTAATAACAATAATATTATATATATAAAGCTATGGCATTTAGCCGTCTGCCAGAAGTTTAGATTAATCTAATAACTAGTTTTTATAAATATTAAATAAATATTATTACCTTTAAACTCAATGCAATATAAATATTAAATTAAATTATTATACCAAAAATAATAGATTTAATATAAATTAGTTTAAAAATCTTCGTTAATAATATTTTGCCTATATTTTAATGCATTTTTAATAAAAGCCGCTAACAATCTCCAGTTTCATTAAGCAGAGTTGATTGCTTTGGCATATCCTTTGTCAATACGTAGGATGTATTAACGACACCTTAAGCTAAAGACAGTCCCTTTTTTTAGTATGTTATAAACCCTATAAACTAAAACCAGAAAAACTCATTCATCAATTTATTTTTCACCGGATATCCGTATGGTTTTAGAATAAATGCTGAGCTGCGTATTTATTTAATATAGACTTTTAATAAGTACAAAAAATCGGTATCAGTTTTGTTCCAATAACCTACAGAAATTATAATGCTTATAAAACTTATTATATACTAATTTAAATATTGCAATATAAATAACTATCTACTGTACTTGGTATAACCGTAGTTGATATTTTTCAGCAATAATTTAAACAAACCAACATAAAAATTTCAATAAATTTTGTTTATTACCAGGGATACTTGTAGAATTAATCGCCCTAATGTGATTTGTCATGTGACTGCTAGTAGAGGGAGATAGCTTAAATATCTAATTTAAATAAGTCCTAACAACTTTTTAAAGGAAACAGGACTTTTCTTTATAACTTGCGTTAGATGCGAATTACAAAGTAATTAAAATATTCTGCATGAGTTATCTTACAGTACTGAATCCTTTTGAAGCAGATTTTAATCACTTTTCGACACAACAAGCAATAGCTCGGCATCACATGGCGAATGTTAGTTTTACGTTTTCTATTAGTCGAAAGTTTAAGAAGTGTTTTCCCATAAACGCGACTTGATCCTTTGGGTACCTTTAAAAAATAGGTTTGGTGGTTTTAAATTGCGTAAATTGGTGAAAAAAATTTCATTACCGCAAATCAAAACTGCACGTCGAGAAGTTTCTGGCACAACAGAGCAAAATGGCTTGTGAGACTATTTCGTTATAACTACATCTCTTTAATTTTGCTCCAAAGAAATCATAATAATCGACAGTAGCAATAAGAATTAACGGTTTGTGTCTCACGGCACTTTCGTTATTATCAAAAAATTTGTGGTTCTATCATACTTCCAGACTATATGCTTTACTATTTAGAGAGATTTGTTACTATTTAACATGTCTCAATGTTGTCCACTAAGCTGAAAATAAGACTCATTACTAAAAACAAATCAATATGAGAAATCATGTAACAAAAAGATTTTTGTTATAAGTATGATCCATATTATTGCTGTTTAATGATCCATATTATAAACAGCAAAATATTAAATAACATATGTAGCCTTGAATAAAGGTTTTGTTTCATAGTTGTCAATAAAACAATGCCATCAAATTAGGATGACGAAATGTACAATCTTTAAGAATGCGATTCTAATGAGACTAAGCTACTTTACTACACCCATTTGCCCTCTAGTTACGTACGCATTCCCAATTTGATCCATTGTAAGCTCGATACAAATGAAGCGCTTGCACAACCTCGAGGGAAATATCTGTCTGTGTTAACTACAGACTCAAGCCCAATGACCATCACCACTCTTGTCGAGTTCCGATGAAACGAATAAAAATTCGAAATAGGTTTGTTCAGTAGAATTATAAATAGTTTCTTGTATTTGTAAATATCAAAACAAAGAAGAAAATTTGTAAATTTCACGAATGTTCTTCATAGAGAATTATTAATTGCAATTTTTAACTTATTTTACTACCACGCTATTTTTCTCCAGGTCCAGGTCTCTAATTTATTTTTCTGGAATTTCTGGTTTTGACTAAAATATTTTTTAGAGAAAAACCGCAATAAAAGAGAATATTTGCTCTTAAAACATCTGCTTTAAAAAAACTATCTCAAAATCAGTCGATTTTTAAATAAAAACCGTAACATAATGTATTAACAGTTTTTAGTAATCTATTAAGAAATATCCTTTAGCATGTCCTCTTAAGCCGAATACTTACATCTTTCTGACCGACGTTACGATATAAATTTGACTTAAAGCCATTAGTTGGCTGACCTCATTGATTACTGGACATGGAAACTTTAAGTATCATCGAAAAAGCATGACTGTTTTTGAGGAAGACACTTGCAGATTATGTCTAGAAGAAAAAGAGACAGCGATGCATATATTGTGCCAATATCCAGCACTGTCAAGCAGGAGGATGACTACCTTGGGACACCCTTGGGTTAGTGATGATTTGGCAGCTAACCTCAAACTAAATGAGCTGCTTGCAATAACAAGAGATGTAGTCATGTGAACGGAAACCACATTAGTTTTAACATAATAACGACATCCGAGATTTCGAAGGAGGAAAAAGGATCCCTGCAGAGGAGCCACTTATTGGACGGTACGCTGTCGTTATGTATATATATATATATATATATATATATAATATATATATATATATTATATATATATAAAGTCATTAGTCAGTGTTTTGTTCAGATCAGATTCAAATCATGTTGGAAGATGCAAGTCTTATTCATAGTATTGAAATTACACACAAACTTATTATATTCTTTCTAACACACTTCAGATGTTGCTGACAAAATTGTTGTCATAGAGCATAAAAGTATCTTAGCAAAACAAACTCCCGACTTACAAAAAAGACTTCAAGCCGATATAGCTCTATGCTCTCCAAATTTGTGGTTGTGCAAAAAATCTTATAATAGATGTGATGCAAAAATTCCAAAACAAAGTACTAAAGGATGCAGTTAACGCTCGCTGGTTGGTATGAAATGCTGACCTACATTGTGACCTTAATATACCTAATGTCAGGCAAGAAATACAGAATGCTACCAATACGCCATACGGTACTATTAAACGGTACTATGAATTACTTTTCAATGTAACACAGAGACGCTTAAGTCGCTTTAAACCAAAAGACCTTTTGAGGCGTTTCAACCAGCAAGAAGATGACGAGCTCAGATCTATATGCTCACTTAAGCTAAGTAATATTAATTGTAATATTAAATTAAAAAACCTCTTGTTAGTCAATGTGACTAGTTGTTGTAAATTTTAACTTTGTTCTTTGTTTAAATACATTTAAAACAGAAAAAAATTAAAACTGTTTAATTATTAAAGAGCTTTATTTAAACTATACGGAAGAAGAGCTCCAAATGATGCCTATTTAAAACTACAAAATCCTTCTAAACTATTTCCATCAGCTCCAATTTTTAAGTTAGAATGCAAGTAACAGACATTAGGGAAAGTAGATGTATCCGGTCATAAGAACTGCTAAACTCTTTATTTAAACATCAAATAACAATTTTTATGCCTAAATAGATGCACTGGCTACCAGATATTCACACCTACAGGGTCGACCGATTATGTAGTTCGAATTCGCTTTTTTACTGTGTGGGACAATATCAGCCTTTCGATATTACCGCGGTTATAATTTATAGCTGTTATTGTTGCTGGTGTCCTTATTATTTTAATTGCACATTTGATGAAATGACAGCTTGACCCAGCTCACAGCATCGACAACTCCATCTTTACTGTATTTATTTTGTTTATTGCTTGTTTGCGCTCATTTAAGTCAATTGCGGAGGTTGTTAATTGTTTTGCTGACTTTCCCCCTCCCCTTTCCTATTTCCAGTCAGACTTTGCTGGTTGTCTTTTGTTCGGTTGTATGTAAGCAGATTTGTCGACATTAAAGTTAACAGCGTCAGCACCATTGCTGTTATCCTTAGTTTTTTCTTTCTTCTTCTTTTTTTTATGTGCTATTTCATGAATGACATGTCAGAACCTATGCTATTGCCCTGTCTTCATCATGCCACCGCAATGGAAAACAATTACACCAATTCAGCTTTTCCGCTCCTCCTCCACTCCACTCCACTCCCACTCCTTTATTTGCATTTGTTCGTTGGGTGTTCGCTCGTACTCGACTGTTTTTCTTTGCCCAATAAGGACACTTTTGGTTTATGAGCCCAAAGTATCCTTTTTGTGCTAAACTAAATGACGCGTTCATGGTTTTGATGTTCGTACGCTATGCTGAGTCGTACAGCTTTCCGTCGAAGCTTCATTGAAGGGGATCGCCTTGTCTTGTTGTTAACATTTTATGTTACATTTGTTAGCATCATTTTTTTTAAATCAACAAATGAAAATAGTCCTTGGTGTGTTTATGCATGGAATATGCGTATGTCTGTACGTCCTTTTATGAACTCGGCTAACAATGCAAAAAAAATTACTCCTCGTGAAACAATAACAAAAAGAAAGATAACAACTTCCACTTCTATTTTTGGCATATAAAAAGCATAGAATTTAATTGACTGACAAAAAACATTCAATTACGTACAGATTAAGCCAAATAATATCGTACTAAACGCAAGTGAATGTGATTTTAACAGCAACTAATTGAAGGGCGATTCTATGCTGGTTGATGTTCTCACTGTGGGGTCGTTTAGAGTGGGAAGGTCGGTTCGTTAAGATTGCTAATGACTGTAAATTATTTGATATTCAACCGCAAGTTTTTCACTTAAACCATGAACCGATTTGTAGCTAGACTAAGCAATCACTTAAATCACTTAAAGCAATGCAGATAATTACATACAAATTTTGTGCTCCATTGCAAATGCTTAACGTTTTTACTTTTAGAATTTATCAATTAAGTGTAAATAGCACTTATTTTGTAATTTAATTTTATAAAAAGGTTTTTTCGAACAGTATTGAAACAAAACATTACTTTACAACAACAAAAATCTATTTTTTATATTATTTTAATTAATTGAATTTTTGGCTGACCATACAGCTGTTTCGAGTATTGCCAAATACCCATCATCAGTGGTCTTGGAAATAATTCTTGTATTTAATTATTCGTAAATAATTATTTTTTTTTTGAGACTGCAAGTACCAGGAATCGAACTCGGGTCCTGCCAAATCTGAAGCTCAGAATCAGCGCACCTTAACCAACTGATCCAAAGCCGTACTTGACTTTTTTGTTCGCATATTTTTCTGGAGTAATTTAATTTTAAAACTTACAACTAAAGTGTTATTTTTTTTTTAATTTTTGATACATTGAAACTGAAAGAGCTCTAAGAAACGTTTTAATACTGCAAGTCTGCTCAGAAAATTATACCGAAAGAACCTACGTGATATAATTTTTAAAAATCTAAGCAAAAGATTTTAAATATTTTTCATAAGAAATACCTTTAGTCATCAAAATCAAACGATTGTATTCTTGAGCTTAAGGTACTCCGTGATCTCCATCAACCAAAAGCACATGCCTGACGACAAGCACTTCTTCAACTCCATCCTTTTTAAGGGAGCTAAGATTACTCGCATTGACAATAACTTTCTTACTCTCACCTGGTCGTGCCTCACCCGGATACATCCACTCCCACTCCGTGACGTCTTTAGTACCCTTTCCTCTAACTTCTGGCTAGCCATATGCTACAAGCTCTTCCATAGCTTTCGTGACCCTGGTTACAAAGTTTACAACTGACATATCACTCATATTAGGCAATCACCCCATCCACTCTACCTACCTCCCTTACTCCTATACACCACCATATTTTATGTCTTACATAAACCTAGACGTATATATACTAAAAGTCTTTATCTTAACTCTCTCACCTAATTACTGAAATGAAGTTTCAGTTTTTATTTTAATTAAATTTTCGACTAAAAAACTGCTGTTTCGAGTATTTCCAAGTACCCATCACTAATGATTTTTAAAAACATTCTTTGAATATTTTTCGATTATCTCATTAACTTTATTTTAAACTACTTATACCACGTTGTTAACTCGTACCATGTCCAATTCAATTCGTAGTCACAACTTACAGACCTAACTCAACACAGAACTTAATATGTTTTGTTCTAACTTACAGTTTTGTCAATTGAACTGTAGAACTTTAATGTCTCTTCTTAAAGATCTTGCTGAAAGGAACAGGGCTAGGATTCTGAGCTTCACATTTGGCAGGACCCGAGTTCGATTCCTGGTACTTGCAGTCTCAAAAATAATTATTTACGAATAATTAAATACAAGAATTATTTCCAAGACCACTGATGATGGATATTTGGCAATAGTCGAAACAGCTGTGTGGTCAGCCAAAAATTCAATTAATTAAAATAATATAAAATGAATTTTTGTTGTTGTAGTATACTACTGTTGGAAAAAACCTCTTCAAGAAAAAACCATAAAAAAATTTTTGAAAATTACTAGTTTCAATATTCAGAGTCTTTTAAGAAACTTCTTCTTTTGAACCTCTTAAGTTTTTGGTTCTAGTAGCTGGCACTTTACATTTTATTAATTTTAATACATATCTAAACCGTGATATATTGAGTATTGAATTCACGCGAGTAAGGTATATTCATTTTTTTTTTATTATTGACTTGAATTTATTCAAGATTTTAGTGTTGATAATGAGATTACACCTTTTCAGTAATTCTTATAGTCTGTATTAAAAGATTTTCTACAAAACAAAGTAAAATATCTTCCCTAAATATTTACACTACTTATAGTTGATGACGGATAAAGAATTTGTGTTGGTGCTAGGAGTTGTTTTTATTATGTTGTACTATAACACTATTATATTATTTCTATTTGAGTTTTGAAACGAATGTAAAAAAGAAATTTTATACAATTACATAGCAAATCAATTGTACTATATAAATAATATATAGGATCCATCTTTCTTTCTATCTGATAGCAAAAAGCGAAAATATTTATTTTATATAAATAATATTCGAAAAAAAATTTTTTTTTTTAAGCAAAGGATTTAAGAAATATCCTGTATAGACAGAAAGTTAATTCAACAGAATTCGTACAGTCTGTGTTCCAAAATACTGAAGAAAGTAGAAAGTGCTACTGTAGCTCATTTGTGCTTCACATAGCAATAATTAAAATTAAAACTTATATACCATAGAATGAATTGTGTTTGAATAAGAATGTAATAATAAATGTATTTTAATATATAGAATATATAACGGTAGAGTGTCGAATATAATTGAGATATGAAATTTCAATATTTACTATAATAATGTTGACTGTTTATTGCTTATAAATGCGTTAATATAAAATAGTACTTTCCAATATACAATATTAACGTCTTTCAATTTGTTTCGAAAAGATAAGCGAAGTTAACAGTTATACGAATCATATATACCGTATCGATTTATAACGGTAACTAAATGGATGGAGATTCATTTATCCTCAATTTTCTACCAATAGGTATTTATATGCCGAAATTCCATCAAGCACGGTATATTGGACGGTATATTTGTATTTTTGTTTTTATGGATATACGAGTACCACCAAGCACATAAACCCGTTAGTATTTAGATGAAAAGGTAAAATAAATGAAAGATGAATTCGGTTCGACTTTGTGTAATCGAATGCTTTATTGAATAACTACTTATCTATATATACATGTTTTTTCTTACAATAATTGCTTATGATTGCTTATACTTAAATTGTCACCTATAAAGAATAAGCAAGCGTGCAATAATTTACTGACCTACATCATAGTGCACGTATGTCCTGATTTAAAACCATAATTAACAGTAAGCAAGTATACAACTTAAAAGGACACATAAAACCTAATTAGACCTAATTATCAAAACAGTAACCTAAAATTATCAGCAGAAATATAACTTATAATTATATTAAATGTATTTTTAACCAAACAATACTCAGCAAAAGTAGTATATGTTATATGTATTTTAGCCCTGGTCAGCAAAAGACAAAAAATAAATTACTTATGATTATGTGTAATACTTAACACAATATTTATTCCGAATTATTTATTATCTTAAGATATTTAGTTAATATAGAATTAAAGCTAGATTTTGAACGTATTTGCGTTCATTTAAAATTAAAATCATATGAAGTATGACATCTCAGCGCTTCCAGGCATATTATCTAAGGAATAGTTTTCTGCACTTTTGGTAATATGAAAATTGCGAAAACGAAGCTGATGTATCCTAAGAATTTAAAGATAATACCATTTATCTTCTAGCTCTATCCGAGGCTTCTTTTTGACTTGAGCTCCAACTAAATAAGCCAATTTCTATGTATACTGAAAATTACAATTTATTAATTAAAGCGTTAATATAATAAAAAAAAATATTTTTAATTACACAACTACGACTATTTCATATATTACTTTTGAAACGTCTGAATAGCAAGTAAATTGGGAGGGAAGAACAATGAGCATTTGAAAAGGAATGGGATTTGAACTTTACTCTGATATAGCACAATTGATAGTATCATATAGATATTTTAAAACTTACTGATTTAGTAGAGTGATGTGACATAATACATTAAGTGTAGTAAAAAATCCATTAATTTTGAAATAGATGGTTTTAGTTATCTGTATCCCGTGTATAGGTCCGATAGGGTTGCGGTAGATGTCGTTAGAATGATGAGATCTCGTGCTAAACAATTTTTGACATTTTGGTAATTGCTTGAATTAGTATTCTGTGAGGATACTAACAATGGAGATAAAGAAAATACGCCATGTTTGATATGTTTTATTTGATAAAGTCGAAAACGCAAATCAGGTGTTTATGGTTCTGTTACTGTAACAGCTAATCATGCGCAGTTTGGTTTTGTGCGTGGTGCACTCTTCCGATGTGAAGAGTGCACCACGCACTGGAATGCCAATTAACAAAAATTTCAATAAAATCATAGCAATTGTTGAATCTGACCAGTTCGAGTAATGCGAGCACTGTATCAATTGGCCAAGAGTTAAAGATTGCACATAAAATCGTTTGGAACTAATTGAATAAGGCTGGATACAAAAAGAAACTCTATGTATGAATCGCAACAAAACTGGTAATTACCACTGAAAAGTTCATCACTTACGACAACCGAAAATAATCAAACGAAAACTTTCATGGTCGAATAGCAGTGAACCGGCTAACACAGTGACCAATCCAGGATTGACGCTCAGGACGATTTTACTGTGTGTTTGGAATCATCTTTTATGAGCTGCTCCCCTATGGCAAAACTTTTAACTCGGGACTGTATTGTCAACAATTGTATAGTGTGGAACGTCTAAAGGAAACAATCGCCCAGAAACGGCCAAACTTGAGCCATAGGAAAGGAACTGTGTTCTGTCAGAATAACGCTAGGCCAAACACACTCACTATGACTCCCCAAAAGCTCTTGAAGCTTGGTTGGAAAATTTTTATACATCCATCTTATAGTTAAGATCAAGCACCAAATGATTACCATCTGTTTCTGTGTTCCTGTTCATGGCGAACAATATTTTTTTCTGGTGAAAAATTCGTTTCAAGAATGGTTTGTTGAAATCGATTGTCTCAATTTTTTGCCAATAGAGACGAGGAATTCTATAAGAGGCATGATGAAATAACGTTCAAAATGGCAACAAGTTATCGAACAAAATGACGAATACTTCACCTAAATCTGATCATTTCACCTGAGGCAAATAAGCCTTCAATTTCATGCAAAAATAATGGATTTGCTTTTACTACACCTATTGTATTACCGCAGAACCTTGTCGAAAAGTTTTTAAATTTTTACAAAATTTGTATATATATTTTATAGTGTTCCTTTATTACAGAAGCAGCATTAGAATGAAGGACAGAATTGTTGGAATTGTTGCAAGTACAATTAATATATTTCTATATTTAAAATTATCCTCAACATAACTAATTTCGACAAATAAAAACAAAGACAATATTGAAACAAAACAGGAATTAGCTTTATTAATTAGATATTAAGATAAATATTGAATTGGATATTAAAAATCTTAATATCTCTGAAGATATTAAGAGTTTTGGCGCTTAACGTTTCAGCTCATATTTACTTTGCACATATGAAAAATCGAAGGAAAAATTCCTCTATTGAAATCAAGGTACAATTACTGCCTTGATATATATACAATGGGAATAAACTATAATATAATATAAAGAATCTAATATCTATCTGTGACCAGCACACACAAAATGCCATACAACTAATCACATTAAATTTATGATCGATAATCAAACACATTTATCTATTTTTTAGTTAAAATCAAGTTTTAAGAGGTTTATACAGAAGAAATATTTTCACACTCAAAATATTTATACGGAACGTGTGGATGAATAGATAATTTTCATAAAATTATTTTAGCATCTTTTTTAATGGTATTAGCTAACATTTATATCAATTATTCCTCGAACTTTCTTCCTAGAGAACCTTACTCAATTAAAGAACCACCCCTTTAAAATGGATCGGAATTATAACGGACGAACTAAAAACGTTGAGATGCCCTATAAAGATATTGGTCTTATGGTGAGATTGCTGACGGATCACAGCAGTTTAGGGAACCATGCTAGTAGGTCAAATCTCCGTTTTATTTATTTCTGAAGCATAAAACTTAAAAGCACTACTACTTTGATAAAACTTACCAAACCATAAAAAAAAACAAATAATGGAAAATATACAATGGAACCTTCTCAAAGGCAATACTAAAATCAGGGTCCAAAAATTGACAAAAATGTGACAAAATGTAAGTAACTTAATTCACAATCTCCAGTAATATCAAATCAACTTACTATGTTGATTCAGGTCACACAGTTAATGATGGAACTTAATTGTATTTTAAATAATTTTTCTTCAATTTTTGGTCGTTCAAAGCGATTTCCGCACTAATATACTTTCTAGCACACCGTAAATTTGAATCTGATAAACTGTGTCCTTCAAAGGGAGTGCTGTTAGAAAACGTCACAAATGAAAGAGGTAGTAAAGACAAGTTTCTGCGGAAAAGAGAAAACGGGCTATAAGCACAGTTTGATGAGGTGATATGAATACACAGCGCATCGAAATAAATCTCAAACTAAATAAAACGATTTAATAGATGTGATTTTTTAAAAAGATCAGGTCCCTAGTATAGTATACATTTTCCTATAAGAACTCTGGACACAACTGAAATATTTTAGCTGTTGACAAGTTAAAGGGTTTATAAAAACTGATAAACTCTCGCAACTGATGTAGAGTAAATACGAAAATATCATATACAAACCAGTGATTTTTGTAGGTGTAGTCAAAAATATAAACAACAAACATAGCATATAGAACAAACATAACTCGTTGATTGGGTGGGTACTACTTATATGTCTCTAACTTAAGAATGGATAATATAAATAACTTGAATTAACTTCTTAACTATATACAATAATATTATAAATTCTTACCTATATATTATAATATTGTTTAGGAAACATTTGTTATATGTCTCATAACTAGCGACAGCTTCAATTAAAATTCCATAATATTCTCTGATGATTTCTTCTTCAGGCTTGTGGATAAAAACTTAACTGAACCATTTTGAATAGATGTTATTCGAAGAACTAAAAAAGGTTATTAAATATTATTTAATATACAAATCAAGAATAATAGTCATTTTTTCACCTGAAACAGAATTCTGTTTTTCTGATAGATCATGGTAAACGCCTACTCCACATATCATTACATTTTTAAATGGGACATTTAGATGTCACAGTTCTCCACCTACTTTGCATTTCATTTGTAGCGCGATCTTTTGAACTGTTGATCTAGTTTATACTCGATTTTGTACGGTTTTTGCAGTTATAACCTGCAAAATAATAATTAAACATTTATTTAATTAATAAATCACAAAAATATTTAATAAACAAATAAAAAATTTATTTTATTTTTATTTTAATTTATATTATGTATACATAACTAGTTGAACCCTGCGTGCGATTCTACGTTTCACAGAAGACAAATGATGTCATTTGAAAGTGACATCATCACTGCTACTTAAGAAAATAGAAACAAATTTGGGTTAATGGCAGGGTCAGTCGGAACTCTTCCATTATCAATATTGAATAGTTGTGTTAAGATCGTAGATGCTAGTTTTCGAATATTTTTCCGCCACAGAATAAGATCTCTGGCCAAATGGTGAATATATAAAAGTAGATCTGTCACAGTTGGATTTGACGCTTTATGTGTTTTCTTATAAGCTTTGGTGCATCTTTTCCAGATAATAGCTTTCCATCTTTGCGGAACTTTCACCATAACGAAACCTTTTGAAATATTACATATTAGTTCTTCGGTAAAATGTACATCCAATGGCAATGGCGATTCCCAACGACAGAGTTAAAGCTATTTCATTTTGTGGACGAATGTAATGTAATAGTAAAGTAATGAACGATTTTTCTCATTTCGCAGGTATAGATTATATTACAAGAGAAACCTCACTAAATAAAACATCTGACCGAAATATACTTTTAAAATATTGTTTTTGTGTAATACTTCTGTGCTATAAAATTGTTTGCTAGAATATTTATTTAATGGACTACATATGTAAAATAGCTTTACGATTTGGATACACGTCAGAAGTACAAAATTAAGGAGCAGTACTCCAAGTTATCGTTAATAATCGGCATGTGAAATTGTATATGATTTATAAAGTTCTGAACGTATTGATGATACACGGATATGATGAGGTGGGGGAACTTGACTGGTTCGTTCATAAATTCGATAGCTGTCTAACAATGTTCTTCCATAAGGAAAAGGGGAATTGAGCACATACCTTAAAACCTTAATTTCCTATGATTTATGTCATATCACTTCAAAAGTACTGCCATACTTGTCACGATTGAGGAGAGCAAGTACGTATGTATGAATTTTATATACAAATTAATGTATTAACAATCATTTCAAAACTACAAAAATAATGTTCTAGTTTGTTGTTTATTTAAAAATGTTCTTGTTTCATATTGTACTATTCATTTCAACAATTTACTCTGTTAAATAATTTAGTATGCCGCAATAATAAATCTGGCCATCAAACATTTTATCAATGTTTATCAAAAATTTATCTGTAGTTATGCTTTAATAATATTATCCCAAAATAAATTTTTTAAATATTTCTCGAAATTATAAATATAATATTAAACTTGACAAACCTGAGAGAGAACAGCGAAGAGATAGATTAAAACAAAGCATTAATCCTCCTTCGCATTCAGTTACTGCAGTCGCATATTCAGGCACAATTTCTAATTTTGCATTTGACATTGTTTAGGGATTTGTGGGATCAAAGTGATTTTTACCAACACGAATATAATTTAATGATTTAATGATTCTATCAAATATTATATTGTAAATATCCAATACATCTTTTACTGATTTTTTTTGTTTAAAAGTAATTTGTATCTCAACGTCGGAACCATCTCTATCATTTCTAGAAATAAGTGTCATTTGGACATTTGGTAATAACTATGGCAATAACAATTGTGATCCATTGATCAACTTTGTTTTGCCCAAAATTTCTTCATGGTCAGAAAGGTATTTACTTTTCAAGCTATTTACTTCAATATTTGGAGTGAATTTGATGTTATATTCATAGACTTCAGTATCCGGCATTACATTACGTTTGATATAGTTGGCAACTATAGGTACTTTAATATCTGTAATATAAAAAAGTTAATATAGAATTTTATATTTAATGTAGTCGAAATACATATATAAAAAACTAAAACTAAAAACTGTTCTATTTAATATACACTTTTACACACATATAAAGGCGCATGCATATCGTCATCGATTTATTTAGGGGCTATTAGTTTTTGGGTCTCCTTATTAATATGGAAGATTATTTCGGACACACTTTTAGGAACATATTTACCATCCCTATGTACTTCTTGTTTACGTCCATACCATTTACTATAAACTCAAATTTTATTCTCAACTATATTTTTAAATAACTTCACTAAATCCAATACACATATATATTTCACAAATTTCTGTCTATATAGATGTAGTTATAGAAGTAATGTATGACTTACATGTTAAATATCATATTGCACATGAATCTTAAATCTTAAATGTATTTAAAATGGTAGGGTAATCTGCACAGCCAAAATCTATGCATCTACGAAGAACAATTATTATAGAACAATTATAAACCAATTATTGCGCAGATTTGTTTAAACATTTAGAGGTAGCCAATCTATAATATATAGACCAGAATATACAGAATTAAAAGTTGTGAAGCATTAGCAGTTTTCTTTGAAATTTAAAATATTTATTATACGGGGATCCATTTGAAAAAAGCAAGCTTATTAAAGAAAACAAGGCACAATTGTTCGACACTATACTGGAATAAGATAATATGATGCTCTAGGATAAGCTATAGATATTCACTGTTGCCATTTTTTTTTTAAGAATGCAATTCTTTTAAAATAAACACACTCGTCTATATATGATGGACTCGAAATATTTGGCGTTATCTTTATTATTCGAACAATATTTTTTGAACAAAATATACATTGAAACCTTCAATTTATATTTTTGATTTAAATTCATCATGAAATCCTATTATGAAACTCAAATTCTCTCGATGAATTTCTCATTAATTTTTACTTAGAAATTTAAATTTTCAGAATCGTATTATTCTTACAATTATTTTTAAAAAATCCAACGCGCTTACATCAAACTATCTTTCCCTTCCAAATAAAAAGACTGTTTGCAAATATTACTAAGAATACACAACTTTAAAGTAAATACAATTGGTGATTAAATTCAGTACCAATATAATCTCCCTGGTTTTGAACTTTCGTTCCGTTCCATGTTGGAATTTCTTTCTGAGTATAAATGTGTGCTCTATTTTGTGTTGATTGCTTTCTTCCATCTTTGTACAAGCATTTATGTTTCCTAACATGTACGCAAAAAGTTTTGATCGCTTTCCAACACCTTCCACATGTCGAAATGCAACTTCACGGCCTGTTGAAGTAGCACCTTCAGAAGTTACTGAAACAGAAGTAGCATCTAACCTTGATGTAATTGAGGAAAATTGTGATTGCAAATTGCGGTATTCACTGGGTACAGAGCAATCATTGTCGGAGAGTAACTTGAATAGTGTTCCACAACTTCTCCCAGCCATTTTAATATTTCATATTTCTGAAAATACAATATCGTAAAATATTTGAATAATTTAAAAAATCCACAACATTAAGATGTTATAAACAATAGATATATTAAGCTTATCAAAATGTTTGTAACGCAAAAAAATTAGCCAGGAACCATAGAAACCATATTGATATACATATGATCGACATGATATGACAAACATATTTAGCAATGTTCGTCTATTTGTCTGGATGTTGATAATTTATCCACATACTAAATTATAAAAAATTTGCCTTTGGACCCGCCCACACAGATGTGTCTATATTATGGTTATTCCACTTTGACCCAGATTGAAGAGCCTATAAAGTAGAACCTATATAAAATATTTGATAAAAATAAGCTTTCCATCAAAGTCTAAATGCATTGTATTTAAAGGTAGAAAGAAATTTATAAATATAGTTGAAAATTCGAATCGAAGTTTCGGCAAAAATAAATTTATCATTACATCTTTTTATATAGTTTATAGTATCGTATTATATATATGCGAACAATGTGACCATAATAACTAATATAATAAAATACATTTAACAATTAATTACTTTAATCTATACCTAGAGCAAATATTATAGACTCAATATCAACACAGATAAGACAAATTTTATAATTCTAAGCCAAAAGAGACGTCTAAACAATATACAACAGCAGGCATTGTCAATATTGAAGTAGGAAGTGAAGACATATCAGCTTATGTAATAATTTTTCGGAGTGGCGAACCGAATTCGATTAGTGGTTGTCGAATTCGATTAGTAGCTCAGGCTACGCCCCTGACCGGGCGTTCTTTAATTTATCTTTATACTAAACAATTACTTATCACACATAAATGCGTCAGCTCTACTTCAGCTATACCCTTACATAACATCTGTTCTTCTGCTATCTGTTCTTTTAAACTATCACGCATGTAAACCTAAGTCTAATCAACCTTTGGAATCGTCATCATAGAAGTGGCTAGATTTTTCTATCTTGCTCCTAGTTAACTTCAATTCAAGTCTCACCCATTTTTCAATCCACCTACATTTTTTTACAATACCCACCCCTCTTACACAACTACATCTAAACCCATGTATTCGTGATGTGATTCAAAGAATGTTACCTACTTTACAGATCTTAGCGGGCACAAAACAACAACAACACGAACTAACTGGAACCATTTAAGATGCTTAGAATAATAATAGATAACATTAGATTTTACAATATAAAACGACGAAAAATTGCATACATTGAACACATCATAAGAGATAAAAGATATGCTGCAACTAATTTTGCAGTATAAACTCCATTAAGGACAAGAGATAAATTAATTGAAGCTTAATTAATGAACAGCTTAACATGAAATACTGAGGAAGCTAATACCTATATAGAAAAAGATGCTTTATAAGGTTAGCTTCTTATATATTCCAAAAGGTTCGTTATATATATTAATTTATTGATTCGCCATTAACTGATAACTATTTATTTGATAATTTGATAAGTTGATGATAACTGCGTCAAAATTTTAACTCATTTTGTAATAATATTAATAACTATATATTTTGAAAATTGATGATACTTAAAAGTCTAAGTCAAGAGTATTTTTTAGTGCGAGATTTGTGTGTGATCACAAATAAACGCTTCTGAAACCAAAAAAATCTTCATAAGCAATATTTAAACTCTGGATCTGCATATGAAAAGATTTGGAAGTGATCGACTGTTGCGTTTTTTCTTTATGGACATAAAAAATTCTGAGTGTTCAAAACGCCTTATGTGGTGATATCTGAGGATAAAGTGGGTAAAATTCACAATCTAGTAATAAGAGTCTGCCGAACGAGCATTTGCGAGATTGCTTATTAGTGTGTTCTTAAACTCCAAATAAAAATTAAATAATAAGATTTATACTTAAACGTATATATAAATATATTTGTTTTAAATTTACTATAATATTGAAATATATAGATATCACGATAAAAAAAAACTGCACTGCAGGATTAGTAATAAAAGTCTGCACTGATCTTTATAAAATAACGCATGAAAACGGTCTAAACTTGCAATGCCGATTACAGATATAATCTCCCGCTAATTAAAACCACAATATGTTACGTGACTTTTAATGATATTTAAGACATTCAACAATATTAAGACAACTGCAAAAGTTGATCTTCAGCTCAAAAACTCAGCTCAGCTGCGGAACTATGAGTGCCCGTTGCGGTCGCATAAGGTGAGGATATAGTGTTTCTGGTTGTTGTGATAAAAGAAACAAATTCTTATCTACAATACCTGTTGCTGGAAATATGTATTATGAATATTCGTATCATTATAACCGACACTCGCAACATCTGATCCGACAGATCAAGTATTACTAACTAATGTGTTTTAATAGGTATTTCGATTGTAGCATTATGAAGCATTGCAACAAATGTCTATATGTGTGTATGTACTCAAGCTTTAATTATAAATAACATGACATTTTATCCCGTTATACATATTTTACTCACATAACTAGTCTCTTCGATCATTTGCACACAAATACCACAAATACAACAAATTTGTATACAACTTTACTATATACAACTTTTTCAACTTATACAATAATAATTTGCATCTTAAATAATTCCACAATAACTTTTTCAGGCAACTCAAATGGAATCGAAACCAACGTCCTCCGTCTTTCACTGTAGGAAATAACCAATATAATGCGAGCAAGCGTAGTTTCGTTGTTAGTGAAACAAAGAAATATGTGGAACGATGAGAATTATTAAATGTAGTGTTTACTTATAATGTCCTTGCCCTTTCAATCCTGCTGACGATCACCATAAGAATAGACAATGTAGTCATTTTTAAAACTTGCGTGCCACTCCGTGATATTTACACTTTAATGATTTGAACAGGAAAAAAATGTGTGTAGAGTTTAACCAAAATCCGATTAATATCGTAAATATACCAGCAACTGTCGAAAAATCAAAATATCGTTATTTACATATGTAAGTCTGCATGACATGCCTACAAATTTTGTTATAACACATAAGACTTGGTTGGAATTTCACACTTTGGCGTTACACTCGACAATTATGCAGCAAAACTTAACATTTTTCAAACAAAATCCATATGAGAGTATGTTTGAGAGGTTAAATAAGTCAAAGTGTAAACACATTATAACATGTGCTTATGGAGTGCACAAATATAGTGATGTGAGTGATTAATGGAGATTATATGGGTTCATGTTTGCAATAATTCTCTCATATTAATTTCTACACATTTTCTCCGGTTTTTACTGATTTTGTGTTCCCTTACAACAAAAGCGAATAAAATTTGATTAAGAAGAACCAAAGAGCTGAGAGATGTGAGATATGAGATTACCAGATATATTACTAAGTTTCTCTGGCAATATTTTTACTATGGCAGCACCAGCCGAAAACACACGTTAGAACTTGCGAACGGCACGGAACAGTGACAGGCAAATAATGTATAAAAAGGACACTAGCAGTTGTGGGTACTCATTCGTTAATTCGTGTTCATACGATCAAGAGGAGAAGCCAGCAGCTGGGACTAATGTAAATATTTTTTTGTGTTAAAGTTAATAGTTAAAGTTATAGTCAAATAAAGTGTACTATAGAGATTTACTAAATTACCATAAAAATTTTGTGAAAGTCATGAAAAAAATAAAATAGATGTTTTGCGATAGCGAATGAACCTCAGCTTCAGTTCGTATTTAGTAAACATTGGTTTTATGAATTCGTCGCCAGATACACTGCAGATTGAATAATCACCTATCGAAGTTAGGAATTCAATCCAACTCAGACTGCAGATACTACAGGGAAGAGAGAGAAACGGCATACCATGTGCTTGGGGAGTGCCCGGCACTGATGCATAAGCGAAAGAAACACCTAGGAGGGTGTTTCATGGATCATAAGAATTCAAGACTGGGGAAGATAGGATCCATACTGTCTTTCATTAAAGAAAGAAATAATGGAGAATATATAACCCGACAAAGGGGCACAATAGATCTTTCAGGTCGCAGTGCACGATCCCTTACTCAATAATAATAAAGATGCTTTTTAAAATTTTTTGTTGTTTCAGTTGCTTTACTACTAATGATTTCCCTTATGCAGTGTTCCCTTTGTAAAGGAAGTAGTATTTTTTACGTTTGTTTAAATAACTTTTGCAGTATAAAAACAAAAGTTTTCAGGATAACCAATTAACGATAATAGGAGTGATAAGTAGTAATACACATATATAAATATAAGTGTTTGAAATATTAAAGAAGGATGGCAGTACGTCTAAACATACATAATGTATAAACGCAAATGTAATTACGTGATTGCTAAGTTGTACACTCCTAAGATACACCAAATAAGGATAAATCTTTTTTAAATCCAATCGTATTACATTTGGTAGTTTATTGCTAAACAACTTTTCACATCACCACAAAGCTGTGTTCCGCCGGAACCGAGAATGATGGAAATATTGCGTACACGCCGTTCGAGCTACTGTTTCAGTTCAATTTTATGTTATTGCCAGGATAAATTGTTAAGTATTGTGATAATTCAAGAGTGAAGTAGAGATTATTAAGTCTATTTATGGTCATGGAATACTTTGATTTCAAATCGATTTTTGAGCAGTTTGAGCAAGGAGAACATTGCTTCATTTGTTCTTATTTAGAAGTGTCAAGTGACATGCCTATAAACAGCAGCAAAAAAAAAAGTTTCTTAATAATTGCAATATCCTTAGCTGCCTTTAGCTACATTTTTAAATCGCATTTCTATGCAAATTTAATTTGACTTATGAAGTCAAGAGTTGTTTTTTTATGAGTACTACTACCGCCCATGGACAAGGAAGCATGGTGTCTGACTTAAATTGTTCATTAATGGAAAGAAACTAAAACCAAACTGTATATATCATAATTTCAGTAGCCATTTTAAAGCTTAAGTACTTAACTTAATGTCTTTTCATTTCCGTAGGCACCACAAATATTTTAAAAAAGTCACAAATTAATATTAAAAATTATATTGCCTACCAACTGTAAAAAAATACATCCAACGTTTGCGGAAAGGTCACAATCGAAAATAAATTTAAGAATCACAAAATGTAATAGCCGAAATTTATATATACATCCATGGATATTTAGCGATAAACGCTATAAGAAGAAGAAGAAACAATTTACCATTACCAGAAGAAAATTTTTTTTGAATTTATAAAAGAAATGTTCTAAATGTATTTTTGTATATATATGTATTACTTTAAGAGGTATACATATACCTTAATATTGGACCAGCGCTGAGAAGTCGGTGACAAATTAATGAAGTTGAGTTTTTTTTTAAACACTAGAGCTTCAATATTATTTAACACAATATAAAAAAAAGGTCCATTGCATTTTTTAAAGAGCTCAACAATAAACCATCTTCTTGATTACCAAATATATTACTGCAATGGTTTTCAATTGTTCCTGCTATACTAGTTTTGTAGGTAAGTGATTGCCAGAAAGGAAATATTTGGTTGAAGAATTGGAGAACCTTAATTTTTATTAGCAGCATGCGGTCCTCATAACATATATCATCTTATATCGAATATGGTAAATGGCACCATAATGGTAAATGAGAGTCTAGGACTGTTCTGTTTCTTTAATACAGAAAAAAAATTAATAAAACCGTGTCATATGAAGAGCGAACTTTAAAAGAGCATAAAGCGAAATGTGATTTTCTTATAATAGCAAATTAGTTCCAACTGAATAAAAAATGAATAATTCCCTATATATACGTATATATTTCTTTGTGTTTTTTAACCAAACATCATCAAAAATCACTGCGATATTTCAAACAATGTAAATAATATACTGAACGTAATGTTATAAAAAATTAAATATATTAAATATGTTCAATAAGTACAGGAATAAACAGAAACTATCATTACAAATCAAGTTGCATGAAGACTACACAGACTAGATATTGACAAGTTTCATACAATTTTTCTCTCACTTTTTTGTGTAGATTTACAAACTTTTTGGATTTTGGAACTCGGAAAAATTTATTGTTGAGCTCAATGATACGAACTTTTCAAACGTTTACTTGTTCAACTTTTTAGGCAAAGAATAATCTCCCTTAGTTGGTGTAACTTTGCTTAGAAAAGCATCTTCGCATAGCATTTCTTCACAAATATTTCCTAGATCAAGTCTTGACGAAGTTGCTCTTGCTTCGACAATATTTACACTGTTTTCAGCACCTTCCTTTTCTGCACTTTTTTTACGAAACTGAAAATTACAATTAATAATATATTAATACTGCTTACTAACATATATTTAAAATATTACACTACCTCATTCATGAACCATTTAGTCTGCTTATTCTCTGACTTGCCCTCTGATTCCATTTTTCCACGAAATTCTATATCGGAGTAATGTGCCTCAGTTAGAAATGTATAGATATTCTTTACGTTATTTGCGCAATTTTGACATAACATTGTCACCGACCCATCACCAGATTTTACATTTAGCTGCGTTACAAATGCAAATACGTCATAATAACTGAGTTCATCAGTAAATATCGACTGCATATCAATATACTCTCGAGCTGTCAAGGTCATGCACGCTCTGCATTGTATTTTAATTTTATCCATTTTCCTTATTAACCCAAAAAACACCGACACTCAAAACAAATGACGTTCGTCTGCGAAAGGTAGAGGTTCGAGCTTCACACTGAATAGATGGCGTCGTTTGTCACGTGTATAACAGAGTTGCATCTCCGTTAACGCATATTTTCAGTACTGTACTCAAGAATAGATATTTATTTAGGCCGTGTGCAAGTTTGAGTAAATTGAAGTAAAGTAAATTGAAATTTCCTAGGCATTCTTTGAACTCCATTTATTTAAATTTATTTATTGCACTTATTTATTATTTTTCTGTTAAAAGTTTTCATATATATCTTATAAAATATTCACAGTGGTGAAACCTAATTTACCTAATTTTTATCTAATTTACCCTACTTGAAATTCAAGTAAATACCAACATTATGCCAACATACCGACACAATTTTCTATTTTCCTTAATTTACTCGAACTCGCACACGTCCTAAATGAGAACTTTTGTCAACGCACTTTAAAGTTAAATTTAGAGTTATTTAAAGTTAATTCAGAGTCTTCATTATCGTTTCGGATTTTCCTTTTGACATTTTTTCATTTTAAAAAATTAAAAATTATTAACAGAAATGCATATTATTTATAAAATCGTGAAAAGTCTTTCGATTGTTATATAAACATTAGATATCTGATGCGTATTTTTGTAATCCTACTAAGAAAAATTTAGCATATATTTATTTTTTCAAAGTTTATTTCTAGAAAAACCTAGAAACGGTACTAATTTGCACGCAAATACTAAGTGTTATCAAAAATTTCAACCTCCATAGTATAGAAAATATGCTCAAGAAATAGAATTAATAAATATCATTTTAATACTTTAACTCAAATATTAAATACCTCTGAAAAAAAGTTCAACAAATAAATCATTTTTTTAATATTTATTCATAAATAAAAATCTAGCTTTCATAGCAACGTTGCTAACTTGGCACTAGCAATATATAAGCTCTGTTCCACGAGCTACTCGTAGTAAAACTCAAGTAAAACACAAGTAAAGTACAAACTGAGAGCGTAACACAAACTATGTACCAAATTACGCTCTTTACACAGATTTTCATGGAACAGCTTTGTGTAAAGTCTGGTGAGAACACCAGTGCCGCGCAAATAAACAATACAAAAATTTAAATTCAAACCAAAACAGCTGATTCACACATGAAGACAAATTTTACTTGAAATGAAATGTACGAGTAAACTCTGTGTAGCATTTTCAAATTTCGACAGTAACACTTTCTACAAGTAAAGTTACTATTTTTACCTAACTGATTATAATTACTATATTTTTTTTATAACAGCATTGTTATTACAGAATAATTTTTATAATCATACTTCTTGTTATTAATAAAATTATATTTGTTATAATATCTTCAAGCATTAGGTTTTTGAAATACATCTTTTCTTTAAGCATAATTTTCAAATTGATGTTTCTGGAATAAACCATAAGATACTAATACACTTGAAAAGATCTTAATATCACACACAACATTTCTCTACTGATAACCACATTATTAAGGTGGCCGTTACCTGCTAATATGCTTAGATTAGGGTTACCATCCTCTGAAATTGTTTGAATCACATTCAAAAGCAACAAAGAATTATATATATACCAAGTAGAAAAGTAACTGCAAGATATTTGATAACAGAGAAGAGATAGAAGAGAAAACCGGCAAATTGCTTAAGAATAATGGTTCGATAAATATGAAGAGGTGAAAATTGTGCATATATGTTATTGACATAACCATCTGAAAGTGCTATTAATACCTGGCGTAACCTTTTCGAAATACGTCAATATAGCCAATTTCATTGAAAAAATAGGCACAAAAATATAATTATAATTATAACATTATAACATAATTTTATTATAAGTTAAGCTTACTAAGTAAACAGTGGAAACGTACTAGATGTCAACCTTATATCACAGACCTTACTTAATTCAATGGGCTGCATTTTATTGGAATGAATGTTAGGTGTGAATGTTGGGTTTGAGACTATGAAAAATAAAATAAAAAAATTTAAGACTTTTTTTATTTAAATTAAATATCTAAAATTCAAAACAAATATAAATTATTTGTGCAATTTATAAAAATTGAATAATTTTTCATATTGTTTGAGTTTAAAAAGCCATTTAATTCGGGAAATGTAATTAACGACAAATTTGACAATAATCAACATTCATTTATTCCATTTATACCACATGGATAATTATTTTAAAAAATATGTAATGCATTAAATCTGATTTAAATAAATTCGTTCCATTATAGCAATTATATTTCTGCTGTAATTATTTTAAAATAAATAAAAGAGCCAACACTTGAGTTTAATTTGTTTGCATTCTGACATGCATTATGGACACACGGTTATTTACTGGCGTTTATTTTATCTGACAGCAGTAAAAACCAAATAGCTTTTTGAATATTTTAAGTGACTTCATATGGCATTGTAACATCAGTATTACTTTTTTATTCTTCTCATATTCATAATGTCAAAGTCTTGTATTGAGTTCATAGAGGGGCTGGAAACACAGCGAAAAAGACAGTTGTACCTATAACCCATATCGAGCGTGGATTATATTAAATCCCAGATGTTGTGTCAAATAATTTGTTTGTTTCAACACAACTCAGTCATTCAGTTATTAGGATGGAGTACTTAATGTTTAATATAGTTTTATTAGAAACTGGGTCTTCATCAAAAATACTATACCTTTTAATCATCAGTAGAAGTGTGTGCTCCCATTTGTCTTTATTGTGTTTATGTCTTTTAATACCATAATGTAATCCACACATATACATTATTGACTTAATTTTTTTTTTTTCGACCGTCGTCGTAGTATAGGGACTAAAACACCCCCTCTTCAGCGAGACTTATTCCCCCACGGAACCGCTTTCGCATTACTTCAAGGAGGGTTTCTTTTATGTTGGCATTTCAAGCCACGCTCTTTTGATTTTCGATCTACGTCCAGACCACCACTTTTTCACCACATTTTCTTGGTGTCCACTCTATTTATTATATTTCTTAGTCTAGTTTCTAGTTCTCCTTTCTAGATCTAATTTCTTCGTTTTGAGAACTTATTTCACATATGACTCTTTCGTTCTCCAACTCTCTAGGTTCGCTTTCATCTTTTCCACTATATTTTCGGGATTTATAGGTCTAATCTGCGCTATTATTTCTTCTCTATTTGTGAGTCACCTATTACAGTAAAAGAAGGTGTGCTCTGCGTCGTCACAGTCTCCATCGCCATAAATGCATTGACTTGATTATAAGATTGATATATTACTATAACAGTTAAGATAAACCACTTTTGATTTTTTCAGGCTGACCTTTTAGAAGATATTGTATTTTGGTTAATATTGGTGTAGAAGGCAACTGAAAACCGATGAAAACTAGTGTGATTGCTTTTACTTAGAGTCCTTTACTGAAGAAGAAAGCAGTGACACACAAAAGAAATAGCAAGATGGAGAATGAATTAAAAATTAGAAGAAACCCATATACAATGATAGAATGGATGAATTGAAATCGGTTTCATTATTGGTATAAAAATATTTATGTGTACGATTTAATTAATGTATCAAATATTACTTTATTAATGTTTGTTATAATTTTTTAACTTTCTCGCTTTGTTTCCAACTTAATATCTGATAGAAACAAAGGATTTCTTCCATAAAGAAGTGGTGGCACCATGAAGTGGTGCATTGCGTATCCTCACACAAAGCTATGAGCGATAACCACGAAACTTTGCATTTCGTGGTTGTACTTTACCTGGAAGGTGTGTAACATGAATTGTTGAAATTCCAAATAACAATAAAGGATCTTCAACTGCAAAAAATACATTGCAGTGAAAGTGAGAAAATAAAGAAAATGGAGCAAAGTAGTTTTAAAACAAAAAAAAAAATTAGAATTGAACCACTATTTAAATAGATTTTCACACCAGCGAAAGATCCGCGAAGTTTTATCAAACATAAAGTTTCCACAAGATGGGACACAGCCATATTACCAGGTAGTCAAGCAACCATTCGAATATTAAACTGCTACGAAGTCGATTGTATGACTATTTACAAAATTAAATTGAATAGACAATATTGACATAGTTAGATTTGATAGGTTTTTGCATATGTAGTGAGCCAGGAAATGGATAAGTTCGATAAAAGAATTTCCTTCATAAAAGTAGGTCCCTGAACCATATTAAAGTACAGGCAGAAGACTATGGAAGTTCTCAAAGAATAATAAAGATGAAGAAATAGTAGAAAAAGTAGTACTTAAAGACTTAAATTCTGTATAGCCTTCACCAAGAGCAAATTTAAAATGTTAATGGGAATATTGAAAGAAGGCCACTGTATACTCAAGGGACACCTAAATTTTAGAGTAATATCCATATTCAGATTCTATAAGAAACAATTTGAGTTGCAGAACAACTGACTCAGGGGCAATGGTGCAATTATAATTATTTGGAATTACCCTTAATGTTAGGCGCAAAAATACTACTGGCGCTATATTCTTGCTAGTTATAAAGGAAGTGGATGGCTGAAGCTATCATCAACTGATGGTTAGAGATCCTCACCTAAATTAATATATCGATTAACTCTTATTAGCTTTGCTTTTAGTGCTAGTTTGTGGCGTTTTAGATATTTTACCGGATTGCAAATGTTGCAGATTTGAATGGTCCGGATATAGACCGAGAACCCTATAAAATAGAAAATTGGCTTGTGTTTTAATTATTTATAATTACTACTTACTTTGTATGTAAACACGATCGAGTTTAATTGTGTTGCTCGTGTATTAAATTCTCAAAGTCATCTTCTTAAGTGAGGCACCAAAGAGGTTTCGATAAAGATGTGCGTAAAATTGTTGAATTAAGTATAGTTTTACTTGTATTGTTTTTTAATAAAATAATTGTTTATAATATGGCAAACGGCAACTTGACGTGATTTATTTCACTAGAAAGCAGAGCCTTAGTTATAGGATTAGAGAACAAGTTATTGAAAATATAGATATAACTACTCTCAAGCGAGTCTGTGTCGCATAAAACTATACGTACAAAGTAGAGTACAGTGGAGAACTACTGATCCATATCCAACATTTATAGTCTTTAAAATAATATGCGTATACATATTCACTGAATTTGCAAATCTCTATTGAAAAATTGAATATAAATCTCTGCAACTAGCTACTATACTCAAGGTTTACCTATGCATCACTAATCCTTCAACTCATCGAAAGTATTTAATTGAAGTGCAAACTCTGTTTAAGTGGAGTATAGAGCAGCATAAATAATTTCGTTTTTAATGTGATTACCTAAACTTAATCTCTTTATCGTGACAAAACTTTTTTAGTTAATAGAAGAAAACTCGACCACATTTTTACTGCATTCAGAAGCCATTATGTGTGATGAAGAATAACACGTACTGTTCTCTAATTCGAGGTAATTAAGCTGCGTTCTGTCAACTTCCTTTGCAGTTTGAAGTGTAATCGGTGTTCGTATTTGGAAACTTACGAATTTATTCTCGTTAATGTGAAATGCATTTGCAGCAGGTGTATATTAAGGACATTTTAGTAGATTTAAAGAGCTGTGTTTGCTTATATATAATAGAATTTTAATTTGGAATTCGGTGCGCAAAATTAATTTTCATTCAACTCAGTTTACTTAAGTAAATAAAATACTAGGTAAACAGTATTTGAAATTTATAGTACTTAACAAATCTGCATTTATAAAATGTGTTTCGGAAAATACTTTAATATTAGATTATGAAATATTATATACTAAATGTCTGTTCCACTATTATAAAACTGCTTAATAATAACACTAAAGCCCAGTGAGGACCACGATGATACGATACCGCAAACGTAGGAACCAGTGTTGAACGGTTACAGCAAATAACCGTTCTGACTCACGACGTTTCACGCAATTTTGACACTGATTGACACTGATTTCACGTACAATTTGTGTTGATGTGTGAATCAGCTGTTTTGGTTTGAATTTAAATTTTTGTATTGCTTATTTGGGCGGCACTGGTGTTCTCACCAGACTTTACACAAAGCTATTCCATGAAAATCTGAGTAAAGAGCGTAATTTGGTACATAGTTTGTGTTACGCTCTCAGTTTGTACTTTACTTGTGTTTTACTTGAGCTTTACTACGAGTAGCTCGTGGAACAGACCAAATATGTTTTTGTGGGAATTTTAAGGTTAAACTGATAGGGCTAAAATTATTTAGTTTGCAATGCGATTGTTTGCTTTGATTCCACGTTAACTTGAAGTTCTTTTACAAATTAAGTGCAATTATATGAAACAAGATGTTTACATATATTACTTTAAAAATGTAAAGATTTTTTTAGAAAATATTTTTCTCGTTGTGATTTCCTAAGCCTTAGTAAATCACTTTATGCTTAAAAAAAAAATACTGTATAAATTTTGTCAATAAATTAAGTACATATTTCGAGTTTGCCTGTCGGTTTTAAGATAAAATATATTTATATAACACAGATTTAATGATATCAAAAATTCCATTTATTTTATAACATTTTTCTTTAAAAAATAATTTAATTTAATATCTCAATTCGTTTTGGATATAAAATTTTTACACAACATATCCTATGGAAGCATAACATAATATTTAATATCCATAAATCTCTTGAAAGATTCAATTTAATTACAAAAGTTATTACCACACTCCTTACTCGGTTATTTGCATACCGGAAAAGAAAGAAAATTTATGATTATTAAAAAGTTAAACAAATTAAAAAGTCATATTTCAGACACACTCACTTCTCAACAGTTATCAGTTTAATTCCATGAAAGCAAAACTTCGATGTGATTTTCGCCTTTGAAATTCTCAAATTTTGCGATTATCAATTTTTGTTTAAAAGGTTTTTGCAAACTCTGCTCAACATGTCTGTGCATGTAAATGCACGCGCGTGTTCGACTTCATACCCACAACTGCATATGCAGTTAAGAATTCTATTCGGAAAGGTCTAAGGGAGCATTTAAAGTTGTCATTGAAATTGTTTCATTGCACAGATATCTATCGGCTGGCAATAAAACGTAATTAAATTCAAACTATGATCACTTCCGCCCACCATTTTGAAATGTACTTAATCGCTTGCAAAGCGATATACTCTGTATGTGCATTTGGTAAGACGAAATTTTCACGTACGTATGTGTGAGTGTGAGTTTATAAGCGCAAAAATTCAAATGCATGTGTGAGAGTGAATGTGAGTGTAGGTACACACAATCCAAAACAAAATATTTTATTTGGCCATAAATTTAATTGAAAAACTTTTACGACAACCAACGCAGCGCTGCACAACAATAACAACAAAAACAACAAATCGCTGCACTGCTAGCAGCAGCGCAACGCTAGCTTTAACAGCACAGAGCACAGCTCTGTATAGTACACCAAAGCGTTCGTCATATAAGAGCGGACAGTACGAGTATAATAGTAGCATATTAGCAAGACAGAATCAGTGTACCACATACTACTTGCCACTTGCCTCTTTCCTCTGCTACTCTGCTACTCTGCAGCTCTGCACAAAACAAAACAAAAAAAAGAAAGAACAAAAAAATATCGAAAGTAAAGTGAAATTGGTGAAAAGTTCGAACTTGGAAACAAATTAAAAGTTCCCTTCAGTTTGTGCTGCGTAGAAGCGGTTACGCTGTTCAGTTTTTTTCCATTTTATTTGCAGTTTATTTATATCATTGCAACTGGCATATATTAGAGCGTATGTGTGTTTGTGTAAATGTTAATCGCATGCTGCATATGTGTAGGTTATTGTTAGTGGAACAAAGCGAAGCGAAACTTTAAGTTTTGTGTGTCCGCCGCACTATCAATATTCACTCACATATTTGGCTTTGGCGAAAACTGCCACTAGCCATTACACACTGAACACTCAACACTGAACACCCAGCACTATACGCTGAACACTGAACATACCGTCTCATACCGTCTCATACTGTTGCTGTTATTGTACATACTAGTGCCTGGTGTTGTAGTTGTTGTTATCGTATAAGGAAGGAGCACCGATGTAAGGACAACACTTCAAATGATTTTAAAATAATTTAATTTACTTTGGGCATTAAACAAATAAAGTTTCAATCTGAAGTTTTTGTTAAAATTTGTGTTAGTACTTATATGGAAACACATATACATATACATAGTTCTATAGGTTCTATACACGCTTTTAATGTTACAAAAACTTCTTATTTGAACTTTTTCAACTTAACTGACCAATAATGACAAGGAGAAAAAGTGTCCAAAGAAAGAAATTTATTAAAATGCGTGTCCAGCCCGTGTCCAAGAACAGCAGGAAACACCTGCTTTTTACAGATATTAAAGTCCAATTGCTATTTCTACTGAAACTGATTTGTTAAGTAAAACTCAATAAAAAGTTTTTAGCTTTCCAGTATAGACAAGCACTCTCACATGTTATCCAAACTAATCGATCGCTAATAAGTTCTTTTGGATTTTTATACTGAGTATGTTGTATTCATATTCGCATTGCAATGTCAAATTATAATTAAAATTATAATTGGAGTGACTTGAATTGGAATTCATTAGTAATATTGGCAAAGTAGTAACAAATGTATTCTAAAAAATTGAGGATTGTTCTTTATAGTAGTAGTAGTATGTATTTTTTTTTTAATAATTTCACAATAATAATCCATAATTCATACATTATTTACTTAATGCTAAAACCTGATGTCGTCAGCCTAACCTAGTGATTGCCTACTCTTTTTATACCTCTAGTCTTGTGGAGAGTTTGATTTTATAATTAGTAAATATTGCTGTCATCCATACATAAGTGCCAGTCCTTCAGCCAGTCCTTTCCATTAAGGGCACTGTGCAATTCCGTTTGGCTTAAAATTCGTTTATCTTATTATTATTAATTAAAATTGGGCAGATTGCAATAAAGTGCTTAATGTTTTCCGTTTCCTACTTATACCAGAGGCTACAAATCGATAGTGCACAACTTACTTAGGGTATGTTGAGGTTGAGGTTGAGGAGTTCGGTACGAGATTTGAAAATATTCGTACAATATTTTTCACTGTATATTTGTCATTTAAATAATTCGATGTCCACAGATTGTAAGTTAGCTCCCTGTATGTTTGTCTGGCGTAGCAGGTTTTGGCCTTATAAACAAATCGTTCTATCTCAGCTGCTGCCAGTCAATTAAACTTTTCATGTCTTCTAAATTTAGATTTTCTTACGGTAGATACCTTGCAACTAGTAGTTCCGAAAGAGTTTGGTTTAACCAAGCTTGTGTTAGTTATATTATTATTATTTCTTATTTTCGTTCATAGTTTAAGCCCATGATTTGCGGAGAAAGGAAAATCGATCCGGGCAGAGATCCGCTGTAACTGGACAAGGCTATGTTACAATCGCATGGCGCCAGTTATACGGAGGTCTCCGTTCAGAGACACACTAACGTAGTGTAATTCATCTCATCGGTACGGGTCGAGTAACACTGGGGAGTACAGGTTTTATCGAATTTTCCTCTCTAAATCCTTAGTGTTCTGTTATGTCAATAAGATTATCAACAACAAAACAGTTTCATCTCGGGAAGGGCATGATAAAGTACCACGTACCATGGTCTTGGTATTTTTTTTTCTCCCCCCAACTACTGATTTATCTGTAGTTCGTTGATGATTTTCGTTGAAGCATCTCCATCCATTCTCACCACATAACTAAGTCAGCGAAGCCGTTGGATGTTAATTCGATAAATAATATGAATGACCTGATAAGGCTCGTACAGCTCGTGGTTCATTCAAATGCAGTAGTCATGGTTGGGTATACATTCATTTAACCATATTTTGCAGATAAGCTAATCCATGGTTTCCATAAATACATCACCACCGGCTTTGAATAATTCTGTATGTACGCCAACTTTCGCAATCGTGAGTAGGGAGTAAAAGATATGTCCCCATCGTTTACCGGTGTTATAGAGACTGGAGGGTTGATTATTTAATCGGCTAGAGACTTAAGAGCCGGTAGTTGCGGCTGTTACTCGTGGTAGCATCTTACCGACGTCAAATCCTATATGTGTACAATACCGTATATTGTTGGTAAAACTAACCTGCATCTGTACCTTGGGCACGAGAAAGTAGTGATCTGAGTCGATAATTGAAATATAGAATGAACGTACATTCAGCAAACTTCAAGCGCGCTTTGCATTAATCACAAAGTAACTAATCTGCTTTCGTATTGATTAGTAGGGAGATAAGGAGGCACACACTACCATGTTTTATGCCGCAGCAAATTCACATGGAAACTATTTGAGAACTTGGATTAAAGACAACAAGGATTGCGCTGGCATTTTCCAGGTTAAATGCAATCAGATAAGTTGTCTGATTCACATTTTTCTGTCGGGCTTTCATATCTATGAGATACTTAGTAGAAAGATGGGAAATAATTTTTATGTCTGAAACTTCTTTTATATTTACAGTTATCAAAGTCTTACCTTACCCCTCACCATATTTCATTTGTATATGTATGCTATAGTGTGTTATGGACGTTACGATCATAGGAAATCACAACCAAATTTAACACAACAAAATATTTACACTAGTCCCAGCCGCTGCCCTCTCCTCTTGAGCGTATGAACACGAATGAACGAATGAATACGCACAACTGCTAGTGTCCTTTTTATGCATTTTTTGCCTGTCACTGTTCCGAGCCGTTCACAAGTTCTAATGTGTGTTTTCGGCTGGTGCTGCCACAGTAAAAATATTGCCAGAGAAACTTAGTAATATATCTGGTAATCTCATATCTCACATCTCTCAGCTCTTTGGTTCTTCTTAATGAAATTTTATTGGCTTTTTTTGTAGGGGAACACAAAATCAGTAAACATCGGAGAAAATGTGTAGAAATTAATATGAGAGAATTATTGCAAACATGAACCCATATAATCTCCATTAATCACTCACATCACTATATTTGTGCACTTCATAAGCACATGTTATAATGTGTTTACACTTTGACTTACTTAACCTCTCAAACATACTCCCATATGGATTTTGTTTGAAAAATGTTAAGTTTTGCTGCATAATTGTCGAGTATAAAGCCGAAGTGTGAAATTCCAACCAAGTCTCATGTGTTATAACAAAATTTGTAGGCATGTCATGCAGACTTCCATATGTAAATTAAGATATCTTAATTTTTCGACAGTTGCTAGTTTATTTACGATATTAATCGAATTTTGGTTAAACTCTACACACATTTTTTTCCTGTTCAAATCATTAAAGTGTAAATATCACGGAGTGGCACGCAAGTTTTAAAAATGACTACATTGTTTATTCTTATGGTGATCGTCAGCAAGATTGAAAATGAGAGGACATTATAAGTAAACACTACATTTAATAATTCTCATCGTTCCATCTATTTCTTTGTTTCACTAACAACGAAACTACGCTTGGTCGCATTATATTGATTATTTCCTACAGTCAAAGACGGAAGACGTTGGTTTCGATTCCATTCGAGTTGCCTGAAAAAAGTTATTGTGGAATTATTAAAGATGCAAATTATAATTGTATAAGTTGAAAAAGTTGTATATAGTAAAGTTGTATACAAATTTGTTGTATTTGTGGTATTTGTGTGCAAATGATCGAAGAGACGCTAGTTATGTGAGTAAAATATGTATAACGGGACAAAATGTCATGTTATTTATAATTAAAGCTTGAGTACATACACACATATAGACATTTGTTGCAATGCTTCATAATGCTACAATCGAAATACCTATTAAAACACATTAGTTAGTAATACTTGATCTGTCGGATCAGATGTTGCGAGTGTCGGTTATAATGATACGAATATTCATAATACATATTTCCAGCAACAGGTATTGTAGATAAGAATTTGTTTCTTTTATCACAACAACCAGAAACACTATATCCTCACCTTATGCGACCGCAACGGGCACTCATAGTTCCGCAGCTGAGCTGAGTTTTTTGAGCTGAAGATCAACTTTTGCAGTTGTCTTAATATTGTTGAATGTCTTAAATATCATTAAAAGTCACGTAACATATTGTGGTTTTAATTAGCGGGAGATCATATCTGTAATCGGCATTGCAAGTTTAGACCGTTTTCATGCGTTATTTTATAAAGATCAGTGCAGACTTTTATTACTAATCCTGCAGTGCAGTTTTTTTTTATCGTGATATCTATATATTTCAATATTATAGTAAATTTAAAACAAATATATTTATATATACGTTTAAGTATAAATCTTATTATTTAATTTTTATTTGGAGTTTAAGAACACACTAATAAGCAATCTCGCAAATGCTCGTTCGGCAGACTCTTATTACTAGATTGTGAATTTTACCCACTTTATCCTCAGATATCACCACATAAGGCGTTTTGAACACTCAGAATTTTTTATGTCCATAAAGAAAAAACGCAACAGTCGATCACTTCCAAATCTTTTCATATGCAGATCCAGAGTTTAAATATTGCTTATGAAGATTTTTTTGGTTTCAGAAGCGTTTATTTGTGATCACACACAAATCTCGCACTAAAAAATACTCTTGACTTAGACTTTTAAGTATCATCAATTTTCAAAATATATAGTTATTAATATTATTACAAAATGAGTTAAAATTTTGACGCAGTTATCATCAACTTATCAAATGATCAAATAAATAGTTATCAGTTAATGGCGAATCAATAAATTAATAAATATAACGAACCTTTTGGAATATATAAGAAGCTAACCTTATAAAGCATCTTTTTCTATATAGGTATTAGCTTCGTCAGTATTTCATGTTTATTAATTAATGTTCATTAATTGAGCTTCAATTAATTTATCTCTTGTCCTTAATGGAGTTTATACTGCAAAATTAGTTGCAGCATATCTTTTATCTCTTATGATCTGTTCAATGTATGCAATTTTTCGTCGTTTTATACTGTAAAATGTAATGTTGTCTATTGTTATTCTAAGCATCTTAAATGCTTTCAGTTAGATCGTGTTGTTGTTGTTGTTTTGTGCTTGCAGAGATCTGTAGAGTAGGTGAGATTCTTTGAATCACATTACGAATACATGGGTTTGGATGTAGTTGTGTAAGAGGTGTGGGTATTGTAAAGAATTGTAAGTGGATTGGGGATTGGGTGAGACTTGAATTGAAGTTAACTAGGAGCAAGATAGAAAAATCTAGCCACTTCTATGATGACGATTTCAAAGGTTGATTAGGCTTAGGTTTACATGCGCGATAGTTTAAGAGAACAGATAGCAGAAGAACAGATGTTATGTAAGGGTATAGCTGAAGTAGAGCTGACGCATTTATGTGTGATAAGTAATTGTTTAGTATAAAGATAAATTCAAGAACGCCCGGTCAGGGGCGTAGCCTGAGCTACTAATCGAATTCGACAACCACTAATCGAATTCGGTTCGCCACTCCGAAAAATTATTACACAAGCAGATATGTCTTCACTTCCTACTTCAATATTGACAATGCCTGCTGTTGTATATTTGTCTAGACGTCTCTTTTGGCTTACAATTATAAAATTTGTCTTATCTGTGTTGATATTGAGTTTATAATATTTGCTCTAGGTACAGATTTAAGTAATTAATTGTTAAATGTATTTTATTATATTAGTTATTATGGTCATATTGTTCGCATATATATAATACGATACTATAAACTATATAAAAAGATGTAATGATAAATTTATTTTTGCCGAAACTTCGATTCGAATTTTCAACTATATTTATAAATTTCTTTCTACCTTTAAATACAATGCATTTAGACTTTGATGGAAAGCTTATTTTTATCAAATATTTTATATAGGTTATACTTTATATGCTCTTCAATCTGGGTCAAAGTGAAATAACCATAATATAGACACATCTGTGTGGGCGGGTCCAAAAGCAAATTTTTTATAAATTAGTATATGGATAAATGATCAACATCCAGACAAATAGACGAACATTGCTAAATATGTTTGTCATATCATGTCGATCATATGTATATCAATATGGTTTCTATGGTTCCCGACTAATTTTTTTTGCGTTACAAACATTTTGATAAGCTTAATATATCTATTGTTTATAACATCGTGATGTAGATTTTTTGAAATTATTCAAATATTTTACGATATTGTATTTTCAGAAATATAAAATATTAAAATGGCTGGGAGAAGTCGTGGAAAATTATTCAACTTACTCTCCGACAATGATTGCTCTATAACCACTGAATACCGCAATTTGCAATCACAATTTTCCTCAATTACTTCAAGGTTAGATGCTACTTCTATTTCAGTAATTTCTGAAGGTGCTACTTCAACAGCCCGTGAAGTTGCATTTCGACATGTGGAAGGTGTTGGAAGGCGATCAAAACTTTTTGCATACATGTTAGGAAACATAAATATTTGTACAAAGATGGAAGAAAGCAATCAGCCACAAAATAGAGCACAAATTTATACTCAGGAAGAAATTCCAACATGGAACGGAACGGAAGTTGAAAACCAGGGAGATTATATTGGTACTGAAGATAATTTAATCACAAATTGTATTTACTTTAAAGTTGCGTATTCTTAGTAATATTTGCAAACAATCTTTTTATTTGGAATGGAAAGATAGTTTGATGTAAGCGATTCTGAAAATTTAGATTTCTAAGTAAAAATTAATGAGAAATTCATCGGGAGAATTTGAGTTTCTCAATAGAATTTCATGATGAATTTAAATCAAAAATATAAATTGAAGGTTCTAAAAATATTGTTCGAATAATAAAGATAACGCCAAATATTTCGAGTCCATCATATATAGATGAGTGTGTTTATTTAAAAAAAATTGCTTTCTTTTATAAAAAATGGCAACAGTGAATATCTATAGCTTATCCTAGAGCATCATATAATCTTATTCCAGTATAGTGTCGAACAATTGTGCCTTGTTTTCTTTAATAAGCTTGCTTTTTTCAAATGGATCCACGTATAATAAATATTTTAAATTTCAAAGAAAACTGCTAATGCTTCACAACTTTTAATTCTGTATATTCTGGTCTATATATTATAGATTGGCTACCTCTAAATGTTTAAACAAATCTGCGCAATAATTGGTTTATGTTCTTCGTAGATGCATAGATATCATCTGTGCAGATTACCCTACCATTTTAAATACATTTAAGATTTAAGATTCATGTGCAATATGATATTTAACATGTATGACTTGATTACTTCTATAACTACATCTATAACTACATCTATATAGACAGAATTTTGTTAAATATATATGTGTTTTGGATTTAGTGAAGTTATTTAAAAATAAAGTTGAGAATAAAATTTGAGTTTATAGTAAATGGTATGGACGTAAATAAGAAGTACACAGGGATGGTAAATATGTTCCTAAAAGTGTGTCCGAATAATCTTCCATATTAATAAGGAGACCCAAAAACTAATAGCCCCTAAATAAATCGATGACGATATGCATGCGATTTTATATGTGTGTAAAAGTGTATATTAAATAGAACAGTTTTTAGTTTAAGTTTTTTATATATTTATTTCGATTACATTAAATATAAAATTCTATATTAACTTTTTTATATTACAGGTATTAAGGTACCTATAGTTGCCAACTATATCAAACTTAATGTAATGCCGGATACTGAAGTCTATGAATATAACATCAAATTCACTCCAAATATTGAAGTAAATAGCTTGAAAAGTAAATATCTTTCTGACCATGTAGAAATTTTTGGCAAAACAAAGTTGATCAATGGATCACAATTGTTATTGCCATAGTTATTACCAAATGTCCAAATGACACTTATTTCTAGAAATGATAGAGATGGTTCCGACGTTGAGATACAAATTACTTTTAAACAAAAAAATCAGTAAAAGATGTATTGGATATTTACAATATAATATTTGATAGAACCATGAAATCATTAAATTATATTCGTGTTGGTAAAAATCACTTTGATCCCACAAATCCCAAAATAATGTCAAATGCAAAATTAGAAATTGGGCCTGAATATGCGACTGCAGTAACTGAATGCGAAGGAGGATTAATGCTTTGTTTTAATCTATCTCTTCGCTGGCTTGATCAAGTAACTGTTCTAGAAGTGGTTACTGAAATACATCAAATGAAATCATCAGAATTTGAAGTTAATGCAAGAAAGGCCTTACTTGGTTGTGTAGTAATGACAAGTTATAGCAATAAGACGTACAGAATTGATGAAATAAATTTTGATACTAACACTCTTGCTGAATTTGATATGGACGGACAAAAAATTTCATTTGTTGATGACTATTACAAAAGTCATAATGTAGATATTAAGGATAAAAAGCAACCACTTTTAGTAACCACGAAAACTTACACTCGTCCCGAGAACACAGTTCAGGAATGTGTGTTTTGTTTGGTTCCAGAATTGTGTCGTCTAACTGGTCTTCAAGATAATTTACGATCAGATTCTAAATTAATGCGTGAAATCGCCACATTCACAAGAGCATCGCCAAATCAACAATTGTTGTGTTTAGAAAAATTTATTGATAATGTAAATAAGAGTACAGAAGCGAAATTAATGTTATCATGCTGGGGTTTATCTCTCGCTAAAACACCACAACCATTGGTGGGTAGAGTATTAGGAGAAAACAAGTGTATTTTGGATCAAAACGTTTCGGCTGTGGTGTGTCTACCGATTTTGGAAAACACGCGTCAAATAATTACTTACTGAATCCAATAAATATGGTGGATTGGATATTAAATTATTGTAAAAGAGACGAAACACATTTTTAGACCAATATGAAAAGTGTACTGACGTAATGGGAATAAAAGTACAAAGACCTAAAACAGTAGTGCTGGATAGCGACCGTATTGATAATTTAGCAATAGCTTTACGGAAGGCAATTACCAAACAAACTCAAATCGTTGTTAGCATATTTTCAAGCCACCGAGAAGATAGATATGCGACTATAAAAAAGCTTTGTTGCACTGAATTTCCAGTTCCCTCTCAGGTTTGTTAAGTTTAATATTATATTCATAATTTCAAGAAATATTTAAAAAATTTGTTTTGAGATAATATTATTAAACCATAACTACAGATAAATTTTATTGATAAAATGTTTGATGGCCAGATTTATTATTGCGCCATACTAAATTATTTAACAGAATAAAATGTTGAAATGAATAGTACAATATGAAACAAGAACATTTTTAAATAAACAACAAACTAGAACATTATTTTTGTAGTTTTGAAATGATTGTTAATTAATTTGTATGTATACTTCAAATATACATACTTGCTCTCCTCAATCTTCACAAGTATGGCAGTACTTTTGAAGTGATATGAGATAAATCACAGGATATTTGTGAAAGCGAATTCAAGAACCTTATTTTGCTCTTTAAAATTAGTTCGCAGCAATTGGCTTTTAAGGTATGTGCTCAATTCCCCTTTTCCTTATGGAAGAACATTGTTAGACAGCTATCAAATTTATGAACGGACCAGTCAAGTTCCCCCACCTCATCATATTCGTGTATCATCAATACGTTCAGAACTTTATAAATGATATACAATTTCACATGCCGATTATTAACGATAACTTGGAATACTGCTCCTTTATTGTGCACTTCTGGCGTGTATCCAAATCGTAAAGCTATTTTACATATGCAGTCCATTAAATAACTATTCTAGCAAACAATTTTATAGCACAGAAAAATTACACAAAAACAATATTTTAAAAGTATATTTCGGTCAGATGTTTTATTTAGTGAGGTTTCCCTTGTAATATAATCTATACCTGACGAAATGAGAAAAATCGTTCATTACTTTACTATTACATTACATTCGTCCACAAAATGAAATAGCTTTAACTCTGTCGTTGGGAATCGCCATTGCCATTGGATGTACATTTTACCGAAGTACTAATATGTAATATTTCAAAAGGTTTCGTTATGGCGAAAGTTCCGCAAAGATGGAAAGCTATTATCTGGAAAAGATGCACCAAAGCTTATAAGAGAACAAATAAAGCGTCAAATCCAACTGTGACAGATCTACTTTTATATATACACCATTTGGCCAGAGATCTTATTCTGTGACGGAAAAATATTCGAAAACTAGCATCTACGATCTTAACACAACTATTAACAATATTGATAATGGAAGAGTTCCGATTGACCCTGCCATTAACCCAAATTTTTTTCTATTTTCTTAAGTAGCAGTGATGATGTCACATCATTTGTCTTCTGTGAGACGTAGAAACGCACGCAGGGTATAGCTTGTTATATATACATAATATAAATTAAAATACGTTTAAATACAATATAAAATAAATTTTTTATTTGTTTATTAAATATTTTTGTGATTTATTAATTTAATAAATGTATAATTATTATTTTGCAGGTTATAATTGCAAAAACCGTACAAAATCGAGTAAAAGCCAGATCAACAGTTCAAAAGATCGCGTTACGTAAGTTCTTCAAATAACACGTATTCAAAGTGGTTCAGTCAAGTTTTTATCCACAAGCCTTAAGAAGAAATCATCAGAGGATATTGTGGAATTTTAATTGAAGCTATCGCTAGTTATAAGAAATATAATAAATGTTTCCCAAACAATATTATAATATATAGGTAAGAATTTATAATATTATTGTATATAATTAAAAAGTTAATTCAAGTTAATTATATTATCCATTCTTAAGTTAGAGACATATAAGTAGTACCCAACCAATCAACGAGTTATGTTTGTTCTATATGTTATGTTTGCTGTCTATATTTTTGACTAGACCTACAAAAATCACTGGTTTGTATGTGTTGTTTTCGTATTTACTTTACATCAGTTGCGAGAGTTTATCAGTTTTTATAAACCCTTTAACTTGTCAACAGCTAAAATATTTCAGTTGTGTCCATAGTTCTTATAAGAAAATGTATACTATACTAGGGACCTGATCTTTTTAAAAAAATCACATCTATTAAATCGTTAAGCAAGCACTCAATACCATTCAAGCCAACATCAGTTGAATTATTGGGTAAATATGTTTTAGTATGAAACAGAAATTATTATTATCTTTGAGTGAAAACATAATGAACTTATATCTAAATTAAAGAAATTAAACTGGCAGTTTAAAATCAATTTTCTATTTAAATTGATGGCAATTATCATACCTAGCAGCTCTCACACACTGTAATGCGAAGTAATTGCTCAGTGCTTGCACAAGCAGAAGTAGAATTTGTCCAACATTTATGTCAAATCTCCTACAGATTCCTATCCTACAGATTTTAACATTTTCCGTGATTTGCAAGGAAATGTAAACAGCAAAACGGAGGAAAAATGAATAGTTATTGCAAACAACACAAATTCAATCCGATTACCAAATAGCTCGCACACAAGGTAACGTAATGCAATTGCTGAACGCTTGTACAAGTAGAAAATAAAATTTTCCCTACGTTTTTGTAGGGGATTTTACTTATGCATAAAGCAAAATTTTATTGATTCTTTCATTTCCCTTTATTTTTATTTGAACTACAATTGTTGAATGTACTGTTTTCTTAAAGATTAATAATCAATGTTAAGGTTATTTACGGAAATGTGTAGTCTTTATTAGCAGTTTAATATAAAACCTAGAGAAAAAATATGAAAAATTGGCTAATAAGGCACCATAATGGTAAATGAGAGTGTAGTACTATTCTGTTACTTTTACACAAAAAAAAATTGATAAAATCGCGTCATAAGAAGAGCGAACCTTAAAAGAGCATAAAGCGAAATGTGATTTTCTTATAATAGCCAATAAGTTCCAACTGAATAAAAAATGAATAATTCCCTATATATACGTATATATTTCTTTGTGTTTTTTAACCAAACATCATCAAAAATCACTGCAATATTTCAAACAATGTAAATAATATACTGAACGTAAAGTTATAAAAAATTAAATATATTAAATATGTTCAATAAGTACAGGAATAAACAGAAACTATCATTACAAATCAAATTACATGAAGACTACACAGACTAGATATTGACGAGTTTCATACAATTTTTCTCTCACTTTTTTGTGTAGATTTACAAACTTTTTGAATTTTGGAACTCGGGAAAATTTATTGTTGAGCTCAATGATACGAACTTTTCAAACGTTTAGGCAAAGAATAATCTCCCTTAGTTGGTGTAACTTTGCTTAGAAAAGCATCTTCGCATAGCATTTCTTCACAAATATTTCCTAGATCAAGTCTTGACGAAGTTGCTCTTGCTTCGACAATATTTACACTGTTTTCAGCACCTTCCTTTTCTGCACTTTTTTTACGAAACTGAAAATTACAATTAATAATATATTAATACTGCTTACTAACATATATTTAAAATATTACACTACCTCATTCATGAACCATTTAGTCTGCTTATTCTCTGACTTGCTCTCTGATTCCATTTTTCCACGAAATTCTATATCGGAGTAATGTGCCTCAGTTAGAAATGTATAGATATTCTTTACGTTATTTGCGCAATTTTGACATAACATTGTCACCGACCCATCACCAGATTTTACATTTAGCTGCGTTATAAATGCAAATACGTCATAATAACTGAGTTCATCAGTAAATATCGACTGCATATCAATATACTCTCGAGCTGTCAAGGTCATGCACGCTCTGCATTGTATTTTAATTTTATCCATTTTCCTTATTAACCAAGAAGACTTCGACACTCAAATCAAATGACGTTCGTCTGCGAAAGATAGAGGTTCGGGCTTCGCATTGAATAGATGGTGCGGTTTGTCACGTGTATAACAGAGTTGCATCTCTATTAACGCATATTTTCAGTACTGTACTTAAGAAAAGGTATTTATTTAGGCCGTGTGCGAGTTCGAGTAAATTGAGGTAGGTTAGGTCAGGTTACTGGGGCCGTCCGAAGACTCACTTAGACCATGAGGTCCATTGTGATACCCTAAGAATTTGACACCTGTCCCTATAACCACTTGGTATTGGCTACAAAGCCATTAATACGAGCTATGGAAATAGAATCTAGCTCTCTTAATGAATAGAAAAAGTGCGACCCTAAGTAGGATATTAAATTGAGGTAAAGTCAATTGAAATTTCCTAAGCATTCTTTGAACTCCATTTATTTAAATTTATTTATTCCACTTATTTATTATTTTTCTGTTAGAAGTATTCATATATATTTTTTAAAATGTTCATAGAGCTAAAACTAAATTTACCTAATTTTTATCTAATTTACCCTACTTGAAATTCTGGTAAATGCCAACGTTATGCCAACATACTGACATAGTTTACTATTTCCCTTAATTTGTCATCAATTTACTCGAACTCGCACACAGCCTAAATGAGGCTTAGGGATACTATGTTTACATTACGAACTTTAATCAACGCACTTCGCTAAAGTTAATTTAGAGTCTTCATTATCGTTTTGGGTTTTCATTTTGAAATTTTTTTTGTTTTAAAAAAATTAAAAATGATGAACAGAAATGCATATTATTTATAAAATCGTGAAAAGTGTTTCGATTGTTATATAAACATTAGATACCTGATGCGTATTTTTAAAATCATACGAAGAAAAAATTAGCATATATTTATTTTTTCAAAGTTTATTTCTAGAAAAACCTAGAAACGGTACTAATTTGCACGCAAATACTAAGTGTTATCAAAAATTTCAACCTCCGTAGTATAGAAAATATGCTGAAGAAATAGAATTAATAAATATCATTTTAATACTTCAACTCAAATATTAAATACCTCTGAAAAAACGTTCAACAAACAAATCATTTTTTTAAAATTTATTCATAAATAACAATCTAGCTTTCATAGCAACGTTGCTAACTTGGCACTAACAATATATTAACTCTGTTCCACGAGCTACTCGTAGTAAAGCTCAAGTAAAACACAAGTAAAGTACAAACTGAGAGCGTAACACAAACTATGTACCAAATTACGCTCTTTACCCAGATTTTCATGGAACAAGTTTGTGTAAAGTCTGGTGAGAACACCAGTGCTGCGCAAATACACAATACAAAATGGATTATTAATTCTGATCTCCTTTTAAGAAACCCACCTTGCAACTAATAAAAGTAATGTCTAGCTATCCGTAATTCCACAATTAAGAGAATGATAATTCGTTTAGGAGGTATCGGTTAATGTTAATAAAAAACAAATAGCACATAAAGTATGTTACTAAAGATTTGGTGGCTGAAAGCTATAAAGGCGACATAAGTGCAGTCTTTTTCAATCAAGGCAGCAACTCCTTAATATTTTGTTTTAGTTTATGCTTGAAGGTGGAATACTTTATGCACCATCAGACCGACTGTTGTCGAAATGTGGACTAAAATACCCTCTTCTCTAATAGACTAAATATTAAAATATTTTATTATGGGATATGCATAAGTGAATGTCAATATTTCTTGGTCTTGTTGACATTTTTGCAACGAGAAGAGTAAAGTTAGTACAAAAAGCTCACTAGATCGATTATATTGGCCGTTAAATGGACGAAGTGCTCTATGCACACAAAAAACATCCTACACAACGTTCGCGTCCCGACTATAAAAACGTTATTCATAACACCAATCAGTTGTTTCCCATTTTTTTTAAAATTTTACTTGAAAATTTGAAATTGCTTAGACAAACTCTTTCACTTTAATAGATTTTAGGTACTGCAACAAAGAAATAGTAAAATTTAACTAACATTTTACTTTAATTTTTCAACTATTCCGTACGTAAATAAACCCAATAATTGAAGGAAAATCTAAACGAATGAAAAATGTCCGTGTGAACAACACTTTAGAATCAGCAAGATACGTGGGAGGAAAATCGGTAAACATTTTTAATCGTACAATTTTTTTAATAATATTTAAATGTTTATAACTTTACTAATGCTGACTACAAATCAAAGATATGAAAAAAAAACTTTTATAATATTTTGAGCTTTAAATTAAAAAACTTTGTTAACAAGTATTATTTTTAATGATATTAATGTAAGAATATATAAACAAATTTAAATTTAATTGCTCCAAATAAAATATTCACAAATCAAGAAGGCCGCTAAAGTTCAAACCATTCTCGAGAGAAAGTTTAAAGTCTCGTCATTTCGACAATATTAACTCCTTTTGAACTCAAATGTATGATGTTTTTGAAATTTATATAATAAAAATATATAAAACTAAATGCTAAAATATATTCTAATACAGAATTTGATAGGAGAAATGAATCAATATAATTGTAACTATAAAAAGTTAATGTAGGTAATACAGCTATATATATACGCAAATCGAAGCAAATGAAGATTTTTAATTCTATTAACTTTTTTATATATATACATAGTATATTATTTACTTTTACAGTTTCACTTAAAAATTTTTAATTTTATTTACTTAACATTTACTTATCAACATTAAAAGCGATTTATTTTCCCAATTATGACCAATATTTCCTCAGTTGTCGCTCTGTGTGTCGAGTCGCCAGTTTGCCGCAATAAAACAGCTAGCGAGCAAATGCTCCGTCTCGTTATCTGCAATTTGATTATCATTAATTTCTTGCAATTTAAAGAAACCCATTTCCATTGACCACAGGCCACAGAAAATATTGATTGAAATACTTGAAAGTTTTGCTAACAAAATTTTGAGCGGAGCATTGGAGTTTGTGGGTGGCACTGAGCATTAGGCAGCTCGCACACAATTTTCAAGTCATTTAATGGCAGATCAAGATTCTTCACAAATCACAAATAATGATGAGGAATCAAAAGCAATTGAAATATACGTACTGCATCTTAAGAAATTTCTAAGTACATTTTTCCTTCTTGTTATGCTCCTGGCATTTTCATTCAGATTTTTTCCTTTTTATTAGTTGTGTTCTTACTATTGGCGTAAAACGATTTGTTTTCATTTGTTTTCATCTCTATAAGTTTTTTTTTTATGTATTTTCTATTTATCATCTTCTTAAGTCCTTTTTGTACTTCATAACCAATCATTATAAATTTCCGCCATATTTAAAGAAACTTTGAATAAAAATAAAATCAATTCTTTTAGTTGAACTTTTCGAAATCTATTCATTTTTAGTAATATTTAATGAAATTTTTTTTTCTTGCATTGAAAATTTTCCTACTTAATAGTTGGAATAACATCAGTTGCTGTATCCATTTTGGATTGATGATCCAAGACATCTTGTCTTGTACGCATGTAAACCCATTTATGATTTCTCTTAAATTTTTCAATACACATAAATAACAAATCTATTTAGCCCATAAACTAAATAAGTACGTCCCTCTTTGAACCAAAAAATTCGAATCATCTTATATGTTGCGGGTTGTGTTTTTATTTATGATTTGCTCTTTGAAGACTTTTAACATTCATCGCTTTTTTAGCCACATTTAGTGTTGTGAAAACCGATTCTATTCGATCTGCTCGCAGATTTGATAAAGAAAAAACCTGGTTGATCAGCGTATTCATAGACTTTTTCCGGTTTTTCCACATATCATATGTTGTAATGACTGACAGGTTCTTATTCAATTGAATAATGATATGCTTGGTGTACATACTGACCGCTAGTAGTGTCGTACATGCTTTTCCAATTGAGAATAATCAGTTTTTAATTAGTTTAATTACTTACAATTTACTAAATTGAGTAAACATACAGACTTTTTGATGTGTAGCATTCTTCGCATATATGTATACACCTACATTGCAATCTAACTCGGAATCATATGTGAAGATAGCCATGTTAAGGCCGTCATATCCTTATTTTTTTCCTTTTACAAGAAATTTTATTATAATAATAATTTTTCTTGACGATGTAGTCAAATTGATAGTAAGGATTTGGATATGTCATGTTGATGGGCACCCATAGCCATAGGTTCATTTTTTCACCGACCCACTTCTCTTCGTGTTCAATGGTAACATAGATTATTTAAGTAGGTATACGTTTTGATTATATATTTTAGGTGTTAAAAAGCTTCTTAATGCTTAACGTGACACCTCCAATTACTATTGCACATAAAGACCATTATATACTACTAAAAACACTGTTGAATATATGTTGAATATATGTCGAGGATCACTGCTCACAATATAGCGCTTCATAATAAAAACGCAAAAATTTGTTATGAAAAATGGATTTATTATTTTTTGAAATGTTTGTTTTAATAAGTTTTTAATAAGTAAGTTTTGTCAAATTCCTATTTAAAGACTTTAATTATAGTTCAACCAAAAATGTAGACAGAGTGCCATACCATGGTATTATAAAACTCATTTGCTTTTAATAATAAAATAAAATGATTGTATTCGAAGTGAAGACAATTTAAAGGTGATCTATTAACTACCAATATATCATAAAAGTATACTGTTTATAGACTAGTAACATATTTACAACAAACTTCATTAAAAATTAATATGATGGGCTTGGCATCATGAGGAGTGATTTATTTTTCATATGTTATAAATATGCTCAGAACAGTTTTGGGTTTCAAAGATATAGTGTTTTCTGTCTATACTATACTTGTATGGCCAATGATAAAACAATAAGTTATTAAAGTAAGTACTCGGTTCGCATACTAAAATTGTCTTTAGAATGTGAACTAAGACGTAGTCGTTTAAAACGAGAGCGAAAGAACAAAGATAGACTTCGTATAATACTAAAAAATATTTCTATAATAAATATATATTCTAAATGATATCAAAATGTGATTTTAAAATTATGTATGATGTACATACATTATTTATTATTGTATAAATAAATTACTGTTGGAGTGCTTCAGTTATTACAAAAACAAAGCTGTTCTTCTAGAACTGAAGAGAAAGGTTGTAACAAGCAGAATTTCCGTCCTTGGATATATTTGAAATTTTGATTTTTCTATAACATAAAACTGTACAAACTTGGAGCTCTAAGGCATAGTTTCTAATATGTTCAGTAATGGCACATTTGCCGGAATTGGATTTTATCATTAATATCATAAACTTATTCATTATATATAAACTATTGGACTTTTAATAACTTGTTCACTTGTATTTACTGGTTTAGAGTTCTGTATTTCAGTAAAAATCATTCTATATATTCTATGTCTATTGTTTTTTTTTTCTGAAAGAAAGTTTTACTTCAAATTTTTTTAATTAACACTTTATGAAGCTTATATAAGCTTATTTAATCTTCATATATAGTAAGTAAAAAATTAATTATTTAAACCAATAATCTAAGTTTTGGAGCCATTAGCGTTTTTTATAATTATAATAAAATATAATATAAAAATACTTTAAATAAACAATAAAATTATAATCTTTTTTGTTTATGAAATAAAGAAATATCTAGTACATGGAATAAATAAAAGAACTATATATTTTGAGTTTTTGTATATATCAACTTAAATACTGTCCTTATGGTTTCTTAATAGTACCATAAAAGAACATAAATCTGGTCCAGTATTTTTCTTAAATAATAATAAAAATATAATAATAATAATAGAAAATAAAATGCATGTTCTTTTAATATTTTTTTATTAATAAAGACCTATTATGTGCTCTACTTTACTTTATAAGTAAATACATAAAGTTTCCCATATACACTCTTAGTGTACATTATATACTCATTCACAGCAAAAAATCGTGTGTGTCGAAATTAAATCTGACATCAAAGCATCGGCCGAAAACCAAAAACAAGAAATATATCTCTATTGAGCTTTGCCGCCCTCACCAACTATTACAGTTTTTCTACATATTTTCGTTTTTTTTTTTTTTGTTTTTTTGTATTTTTAATTTTTAAAAGTTTTTATTTACTTTTGGAACTGTTGACCATTTTCATACTCGTACATTTCAGGTGTGTAGCGGACGCTGTGGTGAGCGTATTATCACCCATTCATTCCTTTTCAGCTACAGTTGCAGTTTGGTTATGAATGGAACTGTACCAAATGCAATTGATGCTTTACAAATTAACGGCGCAGACCCAACTTTTCACAGCAAACGTCCAGTCCAAAGCAAATTAATTACACTAATTGACAGCAGATGACGTTCACTGAAAGCACAACAGCGCAGAAGCCCTCCACGTTACCGAATGCCACATTTCATCAGACTTTCCCGGTGTGTGAGTATATTCAACTGTGTGCCAATTACTTGGAAGTACTTAGTATCTTTATTTGAACAGATCGACATCAATGGGCCACACTGCTTTAGTAATAGGTGGTGGTTGGAGAAGTATTTGTTGATAAAACTTTATAAAAAATCGCCTGTTCGTGACTATATTTCAGATACGCAAAATTTTACTTTAACTCTACAGTTTCGCTTCAATTATGCAAAAACAACATGAACCATTTACTTACTATTTACCAATAAATGAATCAAAGCTACCTGCACAAACGTCGTAGTTTTAAATTAATTTCACTGACATTTATATTCAATTCAATATCAATTAAAACACCGGTTAAATTGGTTTTTTATAGCAAATGTAAATTTAATCTAACAAAAAATAGCATTACAAAAGCCTTATTATTTATTAAAAATACTATAAATGCAAACACAATTATATATATACTTAAAAGTCACGTCAAACCAAACTGAACATATAAAAACTATATGATAAGTCAAGAGCTAAATTTATTAAATACTAGCAAGGTGAAAGTGGTACTACCTTATAACATGATTTGATCAATATTGTTTCTACAATTACCCAAGAGTAACGTGATAAAAGAGTACGTTTTCATGATGAAAAAAAATGTTTTCTTTTGTCTCTTTTTCCTTACTTTCACTATCTAAGTAATTTAAAAATCCGATCAGACGCATCAACAGCACAGGAACATATACTGAACTAACGAAAAGGATCTCAAAAATATACACTTAATTATTTTTCAATACTAACCAATACGTCATCAATGGAAAACTTTTAATGTTGTGAAAAATCGAATCCAACATAGAATTGCCTGACCAATCAATTTATCAAGGTCAATATCCAATTGGTCAGAACAAAGATCAAAATAGCAAAACTCATGGCGGTACTGACAAGCCATCGGGAGACGAAAACTCACTCTGGGATATGGATGAACCAATGTATGAAAATGCGGAATGCAAAAAATATCAAATATTTGCATATTTTCCAAAGCAATTGGTGAAGATAACACCAAATGATTGGAGAATTATTATTGAAGTTGAAGCAACCGCGTTACCAATGGGTGTTGCTATGACTCCGTATTCGAAAGAGCGAAATCGTTATTTTGCCGTAAGAGCTATTGATGTATATAATCATTGTGGCGAATTCAGTAAACCAAACCGATAGGATTTTTAAGTATATATCATAATATCTTTTTCAGTCATAAGACAAGTTTTTTGAATTTCAAAATTAAACTCTATTACTACTTACAGTTTCATCATAGTAAATACCATGGAGTTTTCATTAAAACTATTCAAAAAAAAACAAATAACGACTTTTAACATGAACCATTCTTATGGATGATATTGATTTATATATATATTGATATATGTATGTAATCATTTATGTTTTCGTTAAATATTTGATTTTTTTATAAAAATTACTACTTATTAAATAAAGTTAAGAGGTAGAAACAAATTCTTAATATATTGTTGCATGTTCAAGTAAAAATAATTTTAACAAAATAACTAACAGGGTTTTATTTTAGAGCAGTGGGCCTAAAGCTATTCTTGCTGGAAATATTTCACTTTTATATTGACGTATATTATAACTAACATTTAAAAATAACACTTTTAATTTAGCTTATCTATATAGAAGCTTAAGAGACTTAAAGGCATTTATAGAATGCACCGTACTTGTATCCCGACAATACGTTCCGGAAAAGTTACAACATTAATTTAGCCATGCACTACTAAGCAAGGCGACCACCACATTAAAGCTGGTATTGAAAAACCACTCTGTAGATAAATGTCAACCAAATATAAAAAAGAAAAAAAACCAAATATAGAATGAAGATTAACAATAATTTTGTATTATCAGCTATGTTGTAAATTTATAATATAAAATATAACAAAGTACGACACTAAATACTATCGTTTTGATATAGCTGATTAGCTTTAATCTGCAATCCGTTTTTCTCCCAGAAATCTGGATTTCTAGCAATAATTGTTTAAATGTCAAAAAATTAAAGTTTTTTGTATTTTTCAATAAACATATTTTCTCAAGTTCCCTTCTTTCCTCTAAAAAGAAGTTATTTTTCAAATATTTCAAATATTTACTATATGACATACCAGGTCTGTTCCCCGAGCTACTCGTAGGAAAACTCAAGTAAAACACAAGTAAAATTTACACGAAAATACAAGAGAATTTGCTGCCGGAACGCACTTGTGTATAGACATTGTATAGATAAAGTTACTACGAGTAGCTCATGGAAAAGACCTACAATCCATTTATATAAGAGTAAATAACAAAACAACATACTATAAAAAGTAAGCTACTATTAGTCATAACCTCAGTTTAGAAAATTTTCTCCCTCTTGAAGGGTGCTTGCTCTTATCGAAGTAGTCTTGATTAAACCTTAGACAATGAGGTGAGATGGGGAATGTGACATGGAGTGAGGTATGACTCAAAATGAGGAAAAGTTAGAGATGACTGAATCCCGAGTAGAGAAATTTTGTCATAAGCCAATGGATATCAAATTTATGTGTGGAGTTGAGCATAAAAACAGATGGGCGACGACATGTGGAGAACGCATGGCAAGTAATTGTGTAACACTTAGTTATATGCTGAACTTACTTTGGTAATGACAATTCTAGGGGCTAGGGTAATGAACAACTACTCAAGTGCTCTAAATATTTCTACGAAGTATTTCACAGCCAGTAAGGATTCATTACACACAATGACATACCTAATAATTGAACAGTTCAACAATATGTTGGAGAACTAAGTGTATAATGCCAATAAAGGATGAAGTACTAAACGTCACCAAATTACTAAAACTAAATGTTATCATGAAATGATAATATTTATACAAAATTTTTTAGAGTTTGTGAAAGTTATAAGGTTACCCACCATACAAAATATCATATATGGAAAGCGACTTGTAAACTTATCAACCCTGTGATTTTTCTTATATGATCAGATAAGATGACGAATGACTTTGATATAACATACAATTACACAACATTATTTTTTCCTGAATAAATATAATTATACTTTTAAGAAATAAGCAAATTGATATTAAGAGACCCATTTAAACACGAGTTCGTCAATGGTCGACAAAACTTAACACCAACAGTGCAAGTCAATCAATAAAGAATCTTAGTTCTTTTGGAAGAACACATCAGACTGTGGCAGTCCAAAAAACAATCAGGGCACATAAGTTGGCGAATAAGTAAACACACTGCAAACACTTCCATTATTATAAAACATTATTAAGTATCATCTAATATCGCGTTCATCAACTTTATTAACTACCAATCTTCCTCAGCTTCTCACCAATAAGGAAGGCGTGCACTAAACAAGGCGTTCATTCAAATGTTAGAATTAAAACCTACATTTTATTTAGAAAATATCTTAATAATTCCTTTATTTAAAGACCTTTATATAAAATTGAAGGTTATTTCAAGATTTGTTTAAATATTTAAAGTACGTAAATAGTAAGAACCCTGATCATAAAACTTACCATTGGTACAAAAACGTTTGCATATTTCTGACTACTTCGATATGAAGTATATATCTGTGCTTCACTTTCAGTTATTTTTGAATTGAATATCAGCAAAAGTTTTTTAATTCAGTAACATTTGATAATTTTGTATTCAAATTAAAAAAAAATTTTGTAAGAATTTTATTGTTACAAGAACATATATTTCAATTCTAACATAACATGTATTTATCTGCTTTGGAAAGTATAAATTACTGATATATTATTGAAAACATTTAATCTAAAAAAATTAATCAAAATCGGTTAGGTGAAATTATATAGTATATAGTCGTTTGATACATTTGCCATTTGCCATGTATACGTTCCAAATTCAGTTGAAAGATGCAGACACTAATGAATCGGACACTAATATAGTTGGAACGAAAACTAAGTCGCCACAAAAGTCCCAATACGAACACGTGATTAAAGAGGAGAATAACTCTAGTAGTTCGATGATTCATAAGAAGCCTCCTCGAAGGTTAATACCTTGGCCCAACAAAGTTAAAGATATTCTAAGAAATAAAGGCCAATCAGAATCGGAAGCTCAACAAACTTGTAAGTACAAAAAAGTGTAGTGTATAAATGTTAAAGTGAAAAGAACTTCTCAACTAAAATGCATTTGCTAAAATTCGACATTAAAAAGTTACCATATTATAAAGATACAACAGAAATAACAACAATATTTTCAAAACTTTTCACTTTTTATAATAATTTAATGTTATCAAAACTGTAACATCCGCAAAAGGTTCAGACTGCTAGATAAACGATGACCTCTTATTTCACACAAATTTTCCAGAAATGCATCTAATAAGACATTTTTCAGAAAAAAGTTCATGATATTTTCAAAGTTTATTGGGAACTGGGTTTAAATTTTAAACAAACCAGATTGAGAACTATATATATGTGTTTATTAATTCTATTTACTTTTTAAGCTATTGGGAACCAGCAATCCTTGTCATCGTCTTATGATTACTCGAGTTTAATCATTTCAGATTCCAAACCAGAGGCGCAACGGGAAACTACTAACGTTGGTCAGGGTAAGTGAAACAAATAGAGATATTTCTAAAAGTTCGAATAATCTAAAAACTGATACAGGTATTATTGTACTTAAGTATTAATATATTGATGTACTTGAATAGGATTTCTCACTAATTATAGTAAAATTAATAGATGGATTTGTACCAGCTCAAAAGTGCGATATTATTTCTGAAGAAAACAGAATATTAAAGAAACAGGGCTATGTAGAACAGGAACAGGCTTGTGATCCGTTTCAACCACAACCTATTGCAATTGATACACCCAGTGAGTTGCAAATGGATTCGGGAGTAGTGACAAATGAACGTAAAGGTCAAAAAGTAGTACAACAGCACAGAGAGGATCTTCATGTTGACAAATGCGAAACTCTAAGAAAATGTATAAGTCCAAGTGGTTCACTAGATAACAATAAAAATATAAATTCTGATATCGTTGAGAAAGTGAATCTTATGATAAATAATCTTAAAGAACATTTGGAGCAACTTGAGTTGAATGTACAATCTATAAACGCAAATCTCAAGACCTTTTGTGAGGTTCTAAGCAAATATGCAGCAAATATCACAACCCGCACTAATCAGAACCCAGTAAGTGTAATAATGTTATTCCTGTTTTTTTATTGAATATAATTAACACTTTTGCTTTTATTTTATTTGATGTCTGGAGGAAGTAAACAATTTCATATTTAAAATGTTGAATGCTTTTGAGAAACTTTATCAGGAACTTCAGTTAGAAAATTGTTCTGCAGATCATAAGAATAAAGAAATTGTTAAACAACGTGTTAGTCTCCTAAAAAGTATTAAGACTGTTATTAAAGATTTGCGTGGTGTTGGGAATAATCAGAATAGTGGTTATCTCTCCAAATCACCTTCTTCGTCTGATGAGGCAATTGAAATAATCCACAAAGATGACATTGGGAGAGTTTGTAACGAAGTAAATGCGAACGACGTTAAACATATTTCGAATGTGCAAAACTCAAATGTCTTGAAAGCAGAAAAATATTCTCTACAGAAACAATGTAATACACAAAACCCATCACAGCTACAGCTTGGAGAAAGGGTCAAAAACTTCGAAGTAGACATAATGAAGCCATCAACTTCGACAAAAAAGGGCGGCGATCAAATTACAATTGGCAGAAAAGGGGAATACAATGAAAAAGAAGTTAATAACAGTAAAATTCTAGAACATTTTCAATCTTCTGACGTCACTTTATGTCAAAATAATGTAGTCAAATCTAATCCCGCCAATTGCATGGATCTCCCTTTGACCTCGAAACATAACATTGCTCCAAATGGTCCAGTGCTTGATTTACCCTCAGAGAAACGTGTCACTAAATTTGAGTTATTAAAAAAATTTTTGAAAAACTCAGATGAAAGGAATTCCATTGAAACTGAATGCAGCGAACAAGAAAAACCACAAGGCAGTAAGGACTCCAGTATAACATATACGTACATGTCTTCTGATTCACCTAAAATATGTGACTGTTGTTCTCGCAGTTATGATCCAGTTTATGATAGTGATGTAATGCGTGTGATATCAGATGCTACAATGGATCTTGATCGCTCTGACATACAAATTAGACTAAATATCTCAATGAATGATGTGATTTACGTGAAAATTATCCTTATGACATCTCTGCAGGAGATAAAATGTTTCTATGTAACAGTTAATGCCCTTGAAAGCGCCGAGCTCGCAGGACTTTTCGAAGAGTTTTGTGTATACTTAGTTTGAAACTGTAGTTATATATGGTATATATATTTTATCACAAATAAGAAAGTATAAAAAAAATTGTATTCGAATTCTGAAAACATAAATTCTAACAAAAAATATCAATAAATGTGTTTCAGATAAATGGTTATTGTTTTTATTTTAAAAAAGGGAGGCATTATATAAAATATATAGTATATATATTCTGTACTGTACATAATGTTATAATTAATAACAAATTTTAATAATCTCTAAGGTACTTTAATGGAAATTGGTGATAATATTGCAATTTTTTTATGGATGTGATTCATATCTGTAATTAGATTAACAAGGAAACGTCACAGTTTACACAATAAAAACAAATTTCTGTATTTTATTTTCCAGCAAATGATTTATTAATACTAGAAATAAAGTTTATTATTTTATAATTGAAGAATATTAATTTAGAGTTAATCAGCGTGGAATAATGGCTTTAAATTTGGCTAGGCATTGAAGACAACGACTTAATCTTTTATCAAGTCTTGAAATATTTGTAAACCTCGCTTAATCGTAATATATATTAAAATGTTGACTCAAGTATAGATACGTTTGCTATCACGGTTTTGTCTTCATTTCAATTCCTCGTTTTTGTCTTTCCCTGTTTTTGAAAGAGAACTATATTTTCAAGCATCATTCCGTAAATGATGCCATTTTGGGACCTATTCTTATATGATTAAAGAATGTGGACTCTTTTTTAACTTAGTTCTTATTTTAAAGTGGCTTCGTTTTTCATCCAGCTTAAAGTAAATTGAATGAAGTTTGTTGCGGTTCAGTTCCTGGGGATATCGCTTCTTATTCATATGGTTCCACTAAATTGATGAACCTTTAAAACTATGTCTATTTCTAATTGATATTTCCTTGCAAAGGTTCATTACGACAGAGAACATTTGCCTCGAGCAACATCAAAAAAATTCTTATACAAATAAAAGTATTTTGAAAATCTATATCATATTTAATGACAAATAACTACGTTTTTATTGTTATGCTCACGGAGTGCTTCTTACGACTAGGTAAAACAATCACACCCACAACGAAATCTCAGAAAAATTATAAATCAATCAAAATTTATTCTTTTGCTCTGAAAGAGGGCTTACTGAATGCAATACAACCATGCCAGAGTTCGAATTAGTCCACTATACATTTCTCTTATGCTGATGAAGTATTTACTTCACTGCAGCAATCGACATGAAATAATTTTGTGAAAGTGAGAAATTAGGTTTTAAGGTACAGAAAAACGCCACCTTTCAGGAGAGTATATGAGTAGAGTGCCTGCTCGATTATATTTCTTAAGTTTTTTGTCTGAAAACATTTGTACAAAAACAGCATACTTAGTAGTCAGGGTTGCTTTAAGTATTACCTTCATCGCTTGAAATATGAAGACTATTCCAACAGCCCAATATTTCTAACCAAAATAGAGAATGGTTAACATGTGTTTTTCAAGTCCCCGCAATTTGACAAAGATCGACAAAGCATACAGACTGTTTTTGATAAAACCCCAACAGTGGGAAACCTCATCAGATAAATGTTCAGTTCAACGAGAGAGTTCAAAAACGAGAGATAGTAAAAATGGCGACTGCGAGCATTATAATGGTACTGCGACGTAATGAACGCATAAGAGTTGCAGAAAGAGCTAACTCACATAACGCAAACGAGGTAAGACGGGCTGATACGAACAGAGACAATCAACTGACTATGTAATCACAAATGCTTAGACAATGTCTTGATGAAATACTTTATAGTGGTGTCAGGAGGAACTTTTCGTCTGGACAAAGAAAGTTTTTAGAGTGGTCTAGGCTTTCGAGCTGATTCAAAAACTATTAATAATGGTATCATATAAACAGGCTATCACAGATTCGATGGGATTAATTCCATAAAAATTTCCAACACAGCGACATCTACTTCAATCAATCTAATATAAATAAGAATAACGCAGTTTTAATGAAATTTCACACACAGACTTACGTAGAGGACATGTAATTTAGCATATTGGTAGGGCAATGTAACTCTATTCTCTATTACTTCAGTGCTTTGTGAAAGAAGGACATTCATATGTATTTAATCTAAAATGTTAAAAACACTGAAATATTCATTAGATTTATTCATTATTGTTAAAGTAATTACTTGCGTTATTACAATTGCGATTACTTCTGTGAGCCATATTTGTCATCCAATGATACTACATCACGACACTACAAAATTTAGTATTTTTATTTTTGTGGACCAGTCTGTAACGTCTAGTGGAGTTACTTAAACAAGTTGGTCATAGCTGCCATATGACCTCCATGTTTAACACAGATTTTCCATTATTATTTGTAAAAAATGATTTGGTGTTGGGTATAAGTTTTACTTGTATAATAACGTTATAATTTTTGTTATTCTGTTACGGCATTGATGAAATCTATATTTTGTTATACATTTAAAAATCACTAAGATATATTTTCACGTTTCATATATTTCGAATTATTACTGTATCAAGCACAAATGAAAAAACAGAACTTTTTCAACTCGAGTTCTTAACTCAATCGATTATGATTATCAAACCACTAATTTTTAGTTCTTATTAATAAATAATAATACTAACAATAGAATCAACTGAAATTTTTTAATATTACATCTGCGAACATTATTTTCTAGATTACCTTTAGAGCACAATACCATCCACGCGCAGAATAGATTTCGTCTACCGTCTTACTTAACTTTTCTAAAGCAGTCATTACATATTAATATTATATGTTGAAAAATATTATTATTTATTTATTTATATATTATTTTTATAGTACTATTTACTGCATTTATAGCATCAACTACCAACTATCAGTACCAATGTAGGTTAAGAATTTCTTAAGACAATGGAGTCTATGCGTCACTTGATACTGTTATATATCAGTAATCTCACATTCACTTAAATACCGATATACTCCAATTACATCTTAGATTTTATCTACCATATTTGAAGTCGTTACCTTATTTCAGTTAACTGATGAATTTGTTGCTCTTAAAGAACACAATAATGGTGAATACAAGCATTATTATTCATTAAAGTGCTATAAAAGGTTTCACTTTATCTTATTTGGAATTGTGATGGTTTCCATCGGTATGAAATCATTTTAATACATTAACGAAATTTAGAATTATGTTGAAGATGAATTACAGTTCGAACAACTCTGTTGTTTCATAAATGAAAATATTAGTTTGATATGAATTATTATTATTATATTCATGGAATTTGATACGAATTTATTTATATTATTACTATTGAAATTAATATTAAATTGAATTAATTATAGTATAGCATTTTTATTGACTTTATAATTTGTCATACTTGCGTTGCCACAGTATTTGGTGGCTGGACATTAATTTTTCCATCAAAATATTGTCAAGACGTCAAAAGATGCATCAATGGACCAAAAAAAGATACTTGTTTCAGCAGAAAACGTTTCTAGAAATTGACAAAAACAAATATGCCACTAGGTGGTATTTACTGGATGTCTTAAACGCATCCAACTTGTCATTAGACATACGAATAATAGATTGTTTAATTTGTGGTTTGTCAGCCAATGGACCTGAACTGTTTAACCGGTTATTTTTACTTGAAAGGGAATTGCTTCAGAAAATTATGTTTCAGTCATACGCTAATAGATTTATTCAAAATTACTTTCATAATTTGTTAATGTAAACGTTTAACGTCTGGGAATCAACTTAAGCAAAGTTCGTGATGCAAACATGGTATTAGCTTCATTTAATAATTTTTTCTGAGTACGATACTGAGAATAGTGCATTATCGATAAGATTTTGGCACAAAAATGGAGAAATGACAGATTTTTAAAATAATATACCTTCTGTTCAAAAAGTACTCGGAGTTTGTAAATAAATCACACAAATTTAAATTTTATTTCAAATTTATTTTATCTCCTCCAAAATATGCTCCTTCTGAAGAGATACACATATGCCAACGCTTAACCCAATCTTCCATACACTTTTCGTAGGCCCGTGAAGGTATGGCTTTTAGTTCCTTAGTTCCTTCAGCGAATTCTCTTTTACCGATTCAATCGACTCAAAACGCTTACCACGAAAGATCAATTTAAGTTTCGGAAACAGGAAAAAGTCGCATGGATCCAGATCTGGCGAATATAGTGCCTGAGCGATGACAGTGGTGTTGACAGCCGTGTTTGGTCAAAAAATCGCGCAAAACAAGAATTTTCCATATTAAAAATCGCTAAATGCACTCGAGGTAGTCTCACATTAACAGCTGCTGTAAACAAACTAATTGACAGATGGCGCTCAAACACAATATCAAGAACCATATGTCAAGAAAGGGTGTACCGACATAAAAAAAAATATTTTTGAAAAAGGTCTATTACTTAAGGAGTAGTTAACAAACAACAAAATCCGGATACTTTTTGAGCAGAAGGTATTGCTAGTGCTATTTTTGCGTTCTTAATTGTAAATGATAACTTAATTAAAATTCTCTATTACAAGTATTTACGTGATATTTTAATAAATATTCTATAAATACTATGTATTTCTATTTAGTTAATTTCATTTTTAAAAAACAATGAATTTGTCAATATTTAACCCAGCTTTCCATAATAACTAATTGCTGGAAACCAATTATTGTCGCAATGAAAACTCGAAACGGTAATAAGTGTATTTTTTGACATCATCGCTCCAAAAAAACACAGGATGCTTAAAAATTAACATGCAAAGCAAAAACAAAATGCGCTAAAATAAGTCCAACTTCCTGAAAGGGCTTAACGAATGAGCCCCTCACACTACAACAATGCCAAATCTTTAAACTGGAACTTTTGTGAATGATTTTTGGTAGCAGATGAATATCTGCACTCAGATGTTTAATATTAATATGGGTCATTCTTTTACAACTCGGACACCTTTTTGACCTCATGATCTCCGATTTGGCTGAAATTTTTTTTATGAGCTCCTTTCATAAAATAAGAAGACACGTATCTCGTGAAAAAATTTTGTGATTTTTTTCCTAGGAGATATGGAGCCATGTGGTTTTGAGAATTGGCATAGTAGACACATTTTCAAATGGCTATATCTCAAGTTCTATAAAAGGTAAAAACTTGAAATGTACAGCGTTTCAAAGATAATTGATTGAACTTTTATAAAATTGTTTAAACAATTAAAATTGTTAACATTTAAGTACTAATATTAACTATTAAATTTCAAAAAAAAATTTTCTTAAAATATATCCCTTGCGATTCCATTTTTTATATTTTATTTAGCTTCAGTTTTTAATTCTAATACGAAATAAAAATTTTTAGGATGCTATTATTTTTTGAGATTTTTTAATATTTTTTTTTCTCCCGCAAAACACATCAAGCACATGCGTACTACATTTTCATTGAATGAATTTTCAAAAAATATACTACATATATTCTTATACAATATTCTTGATTTCGATTAGTAATAAAATTCTACATAAAACCCAAAAATTTCAGGACGATATTGTAATTAGAAGTACTTTTAAAAATTTTTTTATCCTTCATATCACACCGAACACGTACACACGATTTTTCAGTAAAAAAAAAAAGGAATATGTCACACAATTTTTTTCTTTTTTATTTTTGATTCAAATTAATATATAAATTCTACTTCAAAAATAAATATTTCCACTGTGATATTCATTTTAGAAGTAATTAAAAAAAATTAATTAATCAAGTGTCCTTCACGTTACTCATACGCACCAAAGTACCATAAAATCAATTTTCGAAGGAAAGCGATACAAAAATTTTTACTTTTAGGTTACTCACCATACAAAATATATGGAAAGCGACTTGTAAACTTACCAACTCTGTGATTTTTCATATATGATCAGATAAGATGATGAATGACTTTGATATAACATACAATTACACAACATTATTTTTTCCTGAATAAATATAATTATACTTTTAAGAAATAAGCAAATTGATATTAAGAGACCCATTTAAACACGAGTTCGTCAATGGTCGACAAAACTTAACACCAACAGTGCAAGTCAATCAATAAAGAATCTTAGTTCTTTTGGAAGAACATATCAGACTGTGGCAGTCCAAAAAACAATCAGGGCACATAAGTTGGCGAATAAGTAAACACACTGCAAACACTTCCATTATTATAAAACATTATTAAGTATCATCTAATATTGCGTTCATCAACTTTATTAACTACCAATCTTCCTCAGCTTCTCACCAATAAGGAAGACGTACACTAAACAAGGCGTTCATTCAAATGTTAGAATTAAAACCTACATTTTATTTAGAAAATATCTTAATAATTCCTTTATTTAAAGACCTTTATATAAAATTGAAGGTTATTTCAAGATTTGTTTAAATATTTAAAGTACGTAAATAGTAAGAACCCTGATCATAAAACTTACCATTGGTACAAAAACGTTTGCATATTTCTGACTACTTCGATATGAAGTATATATCTGTGCTTCACTTTCAGTTATTTTTGAATTGAAAATCAGCAAAACTTTTTTAATTCAGTAACATTTGATAATTTTGTATTCAAATTAAAAAAAAATTTTGTAAGAATTTTATTGTTACAAGAACATATATTTCAATTCTAACATAACATGTATTTATCTGCTTTGGAAAGTATAAATTACTGATATATTATTGAAAACATTTAATCTAAAAAAATTAATCAAAATCGGTTAGGTGAAATTATATAGTATATAGTCGTTTGATACATTTGCCATTTGCCATGTATACGTTCCAAATTCAGTTGAAAGATGCAGACACTAATGAATCGGACACTAATATAGTTGGAACGAAAACTAAGTCGCCACAAAAGTCCCAATACGAACACGTGATTAAAGAGGAGAATAACTCTAGTAGTTCGATGATTCATAAGAAGCCTCCTCGAAGGTTAATACCTTGGCCCAACAAAGTTAAAGATATTCTAAGAAATAAAGGTCAATCAGAATCGGAAGCTCAAGAAACTTGTAAGTACAAAAAAGTGTAGTGTATAAATGTTAAAGTGAAGTTGACTTCTCAACTAAAATGCATTTGCTAAAATTCGACATTAAAAAGTTACCATATTATAAAGATACAACAGAAATAACACAACTATATTTTCAAAACTTTTCACTTTTTATAATAATTTAATGTTATCAAAACTGTAACATCCGCAAAAGGTTCAGACTGCTAGATAAACGATGACCTCTTATTTCACACAAATTTTCCAGAAATGCATCTAATAAGACATTTTTCAGAAAAAAGTTCATGATATTTTCAAAGTTTATTGGGAACTGGGTTTAAATATTAAGCAAACCAGATTGAGAACTATATATATGTGTTTATTAATTCTATTTACTTTTTAAGCTATTGGGAACCAGCAATCCTTGTCATCGTCTTATGATTACTCGAGTTTAGTCATTTCAGATTCCAAACCAGAGGCGCTACAGGAAACTACTAACGTTGGTCAGGGTAAGTGAAACAAATAGAGATATTTCTAAAAGTTCGAATAATCTAAAAACTGATACAGGTATTATTGTACTTAAGTATTAATATATTGATGTACTTGAATAAGATTTCTAACTAATTATAGTTAAATTAATAGATGGATTTGTACCAGCTCAAAAGTGCGATATTATTTCTAAAGAAAACAGAATATTAATGAAACAGGGTTGTGTTCCATTTCAACCACAACCTATTGCAATTGGTACACCCAGTGAGGTGCAAATGGATTCCACAGTAGTGACAAATGAACGTAAAGGTCAAAAAGTAGTACAACAGCACAGAGAGGATCTTCATGTTGACAAATGCGAAACTCTAAGAAAATGTATAAGTCCAAGTGGTTCACTAGATAACAATAAAAATATAAATTCTGACATCGTTGAGAAAGTGGGTCATATGATAAATAACCTTAAAGAACATTTGGAGCAACTTGAATTGAATGTACAATCTATTAACGCAAATCTCAAGACCTTTTGTGAGGTTCTAAGCAAATATGCAGCAAATATCACAACCCGCACTAATCAGAACCCAGTAAGTGTAATAATGTTGTTCCTTTTTTTTATTGAATATAATTAACACTTCTGATTTTATTTTATTTGATGTCTGGAGGAAGTAAACAATTTCATATTTAAAATGTTGAATGCTTTTGAGAAACTTTATCAGGAACTTCAGTTAGAAAATTGTTCTGCAGATCATAAGAATAAAGAAATTGTTAAACAACGTGTTAGTCTCCTAAAAAATATTAAGACTGTTATTAAAGATTTGCGTGGTGTTGGGAATAATCAGAATAGTGGTTATCTCTCCAAATCACCTTGTTCGTCTGATGAGGCAATTGAAATAATCCACAAAGATGACATTGGAAGAGTTTGTAACGAAGTAAATGCGAACGACGTTAAACATATTTCGAATGTGCAAAACTCAAATGTCTTGAAAGCAGAAAAATATTCTCTACAGAAACAATGTAATACACAAAACCCATCACAGCTACAGCTTGAAGAAAGGGTCAAAAACTTCGAAGTAGACATAATGAAGCCATCAACTTCGAAAAAAAAGGGCGGCGATCAAATTACAATTGACAGAAAAGGTGAATACAATGAAAAAGAAGTTAATAACAGTAAAATTCTAGAACATTTTCAATCTTCTGACGTCACTTTATGTCAAAATAATGTAGTCAAATCTAATCCCGAAAATTGCATGGATCTCCCTTTGACCTCGAAACATAACATTTCTCCAAATGGTCCAGTACTTGATTTGCCCTCAGAGAAACGTGTCACTAAATTTGAGTTATTGAAAAAATTTTTAAAAAACTCAGATGAAAGGAATTCCATTGAAACTGAATGCAGCGAAGAAGAAAAACCACAATGCAGTAAGGACTCCAGTATAACATATACGTACATGTCTTCTGATTCACCTAAAATATGTGACTGTTGTTCTCGCAGTTATGATCCAGTTTATGATAGTGATGTAATGCGTGTGATATCAGATGCTACAATGGATCTTGATCGCTCTGACATACAAATTAGACTAAATATCTCAATGAATGATGTGATTTACGTAAAAATTATCCTTATGACATCTCTGCAGGAGATAAAATGTTTCTATGTAACAGTTAATGCCCTTGAAAGCGCCGAGCTCGCAGGACTTTTCGAAGAGTTTTGTGTATACTTAGTTTGAAACTGTAGTTATATATGGTATATATATTTTATCACAAATAAGAAAGTATAAAAAAAATTGTATTCGAATTCTGAAAACATAAATTTTAACAAAAAATATTAATAAATGTGTTTCAGATAAATGGTTATTGTTTTTATTTTAAAAATGGGAGGCATTATATAAAATATATAGTATATATATTCTGTACTGTACATAATGTTATAATTAATAACAAATTTTAATAATCTCTAAGGTACTTTAATGGAAATTGGTGATAATATTGCAATTTTTTTATGGATGTGATTCATATCTGTAATTAGATTAACAAGGAAACGTCACAGTTTACACAATAAAAACAAATTTCTGTATTTTATTTTCCAGCAAATGATTTATTAATACTAGAAATAAAGTTTATTATTTTATAATTGAAGAATATTAATGTAGACTTAATCGGCTTAGAGTGAAGGCTTTAATTTTGACTAAACTGATGTTGTTATTAATCTACCAAAAAAAAAGAGTAAGAGGTCAAACATTTTAATGATCCATATACCTATATTGGATTAAAATTGATTTTTTATAAGAGAAATGTTTCTTGAGAAATGCACCAGAAAACGTCGGATACTTATTGTATCACCAAATATAGAAAAGTAAATATATACAGCTAAGTAATTGTATATATAAACATAAGTGAGTATTTACTTAAAAATGCGAGTAAGCACTACTGTATATGTAAATACCTATTTTTGTAAGTATATATGTTATTGATCAGATTATCATTTAACATACGAACGGTTATTATTCAATCTCATATCTCACATTGATGAGACATTAAATATATTAGTTAAATGATTTTAGATGCTTTTTATCTTATCCTATCATTTTATCTAAATACTAATATATGCAAATATGCATAACAAATGTGCACAATAAGTTCCAAAAGCAAAAAAATCAATTTATTTTTTAATGTAGATTTCTCAAAAATAAAATCTAAAAGAGCATTAAATAAAATCGTTTCAATGCAGATTTCTAAAAGCCATTTAACCTAGAATAAATGAACTCAAGTAATGCAATAAAAATTAAATATGAAACAATTTATATATATATTGTATATTTGTGAAATAATAATATAATAAATTCTGTGTTTCAATGAGAAACAGAATTTGTGTGACATACTAAATACGAGTAGAGTGAAGCAAGTGCAGAATTTTTGCGCCAATGGAAGTAAGACAAATGGGATTGTCTGTATCTCTTGGTCTGTTTGGATTACATACAAGTATTTTAAATTATACGAGTTTTGCTTGCAAGTACATCTGTATCTTTGTTTATCTATATGTGTACGTAAGCTGTGAATATTTTGCGATTAAAATGATTGCGGCAGTGGCGCCATTTTTGGACTTGGCACTCAATTTCTCATGTTTCATTATAATTTTTTTTGCTTTATTTTACTATGGAATCGCAGTAGATGAGTAGACAATGGTCTCGATTTGGCCAGCCAGAGCGGAGACAGCTTCTTATTCTTCTTCGTCTTCGACTTCGTCTTCGTTTTCTTCTGCGCGGGTATAGTCTCAATTCAGTCAAGCAGTAATTTGGCCAAAACGCTTAGCTTGATTTTACTGCATTTAAATTGTGGTAAAATCTGCAATTGGCATTTGTGCCAGAAAGCAAAGAGCCAATGTGAGTATTTAAAATCGCAGTTTTCATTGGCAAAATATCAAAACCAAGAGAAGAGTTCATAGGATTTGTGCCGCCTAAAACAATGCGATGCATTTGCATTTGGTTTATGTTTGAGTTTACTTTAAAGTCTTTTTCAACTTTTTAAATATTTTACTGTTGGACAAGTATTTTAGTTGATTTCTTATGGGTCACAACCGGTCGTTTGACCGGTCTTTTCAACATTTTCTAATTACCCTGAGGACTATTGATATAATATAGTTACCAATGTATGTGTCTTTATTTTATAAAATCCAACTAAAAAGCTTTATTTTCAATTGTCATAATTTTATTATGGTAATTTTTGATAGATGGAGTACAAGGTTTGTGATATTTGGTGAAACTACTTAAACTGATTTTTAATGTCAATTATGATGAAACTATTTTCTTAATAAAAACTTTTGTTTTCAATAAAGAGATTATCGAACAGTAGTGAACCGCAACAACAAAATTTTATTATTTTTAATCAATTAAATTTTTGGCTGATCAAAATGCAGTTCTGAGTATTGCCAAATACCCATCAGCAGTAGTCTTTTGGAATTACTTTTTCTATTTAATTATTTGTTGATAATTTTTTGATATTACAAGTACAAAGAGTTGAACTCTTACCATACCAATCTCACAGTGAATATTCATTAGCCAAACCTATACTTTACTTGTATGTTTAAATTTGGAGTTTAGTTAATTCGCTGCGAAAGTTCATTAACAAATTCATTTGCTGTATTAAAAAAGGACGAAATCATAAACCAGCTATGAACCTATTTATTTAACCAAAAAAAAAAAAAAATAATGTTTACTCCAGACTAGAAATGGGTCTAAACCATTTTTTTCTATTTCTATATTTGCTATTTTAACTGCAGTTGCATCGTGTACTAAAATTAAATATATATTTTTTTAAAGAAACTAAAAGAAAATTAGAAGAGTTCGAATAGAAATGAAAAGACAACAACAAACATTTTTAGTTAAATTATTGAATTTAATTTATTGGCTGATCATACAACGCTGTTTCGAATATTGTCAAGTACTCATCATCAAAGATCTTAAAAACTCCTCGAATTTTTTAATTAGTTTATAGTCGGCATAGAATTTGTTAGGACTGCATGGGTTAGAACTCGTGTCTGTCAAATTAGAAGTTCCAGGTTTATTGTTACTTCTTCTTTTTTGTTTTAAATGACACTAACCAAAACACTTCCCGTACTTTAAATTAAAACGAGCTTATAAACTACGGTCTTTTTTGGAAACACTAGTTCATTGAAAGTTAATTCTTGAGGTTGCCTATATTTGTTTCAAAGCTAGTCTTCTTGCAGAGACATCTGTAATGCATATTTGTACTTAATATGTGTAATGTGTCTTTTTTGGGTGAAATTTTACAAATTATTTGTTAGAACATAAATTATAAAAAATTATAAATTTTGTCAAGTTTTTCATTTTCAAGACAGCAATAATAATTATTTCAATAAAATATATTAAATAGCAAATTTAATTATAATAATAAATTATTAAAATATTTATTTTAATATTTTGTGCTGCTTCAGACCCTAACCGAACAGAAGAGAATCTGTCCTTCGTATGAAAGTCAATGTCAGCCGTTGAGGGCCTCCTAATATCAAAAGGGGAAAGTAATTTTCGATCCAATGATATTTTTTGGGCCCAAATCAAGACTGGACAATTACAGAGATTGTGAATTGAAGTCACGTTTGCTACTAAGCAGAGTCGACAATTTATCTCTTCGGACACATCCGTTTTGTTAAGGTGATAACGCTATCCTTAATGACCCGTTAAATATTCCACTACAGTTTGACGGTTATCTGGAATGTCACGCTAGTAGCCAGTTCTTTCGGTTGAAAATCATGTTTCAATTAGAAATCTTGTTGTGGACCAAATTAATCAATAATATGACTCCGGTCGACAGGGATGAATGGCAAATCCTGTTTTCGCAAGATTGTCTGCAAACTCATTATCATTGATTCCAATGTGACCAGGCAACCAGCAAAGCATCACTTTGTTTTTACTCTCCAGCTACTGAAGAAAACTTCCAGGAGGATATTACTTTGATTACCGCTGGACTATCTGAGTAAATACAGATATAGGCGCCTTTCAATCCATTACTAATGTTAATTTGAGCACTGAGGCGAATGATTTATTATTAGTTGATTCTTTTAATAAAAACTTTTACAGTCCCGGTTAAAACTGTTTGCAGATATTTAAACAGGCTACTTGTCTTTCACGAAGAAATGCAGTGATCTGTATTAAGTAGTGCTGTTCGTATTTAGTTTTACGATAAATATGCTGTTAAAGTATATTTGTTAAAATAAATACAACGAAACACAAACAAAATCAGCTTTTAAAACGAGAAACTTCGAATATCTAGCAAACCTTTCAATAGTTTAAGCAGTTTCGAACAGATTGTACATCTTCAAATTTTCAAAAAAGTCGAACTTTTTTAGAAAAAAATATATTCAAATCAAATTTTGAGGTACTTGTAGTCTCAAACATTTAATATATCAAACGATTTCGAATAGCTCGAAAACTTTTGAATAGCATCAACAACTAGAAATCATTTCGAACAGTTTGAGTAACTTCAATTAGGTTGAATAATTTCGAATAGTTCAGACAAAGTCGAATAGTTCATACAACTGCAAACAGTTGCAACTTTTTCGAACAAATAAAATCTGCGATTTAAATGTTCGAAAGCAAATATTCTCGAGAAGTTCACATATGTTAGCTAGGAAGGATTTTCAACACCACAAAAACTTTAAATAGATCGAATACTTGGAGCATCTCAAACACTTTCGAGCATTTGAAGTATTCGAACAGCTTAAGCATTTTAATGCTCGAACACATTATAGTACTATGCAATGTATATTTATTGGAGAAATGGTTTCATATGATACAAAGTTATTTAATGAAGTTTATAGTAAATTGCATTTCAATGTTTTCACGTTCATTAATTTACCTCTTTTTATTCACAATATTTTGATATTTGTATATGTATAATTTTTAAATTAGATATTAAAAATCAAATATGCAATAAAGTCATCTGGGACTCAACGACGTTCTTCCCACACCTTCAGCTTGCAATCTATTGCAGTTCGAAATCCAAAGTGTGGTATTTTACATAATTTACTCGGTGCAAACAAAAGATGTAGAATATGGATGTCTCCATGCATTTGCATAATTCAGAAACATTGTTGCGCAAATGTTGTTTTTGCTATATTGTTTCTGCAATGTAATAGGAAAGCCAAAGTCTGCCTTTATGGTCTTTTGTTTCCATGTTACGTTAGAATTCAATTTAATTTGCGGACAATGCAAATATTGCCCTTCCTAAACTCTACGATAGCATATCAAATGCGAGACATTCTCATTCTAAATGGTACTCATGATGATTTTCACCAAAGTGGAGTTAAGTGATGTCGGAGTTGATGATGCCGATGATGATGATGATGATGATGATAATAATGTTGAAAGTGATGGAATAAAGGCACATACTATGTCACATAAGATTGATAATTAAATATTTGTGTTCGAGAAATTTATGACAATTATTCATAATATCCAGAATGGGGTAAAGTTTCATTATTGACTGTGGAAATGTGTTTCATTTGGAATGCTTATGATACTATAAATGCATGAAATTAGTTTTTAGAATTCTCAAAGTAACGCACACAATAAAAACTTATTAGGAATTTATTTAGGTTTATATGATGTTTCGAGCTAAACTGAGATTATCTAAGAATGCTTAAGGTACAAAGAGCTCAGTTGTTTTAATTATTTATAATTAAATTATGAAACCGCATAAATGTACACTTTTAATTAACTTCAATAAAGTCTAATAAAAAAATTTCTGTTAATCAAAAAAAATTTAAATATAAATAATTGAATCCACATAAATTCACATAAAGCAAATCAGCCTTATTCTTTACAATTTTGAAACGCTAGTATGATGAATTTACATATGTTGTTTGCTTAAGGAAGAATTTCGTAAGTATTGTCCAAAAAATAGATGTTGCACGGGAATACACTGCTACCATGCAAAAATTAATAATGCAGTATTGTCATATATTCTACTCAAAAAGTACTCGGATTTTGTAAATAAAACACACAAATTTAAATTTTATTCCAAATTTATATTATCTGCTTCAAAATATGCTCCTTCTGAAGCCATACACATATGCCAACGCTTAACCCAATCTTCCACACACTGTTCCTTCAGCGAATTCTCTTTTACCGATTCAATCGACTCAAAACGCTTACCACGAAGGGACAATTTGAGTTTCGGGAACAGGAAAAAGTCGCACGGATCCAGATCAGGCGAATATAGTGCCTGAGCGATGACAGTGGGGTTGACAGCCGTGTTTGGTCAAAAAATCGCGTACAACAAGAATTTTCCATAATAAAAACCGCTAAATGCACTTGAGGTAGCCTCATATTAACAGCTGCTGTAAACAAACTGATGGCGCTCAAATTTGTACCATACGTCAAGAAAGGATGTACCAACACAACAAAAAAATTTTTGAAAAAGGTCTATTACTTAAGAATAGTTAGCAAAATCCGGGTACTTTTTGAGCAGAAGGTATACTAAATAAGAAACAAAAAATACACTGTTCTTATGAACAATGAACAGGTTAAAATTGTACTTCCCATTTCATTTAAGAACTAACTTAATCGTTCATTTATTTAAAGACCTTAACATAAGTTACTTATTCGCACATAAGTTGGCGAATAAGTAAACACACTGCAAACACTTCCATTATTATAAAACATTATTAAGTATCATCTAATATTGCGTTCATCAACTTTATTAACTACCAATCTTCCTCAGCTTCTCACCAATAAGGAAGACGTACACTAAACAAGGCGTTCATTCAAATGTTAGAATTAAAACCTACATTTTATTTAGAAAATAACTTAATAATTCCTTTATTTAAAGACCTTTATACAAAATTGAAGGTTATTTCAAGATTTGTTTAAATATTTAAAGTATGTAAATAGTAAGAACCGTGATCATAACGCTTACCACTGGTACTAAAACGTTTGCATATTTCTGACTACTTCGATATGAAGTATATATCTGTGCTTCACTTTCAGTTATTTTTGAATTGAATATCAGCAAAAGTTTTTTGATTCAGTAACATTTGATAATTTTGTATTCAAAATAAAAAAAAATTTTGTAAGAATTTTATTGTAACAAAAACATATATTTCAATTCTAACATAACATGTATTTATCTGCTTTGGAAAGTATAAATTACTAATATATTATTGAAATCATTTAATCTAAAAAAATTAATCAAAATCGGTTAGGTGAAATTATATAGTATATAGTCGTTTGATACATTTGCCATTTGCCATTTGCCATGTATACGTTCCAAATTCAGTTGAAAGATGCAGACACTAATAAATCGGACACTAATATAGTTGGAACGAAAACTAAGTCGCCACAAAAGTCCCAATACGAACACGTGATTAAAGAGGAGAATAACTCTAGTAGTTCGATGATTCATAAGAAGCCTCCTCGAAGGTTAATACCTTGGCCCAACAAAGTTAAAGATATTCTAAGAAATAAAGGCCAATCAGAATCGGAAGCTCAAGAAACTTGTAAGTACAAAAAAGTGTAGTGTATAAATGTTAAAGTGAAAAGGACTTCTCAACTAAAATGCATTTGCTAAAATTCGACATTAAAAAGTTACCATATTATAAAGATACAACAGAAATAACACAACTATATTTTCAAAACTTTTCACTTTTTATAATAATTTAATGTTATAAAAACTGTAACATCCGCAAAAGATTCAGACTGCTAGATAAACGATGACCTCTAATTTACACAAATTTTCCAGAAATCCATCTAATTTTTTCAGAAAGAAAATTCATGATATTTTCAAAGTTTATTGGGAACTGGGTTTAAATTTTAAACAAAGCAGATTGAGAACTATATATATGTGTTTATTAATTCTATTTACTTTTTAAGCTATTGGGAACCAGCAATCCTTGTCATCGTCTTATGATTACTCGAGTTTAATCACTTCAGATTCCAAACCAGAGGCGCAACGGGAAACTACTAACGTTGGTCAGGGTAAGTGAAACAAATAGAGATATTTCTAAAAGTTAGAATAATCTAAAAACTGATACAGGTATTATTGTACTTAAGTATTAATATATTGATGTACTTGAATAGGATTTCTCACTAATTATAGTAAAATTAATAGATGGATTTGTACCAGCTCAAAAGTGCGATATTATTTCTGATGAAAACAGAATATTAATGAAACAGGGTTGTGTAGAACAGAAACAGGCTTGTGATCTATTTCAACCACAACCTATTGCAATTGGTACACCCAGTGAGTTGCAAATGGATTCGGGAGTAGTGACAAATGAACGTAAAGGTCAAAAAGTAGTACAACAGCACAGAGAGGATCTTCATGTTGACAAATGCGAAACTCTAAGAATATGTATAAGTCCAAGTGGTTCACTAGATAACAATAAAAATATAAATTCTGATATCGTTGAGAAAGTGGGCCATATGATAAATAACCTTAAAGAACATTTGGAGCAACTTGAATTGAATGTACAATCTATAAACGCAAATCTCAAGACCTTTTGTGAGGTTCTAAGCAAATATGCAGCAAATATCACAACCCGCACTAATCAGAACCCAGTAAGTGTAATAATGTTGTTCCTTTTTTTATTGAATATAATTAACACTTCTGATTTTATTTTATTTGATGTCTGGAGGAAGTAAACATTTTCATATTTAAAATGTTGAATGCTTTTGAGAAACTTTATCAGGAACTTCAGTTAGAAAATTGTTCTGCAGATCATAAGAATAAAGAAATTGTTCAACAACGTGTTAGTCTCCTAAAAAGTATTAAGACTGTTATTAAAGATTTGCGTGGTGTTGGGAATAATCAGAATAGTGGTTATCTCTCCAAATCACCTTGTTCGTCTGATGAGGCAATTGAAATAATCCACAAAGATGACATTGGAAGAGTTTGTAACGAAGTAAATGCGAACGACTTTAAAGGTATTTCGAATGTGCAAAACTCAAATGTCTTGAAAGCAGAAAAATATTCTCTACAGAAACAATGTAATACACAAAACCCATCACAGCTACAGCTTGGAGAAAGGGTCAAAAACTTCGAAGTAGACATAATGAAGCCATCAACTTCGAAAAAAAAGGGCGGCGATCAAATTACAATTGGCAGAAAAGGGGAATACAATGAAAAAGAAGTTAATAACAGTAAAATTCTAGAACATTTTCAATCTTCTGACGTCACTTTATGTCAAAATAATGTAGTCAAATCTAATCCCGAAAATTGCACGGATCTACCTTTGACCTCGAAACATAACATTTCTCCAAAGGCTCCAGTACTTGATTTGCCCTCAGAGAAACGTGTCACTAAATTTGAGTTATTGAAAAAATTTTTGAAAAACTCAGACGAAAGGAATTCCATTGAAACTGAATGCAGCGAAGAAGAAAAACCACAATGCAGTAAGGACTCCAGTATAACATATACGTACATGTCTTCTGATTCACCTAAAATATGTGACTGTTGTTCTCGCAGTTATGATCCAGTTTATGATAGTGATGTGATGCGTGTGATATCAGATGCTACAATGGATCTTGATCGCTCTGACATACAAATTAGACTAAATATCTCCATGAATGATGTGATTTACGTGAAAATTATCCTTATGACATCTCTGCAGGAGATAAAATGTTTCTATGTAACAGTTAATGCCCTTGAAAGCGCCGAGCTCGCAGGACTTTTCGAAGAGTTTTGTGTATACTTAGTTTGAAACTGTAGTTATGTATGGTATATATATTTTATCACAAATAAGAAAGTATAAAAAAAATTGTATTCGAATTCTGAAAACATAAATTTTAACAAAAAATATTAATAAATGTGTTTGAGATAAATGGTTATTATTTTTATTTTAAAAATGGGAGGGAATATATAAAAAATATAGTATATATATTCTATACTGTACATAATGTTATAATTAATAACAAATTTTAATAATCTCTAAGGTACTTTAATGGAAATTGGTGATAATATTGCAATTTATTTATGGATGTCATATCTGTAATTAGATTAACAAGGACACATCACAGTTTACACAATAAAAACAAATTTCTGTATTTTGTTTTCCAGCAAATGATTTATTAACACTAGAAATAAAATTTATTATTTTATAATTGAAGAATATTAATTTAGAGTTAATCAGCGTGGAATAATGGCTTTAAATTTGGCTAGGCATTGAAGACAACGACTTAAATCTTTCATCAAGTCTTCAAATATTCATAAGCCTTGTTCATTCGTAAAAAAGTTTACTAAAATTGTGACTCAAAAGTATAGATACGTTTGCTATCAATGTTGTGTCGTAATTTCAATGATTTCCTCATTTTTCAAAGAGAACAATATTTTTATACATCAAACCGTAAGTGATGCCATTTTAGATATGATTGAAGAATACGGATTCTCTCAGCTTAAAGTAGCTTCACTTTTCAGCCAACTTAATGTAAATTGCATGAAGGTAGAGATATCAGTCCTTATTGATATGCTTCGACAGATCATGAAAGAATTGAACATTTTTTATATCTGTGCATCAAGGGCGAAAGCAAGTGAAACATTTCCTTGTAGATTATTCAATAAAATGTCTGAACTATAAATATCACGTTCTTTCGTTCTTTTTTACATCATCTCTTCAATGCACCTTAGAAACGCTGGTGTAACCGCTTTGAAGGCGGATTCAGTTCACCTTGTGCATTTGACTATAATTTGGGTTAGGACTGCAATATGACTTGAGGAAAGCTAAACTTATATCTGATAGTATTAAAGCTAACTGCAACCTAATCTTAGCTCAGGTTAGATCTTTTGTGTTTAAGGTTTCTAACATTAACACTAACTCCAGTTTTCTCATTGATAAGGGATGTTGTATATCTAGTTTTGCCTTGATATCCTAGAATTTTATTAACAATTTGTTACCGCCTTTTTCTTGGTACGTAATGCAAATTGTTGATATGACCCATTTTATTTTAAATAAATATTATTGAGTTTAGCCGTTGAACTAGGGTATCTAGTTAAATCTAGATACACAACAGGCAGTCGTCTGTATACCATTTTATCATGTTTCCTTTTATTGTTTGGGTTTTAAGCAAGCCTTTCCAATTCTTTTATTTGTCAAGTTTAGTTTTGAAGTTTTTTGTGTAGTTATGCTTGACAATCATACTGTCCATTGGCCTTTCAGTTTCTGGGATGTATGCAGCCAGAGTATCCAATTTGATATACAAATTACCTGCATAATATTTTTCATCATCAAATATTTCAAGCGAAAAATATATGATTGGTATTATAAAAAACAATATTGACAATAACTAATTATTGTTGTTGTAAGTCGAAGTTCGAGTCAGTTAACTTTAAGAAAATGACACGGGGAAATAAAATATTGCTTACTTATCTGATCATTTTATTAATATTATATATGCTTAAAGTTGTCTTAAAGTTATTTTTAAAAATAATTAAAATTAAAATTAAAACTATTACAAGAAAAGTGAATTCAGAATTTCTTCTCGTTGAGAATTTACTTTGAAATGTTTCAATATTTATCATCACACGGTTTTCAAAAGGAAAAGTACAATTTATTAAGTAGTAGACTTTTTTAAGCAATTAAACTTATAATACGCCTATTCATTTATAAGTTAAGCCATCTTAAGTGAAATTCTTACGGATACATACGACTTGAAGGAATGGTTTACATTTCATTTTATTGCTTTATTCTATTTGTGTAGATGTGCTCATTCTTAGGCATTGCGTTGAAGACTTCATAAATAGTGACGGCAATAAATCCAATAAAAATCGCATTAGCCGCGACACATTTGTGGTTTATTGAAGCTTAGTGCCGCCGTGAATCCTCTTTAAATCCATTAAGGTGGCAAAAGTATTTATCGCGCACAAAATTCCTTCATACTTTCTTAATCCACTTATTGCCAGAGCCATTCAAAGCGGCTTTGAATACTAGTGTATGAAAGTAACAACTGCACAAATATTCAACCACTCCGTCCATGACACCTCTGGCACGCATAACAAACCCGAAAGTACAACAGTTTTCGATTGCAAAAATGAACTTCCTATTAGCCTCTTACGACGAAATGCTTTCAAATAATTTATGCAAATGGGTATCTTCTATTCCTATTCCTGAAACATAATATCACATTTAATAAGTTCGAAGGCGAAGATATGGTGCGAGATTGCGGAACACACAAGTTAGCACATTGATCACCTCATTTGCATTTTTAAACACATTCTGGAGAAATGAAAAGTGCATGCATAAAATAAACTAACTTACCATTTGCTACTTTTACTTATCTAAAATGACATTTTTATCATTTCGCCTTAGAATTTTTCCTCTTCGGTTTTCTAAGCAAAAACTTTTTACTTTGTTTGTTTATGTCCTTCGGGCAATGCTCGTCCATCTTGCCTTACATTTAAATACATTTGCATGCATTTTTCGGATTTATATTATTTTATGTATGAATAATATTTGTATTTCTTCATACATTTCCTCTTCGCCACGAATGCCCAGCACAATTTCGTTTAAAATAAGAAAAACTTTTCATAAGATTTTCCATTCCAAAGAGACTTATGGTCTCTAACTTTTAGCGATGAATTATTATATTCGGTAAGAGAAGACAATCTGTATATGTAATATTGTATAATAAAAGTCATATTTTTTTATTTAGAAAGAAGTCAGTGAAAGAAATTCTTTAGACAAGACATTTTTCAAACACTATGCCTATATACATACATTCAGAGTGCAAAGAATACGGAACCTACATATATATAAATATTCGGAAAAATGATCAATTTTCATACTCCTGACGAAAGATAATTATCTTATTGATGGTTTTAAATAGGTTCACTATACCAGTAACCTATATGTAGGAAGTAGGGTTTTAATATGATTGCCTTTTTTGAATGTATGACAGCGAGTGATAGCTTACTGTTTTAAGCCGATGTAGCTCAAAACAAGCCCATGATATCGTGACAGGGGCGATGAAGCATAGATCTACTTCTATGAGCCCCAAGCAATTCACTATTTGGGTCTTCTAAAGTGAACAGAACCCGACAAAATATCGAAAACTATTTAGTTTAATAGTATAATAGTTTTTTATTTTTTTTTTTTTATAACAGTTCTATTGAAAACCTTAGGCTTCAAAATTAATCACGCACTTCACCTTTCAGTGGTTCAGATCGGGGTTTCAACTGATTTGCTTGAATTTTGAAATTTAAATATTTATGATATAAAAAATGTCGTGTTATTATTACTTATTAAATTTTTTGTTAAAATATATAAGGTTTATTGAAGGTCGATTTTTCCTAAGCAATAAGAAAAAAATTTGTGGCCGTTTTTTACTCCCTCACAAGCCGTTGAGATATTCAAAACCCTAGTTTTGTAGATGCCAACTTCAGAGTGGCCAACCTATATCGAAAATTGGCTCAATCAAATGCAAAAATATATTGATCATCGTGGAGAATATTTCGAAAAACATTAAAACATTTACATTACAAAACATTACAATTCATTACTATTAGAATAACTAAGCTATTAAATATAATAATTTCCATTAAGTGAAGAAAGTAATGATCGGTTTATTCCAACACGGAAAACTTGAAACGATGATTTGCAATATTTATAACAGTTGCTATAAATACTCTGGATAGGTAAAAGAACGATGTCGATGACAAATATCATAAGCTAATATTGTATAGACTACTTACATATGAGAAATGATTTGAAATTGTACCTATATTCTTAGAATTATAACTTTCGAATGCTTTTACACGCTATGAAATTAAAATATTACACAGATAAAGTCTAATAATAATGGATTCTTGATACCATAGTCCAAATTCGGCAGTACTGCTTCAGTGACGTATGTCAAGAAGACGTGATCAAATTTTGAGATACCATAGATTTTCTTGATACCATAGTCCAAATTCGGCAGTACTGCTTCAGTGACGTATGTCAAGAAGACGTTTCAACGTGATCAAATTTTAAGAACTTACTACAAAAATAGTTATTCTCTATATAAAATAGTTTTTCTCTATATTCGAGGCAAAGTTTTTACTTCGAATATATTTGAGGCAAAGTTTTTATTTTTCCTCGAATATTATTTACTGGTGAGGCTGAGTCCCCGCTTTATACCTAAAAATAGTTTTGTACAATCCTTCAAATCTATTCTGATAGTGTTAAATAATCTGTATGCACACATTAGTAGTCTTATTGGAATGACGATGGTCTCATCAACAGCATACAGAAGGGGGAACAGAGGTAACCCCTAAAAGAGAATACTCTCCCCCCTCATTTTAAAACAATGTTCTGAGTGAACTGCTAATAAAACTGAGGACAGAGGTCTGCGAAACTATTGTTTATACGGATAATATTGCGATAATGGTCAGCAGAAATTATTATACCACAGTTAGGGATTTCTGCAAAATGGTCTCAATAATCTAAACAAATGGACATAAAAATGTGTCCATAGATCTCCTAGGGTGCGCCGGTATATCGTAACCTAATCTAATAATCTTTATATACGATAATTGGAGTTTGCTCGATCTTCACTAAATCACGGGTTCATGGGATTCTGTATCACACAAAAACAAGCAAAAAAAAATTATTATTTGTAATGAACTCCTGACTTCACACAAAAATAATATATAAAAACTTTATTTCTTTGCTTTATTTATCGATGATTATATTTGAAAAACTTTATTGCTATTAAATAGACCATAAACTCATCAGTACAAATCGTTTTTATTGGAAGTATATGTCAAAATAATTATTTTTTCATCGTTGATTATCTAGATTTCTATACTTTAAATGTAGACATTTAAGAGGCAGAGTAATACCTACAAAATATTAACTTTAAGGGTTTTTTTGTCTAACCATACAGGTGTTTTGAATATTTTCAAATGTCCAACATCAGTGGGGTTTGAAAATATTTATTGCTTTTAGTTGTCACCATATAGTTTTTAGAAGTCTAATACCAAAAGTTAAATTTGAATCCTGTCAAAGTATCCTGCAGCAAGTAGTAATAGAAAGCAAACCCAGCCATTTATTATGCATCTGCAGTTCATAGTATCCAAATCAAAAAACCGGATAAAAAATATCTAAAAACAAAATCAGTTATAAGTATATAGTAATGTTATAATTTTTTTGTGAGTTTTTTGTGAAATAAATAATCTCACAAATAATTGTATAATAATAAACTGAAAAAGAATCAAATGACTTCCTAGCTATTGAGAAATTTCAAGTAATTGCTAAACTAAAATTTTGATTTGTCCCCAATGCTCTAATATAAGGTGTGTCAATCTCAGTACTACAGAGCTAGAACTGCAAAAAAAGGAATATCTAAAATAATGTTACCATTTGAACAAAACTTATATTTAATTTTAAGAAAATGACACTATTGACGTACCCTTCTTCGGAAATGAATGGAGATTCCGCAGATTCATATTGATGCAGTGTCCAATTTTGAAAAATTTAAAGATCGCATGGTTATTATTAGTGCTCTACGCCCCATTGTTTAACGAATTGTGGTACGTCGTGCATTTGTTGGTATTATCTGTAAAACAAATCTACTCAAACTGTTTTATTTTTTAATGCATAGCATGAAAAATATACCTGTATTCGACATTTCACTGTAGAAACTAAATAGCAAAAAAACATAAATTAAATTTATGTGAGTAAGATGGAATAAAAATTGACGAAGTGTTGAACTTTAATACAACCGATAAATGCATGGAACTATTATTTTAACACATAACGTATTAGTTTCTTGTCTAATCGGTCATGGATGTAATTATTACCAGGTGAATAGGCTACTACCATAGTCCTTTTTCTGCAGTTATTATTTAAATTAAAATTCCATGTAATTTTTTACAAATTAATGGAAATGATATGATTAATTAATAAAATTAAACTTATAATTGTTCACGAAGCTTTCACAAAATAGTTCACTTACACTAAACTGGAATATGTAGCAAGAGGGACATATGAATATCTTGTTAGGAACTTTTATAAACAATTAATATTACTAAAAACTTACCCTCCGTTATTTAAAAAATATGTTTAATGAGGGTACTTCTGACTACGGATGTCATAGGCTACTTAGAACATGTCCTAATATCTGTTTTACAGGCAATACGAAAAAACCCTGTATTTAAACCGAGCCATGTAGAAATTAAAGCCACGTATAAACTAAGGCCATATCTTAAAACTATGCCGTATGTCATTTCAAATTTAAATATTTGTAGTAAAAATGATGTTTTTATTTCTGGTCTTTTATATAAATAGGGTAAACTTTAAATTCCCCACAGCTATGTCTTCTTTTCTTACTGCAAAATAAAATATACATTCAAAGTTTTTTCTAAATTCTTGTTTATATATTTGCGTTTCTGATATGACATACAACAACAACAACAACACCAAAGTAAACTTCTTTAATAATAAGCTTAACACAGTATACTACAACCACAACAACAACAATAAGGACATCAATGTAAAGCAATGGCAAAGGCCCTAATATCATTGGCTTTAGAATAACAAAAATCATTTTTTATGAAATGCAAATTCACTCAAATTTTGCATCCCACAAATACCACGCACATACCCCGCAGCAACTTCAATATGAGAACTTCCCCTTTACAATCAACATTACCACGAAAAAGATAAAAATAAAAAACATTGAGAAAAAATATTATGGAACAGCACAAAAGCCAGTTTCAGTTGGCGTAACGTCGTTACTATTACGTTACGTTACCGTAACAGTCATAACGTTAAACCATAACCAGATTCCAATACACAACCAGCGACAGCCAACGCTGCTGCAGCAGTACGTAGTACGTACCGCGAGGGTGACAAGTGACAATGCAGAAAAGGACATTCGCATAAATTTATATTCTCAGAATCTTCGATAAAATGATTTGCAAACAAATTGGTTCAGGAAATTCGATTGAACTGTGGGATTTCTATTGTGAACAGTGTTAGTAAGTTGGTAACTTCGTAATGGCCTGCATTTTTTTTTCAAATCACTTTTATTATAACAATCACCACAACATCACAACACCACAACATCACATAATAAGAAATAACAACAATTTTAAGTAACAACACTACAACAACAACAACAACAAACATAACTACGAAAAAGGAACTCAAGTTATAAATATATTATTAGTTTGAACTAAAAAAAAAATGATAAGGCTTATAAAAAAAAACAACAATTACAATAACAGCATTAAGAAATAGTAAAAGTAAAAAGGATTTTTACTTAATTTCCTGCTCGATTAAGGTCTTATATGCATTAAGCCTTTATGTCCCATACAAGTCTTGGTACACTATAAAAATTAAATTTTATACAAATTAAAAATTTAAGACAACATATGAAAGCAAAGATTGAGATTTCACTGTAAAGTTTTATAGAAAATATTGAAACTATTCTATTCTCCGAAATAGAATCCCAACTAATTATGTTAAGTACCTATTACATTATAGAAGCTCACGAACTTAGAAGCCTATCGGATACTTCAAACATAAATATTTTGATATTAGACGGAATATTTGAAAAATAGTCTCAGTTATGAGCCAGATAAGTTTTAAAACAGATTTTCATAAACCGGTTTGTGGTGTCAGACAACGCCTATGCACTACTTGAATAACACAGAAAGAACTGCAGTCAAGAAAACCAACCAAACAAGCAATTATGTATCTCAATATTCTAAATAAGCAAATCCAATATAACGAAGTGATTATAAACAAAAAAAAAAGTAATGGATTCAATATATAAAAATTATATTATGTTTGTTCTGGAAGAATATAGACTAAGTACATAACTGTGCTCTAAAAAATCAATATACCTGCCATCAATGCAAAAGGGTCAGTAACAAGAACAGAATCAAAAATGTTTTAAGGGTAAAAGTAAATTAAAATTCAGTATACAATATATTTCGAAGAAATCAAACATTTGCAGGTTCTGCTGTAATGAGAAAGAGTCTATGGAACATCTGATCACCAATTGTGCTGCACTAGGCCACAGAAAAAATAAAATTTTAGGATGAAGACCTTCGAAAACTACCTCCGAAGGAGCTGGTTCGAGATACTAAATATCTAAATACAAAGGGGTGCGCAATAGTTCAAACTGGTGGCAGTGCATAGGGACCTAAGCCTAACCCGAAACCCCCAAACACCATTACCATACCGTTACGAAATTATGTATCTTCAAAAGAAATGTGAATAACTTTACAAAGAGATCGATTACAAGCAGAAAATAAATGAATTATTTACGCAAAAAATCATTTCAAGTATATTTAAAAGAATTGAGGTTGGACATACCTCAATAAAGAATGTGGTCTTGATATATCAGTGCATCGTTAACAACAACAACTGCATTCGGCATATAATGTCACCAATGTTTATGCAACGTGTTTATCAACTTCCTACAAGCGATTAGGGTCATATATTCCACAACTTATTAAAATATATCAACACATTTCCACTTAAACGCATTGTTTTGTTTATATATAATTCAGTCATAATTTTTGCTGTAGCATGCACAAATGAGTTTCTGTAGCACTTTTTGTAAGTAAAAACCGAAAACCCAACTCGCTTTACAATCAATGGGTATCATATCGTAGATACCGAGAGCTTTACTTACTTAGGGAGTATTCTACCGGTAGATGGGTGTGCGAAAAAGGACATTAATAGCTGAATTCAAAAAGCACGAGTATCATTTGCTAGGTTGTGCAACATACGGCAGGTCCACAATATACGTACCAACACCAAGCTAAAAATTTTTAACGCATGCGTTATATCGGTATGCCTATATGGTTCGAAAACCTGGCTTACTAACTCCAAAACCCGAAGAAGACTGCAATCATTTATCAATCGATGCCTGCGCAACATATTAGGCATATGGTGGCTTAGAGCGATTTCAAATAAAGAGTTACGGAGAATAACGCACCAAACAAAGGTAAACAATGAGATAAGAAGAAAGAAATATGGTTGTATTAAACACACACTTCGTAAACCTTATGAAGATATTGCGCATAATGCACATACTTGGAACCCCCAGGGGACTAGGCGCAGAGGCAGAGCAGCAATGACCTGCAGAAGAACAGTTCAGTAGGAGAAGGGCAAATCGTTTAACGAGTTAAGAGCAAAAGCACAGAAACCAGTGAAAAACTTTTGTAGATTAATAAATAATAATACTAATAAACTTGAAAAAATCGTTTTTAATATCACAGTAATAATAAAATTAACATTTCCGAATTGATAATATCACTATTAGGGTAGCGTAATGGAGTGTTCGGATATGTTCGAATATGTTCGGATTTTGATTGCTACCCCCAAAAATCATTGGAGTATCCTAAATATGAAATATGACTAAATATGAAATTTTTGATCAATTAGGTTAAAAATGAGTTAGACCATTACTCATTGAGGCATAAGTTTAAAAATACTTAAATTTTTCACGTCATCAATCAAAAACTGTTAGATGTTCATGAATTCGTATGACGATAATTTTCAATCAGTTCACTGCAACACAGGAGCTTTATCAATCCTTCAAACAGAAAACCTCGTACGATGGCTAAAGAGAAACAAATCGTCTGATTTAACTAATTAAAACACATATTAATCATTATACTATAATATTACAGATAAGTCCATTTCATATATGCTGACTTTTTTTAATTAGCTTTGATAATTTATAGCCCAACACTCATTTATAATAAAGCTAATTACAGATAAGGGTAAATATCTTAAGTAGCCGATGTAAAAATATTGCTAATTAATTTTTGTTTTTGACTAGAAAGAAATGAATAAAATAATAAAAATAAAAAAAAATGTGAAATAAGTAATGAATTTATAGACATTTTAATAGCATTTTAATGACATTTTTTATTCAATGCCAACTTTATAATGTTTTATTGATACGTAAGTAATATATTAATTATATTTATTATGTACATAATTATGTTAGCTTTAAGCAACATGAAATTTAAGTCTTACATTTACAGTTTCCTTCTACTTTATGTTGCCTGAAATTATTGCAGCAATTTTTTCGCATCACAATTTTAAACATGTTGCTAAACAGTGCAAGTTTCCAACTGCTTTTGGTTTCAAAGATGCAAACACGCATGTGTATTACGCATTAGCAACATGTTGACTAGTAGTTTAATAAAGAGAAACGGCTTCAGTTGATTCGTAAACGGAATTATTTACTTAACTATTTAATAAATTAGGATTTCAATTAAATATTTTTTTAGTTATTTAATTAGTTTTTTAGTTATTTTGTTATTTAGGGATTCAATCAATTCGTATTAAAAATTTTATATCCATTTTCATACAAAATTCTAATTTAATAATATTTAATTTAATAATTTATTAATAATTAAATTTTAAATTAATGAAGTATTTATTTTTAATTAATTTGTTTATTTATGAATTTATTTTTCATTTATTTATTATCTTAATTGACTATAAGTCATAAATCATACAAGCTTCATAATTCATAATCAAATCAATATATAATAATAAAATAATTATTCTATAATATAATAATATAATAATTATTATATAATATAATAATATAATAATTATTATATAATATAATCATATAATAATTTTTATATAACATAATAATATAATAATTATTATATAATATAATAATAGAATAATTATATTATAATAATTATATTTTATTGTAATCATTATAACGTTATGTGAACTATTGCTTATTGCTACCATTTATAACTTACTAATCCCAAATAGATTACAACAATAGCACACTGACCGAATCATTTTTTATACCTTATCTTCATCGTTCACATTGAAATCCTATTCTCATTCCTCTTTGCTGAATTGAACTTTGAAAATCTAAAAATTTCCTGTAAGACCTTAAGTTTTAATAAGTACTCATGTACTCATGTTTCTAAGTTTAAATCAAGGTGTATGCATTTTTAAGGTACTTTCTTTTGAATCGCCTATAAATCGCCAATTATGTATATTTTTAGACTAAATGCTTGATATAGGGTATCCTACATGATTTTACATGTGTTTTTTGATTGCTTATATTGAAATATTGATATATATATATACATATTAATAATAATAATTTATATAATTATATATGCATTCATATACATACTCATATATATACGAGTATATATATGAATGCATATATATAAAAATTATTATTATTATTATTATGTATATATATATCAATATTTCAATATTAGAAATCAAAAATCTCATGTAAAATCATGTAGGATACCCTATATCAAGCATTTAGTCTTGATATAGGGTATATATATATATATATGTATAGTTTTTTAAGATATTTTCACTTGAGCATAGACATTCAAGCTTCATCATAGAAAGGTCTTCATTACAGAGAGGTCAAACAAATTTTCTTTTTAAGACCAATGATGATGAGTACTTGGCAATACTCGAAATTTTTAAATTTCTGTTCTCGCCTATTCCTTGCTATTCGACTTCTGACTTTTAAATTGTTTTTTTTCGTTATAAAGACGCGTCTTTTTTTTTGTTGGGCTTCTTTTTAGAATTTAACTGGGAATTATATATGTATTTATTTTAAAAATATATTTAATTCATGTTTATTCATATAAACACACCTAACAACTATAAAAACTATAATCATATATTGGTTTGTACATATTTAGAAAAATTATATTTATTAATTACTACTTAATTTATTATTTCAAAAAACTTAAAAACTTTAACTTCTTCCTTGTCAAGAAACTCTTCCAACACATTAATAGACTCAAAAATTTCTAAAACTATCTAAAAATTCTCTACCACTCGTATTAAAAACGAAGGTGCACGAAGGTGTGTTTGGTGAACATTCCTTCAAATTTTTACTTTCAACAATTGTACATGATGTTTTTGAGGTATATTCAATAATTTGGTTGCACATAATTGGTAATATCTTGTCTACACTTTGATGGATATTTGTTGTCAAAGAATGGCGATTTTGACGATCTTTTGGGTAAAGTTAAAAAAAAGTCCAATGGTAACAAATCGGATGATATTGGTGACCAAGTCACATAATCAAAACTCGGAGTTATACATTCATGAAATTTCTCCCCCAGCAAAGGAAAAACAAGACGTTTTGTGTTCCTTGTGGCATCGTGTATCTTCCATATCTTTAATTTTATGCCGAAAAAAAAGATAAAATTGGTAATTATGTGACTGCAGCAATGAAAATTGATTGTACCACACCATCGTCATTTAAAAAAAATTAACAAGAAAAGGAGGTATCACCCCTCCATATCAAATACCACACCGTACCACGTAATCTCTATATATGGATATAATGATTTTTGGGCCGATACATCCACTAAGTAATAAAGAACATTATTCATTATTATAATGAAGAGAATTCAATGTGGCACGCAATCAACATTTGCATAATCAACTGGTTTTAGTTACTCTGCTAAGATGGACGATTATGTTAAATATACTCTTTTCATGATACACGAAATGTATCTGCTAATAATGAATCCCAAATTTTTGTACCAAATTTTTACTATTTCAGCATTTTCAACGGTTTTTAAACGATCAGATATAAAATTTAATATACAAATAAATATTAATAAATATTATATAAAAATTATTAAATATAGTAAATATTTGTTTTTTATTATATAAAATATTTTTATTTCAAAATGTAACTTCTTTTTTAATTTTTATATAAATGTTTTATTAACATATTAGTTGACTATTATTTAAAGTATATTAAATTTATTATAATTAAAAGAATTTCATTTAAAACTAATGTGTTTTAATAAATTGTTTATAATTTTTTATTAAAATAGGTTAGATTTGAGTGTATATAAATATATTATTGATATATTCAACTAATATATATTTGTATTATTTAAAAATATATATATAAAAATTAAAATATATTTTATAATTTCATATCAATTTTTATTAAAAACGATAAAAATTTATAATTAAAAATTATGTGAATTAAAATATAAATATATAATTGAAATATATAATTAGTATATTTATAATTAAAAAAATTTTATTTAAAACTTAAATGAGTTCATAAAATATATAAACTTTGATAAAAGAGAGTAAAAATTTATAATTCAAAACTTTTTTGACTAATATATATACATAAATTATTGTATATATATTTCTTATGTTATATATTTCTTATTGAAATATATAACTAATATGTATTATTTTAGATATAGAATATTACTTGCAATTGAAATATTTATTTAAGTTTTATATACATTTAAAAACTTTTATAAATATAATTAATATAAATATTTCTTATTTAAAAAATTTTTATTTAAAATGTGATTATTTTTATTACTTCTATAGAAATTTTTTTAAAACTTTGAATAAATTTATAGCTGAAATTTAATTGAAGGATATAAAAATGCATTATTGTTTAATATTACTTAATATATATATTATTTAATTTAATTATTTTTTATTATTATTTGATTAAATTATTTAATTAATGAATATTAATGAATATATAAATAAAATAATATTATAAATATTATTAGTATTTATAACTTTTTATTAAAAACGACTAAAATTCATAGTTAAAATTAATTTGAATTGATATATAAATATATTGTTGAAATTTATAATTAATATTTATTACTTTTGTTAAAATTTTTAATTTTATATATATGTAGTATGAATTCTTATTAGAAAGAACATGTTACGTTCGCCAGACCTATTTTTTACTATATTATTGAGAGTACGTATACTGATTATTTTTTTATTGTAAAGAAGCGAGGACACCAACTTTTACGTTGATGAATGATCTTGAATCTCAAGAAGAGTTGAATGGATGTAAAGAATCTGTTGCCATCCAACAGATTCTTTGTAACAAATTCGATAGTAATTTTATCCTTTAAAAAAGAAACAGAAATTTTGGAAACAGTAAAAGAGCGAAGACTTGAGAACAGCTCTGTCATATCTTGAGACACCCAAAAAACAAAATATACGATGGATATCATACCTAAAGACTTGATAAAGTCGATAAATAGTAAAAGTATATTGTTGCTTTTTTACCAAGTTATCGATAAAATATTAAACATATTAGCCAACGTTTGAGGCAGATAAAGCACTTAGAAGAAGTGAGTTATTTATATGAGCTTATGGTATATTATAATATAGTAAGCTTTAAAAGACACATATGTTGTTCTTAATAATTATTTTATGATGAATGCCATTAAAAGATTACTGAAAAGTCAAAACCATAAAAGGATAACCATTTATTTAGCAAACATAAGTACAATATCGCATGTTCAATAATAAATATAATTATAATAAATTATACTCAATAAATGAATATAATATTTAAATAAGAAAAAATATTTAAATTTAACTTATTCATTTTATCAATATATAAAATTAAAAACTCTAAGAATATAATCTAATAAATTATAATGATATATATATTAAAATATATTTTTTATGTAAAAATTTATTAGTATTTATTAGTACTAATTTTTTTTTTCGTTTTGTGTAATGTTATTTGTCAATACCATAACTCATTTCCAAGGTAATTATTTCCATAAACGCTTTTCAGACTTATAGTCCTAATAAATATTTGCCATGCTTTCCGAGAACTCAGCACAACTGAGCCTATCAGAAACTTACCTTTGACAAGCGAAACGAATCTTTTGTATACGGACATGTCAAATTCCGAACAAAAGATTATGTAAAACTAATTTTGCTGGCTTTTATCCTGTCAATAATATTGATTTAAAAAATCAATCATGCAGGAAACTTGTTAGGCAAACAATTTCGTAATTTGTTGGTTAATTATTAATTAATTTGGTTATGGTTAGCACAAATATGCACTTCGGTTTTCGTTTTACTTAAAGAAAATAGCAAAATTAATGGGGAGTAGAAAATAATGGAACTTGATTGGCACAATATGTAACAAAATGAACATTTTTTTAAAAATATTTTATTAATATTTGTGTTTAAAATATAAATAAATTTAACACTTAATTAAAGAAAAACAATAATAAAAATAAAATATAAGATTATACGAAAAATAAAAGATGACGGTGGGTATGGCAAATCAGAATACTTCATCTTAAGCTTTACACTGCTTTCTTGAAGTTCATTTATATTTAAGTTTCTAGTAGAAAATTGTTCATTTCTTAGTAAATTCAAGTTTTTTTTTTAATTTACCTTCTGCTCAAAAAGTACCCGGATTTCTGATACACATATGCCAACGTTTAACCCAATCTTCATACACTTTTCGTCGGCCCGTACAGGTATGGCTTTTAGTTCCTTCAGCGAATTCTCTTTTACCTATTCAATCGACTCAAAACGCTTACCACGAAGGGACAATTTAAGTTTCGGGAACAGGAAAAAGTCGCACGGATCCAGATCTGGCGAATATGGTGCCTAAGCGATGACAGTGGTGTTGACAGCCGTGTTTGGTCAAAAAATCGCGTACAACAAGAATTTTCCATAGTAAACATAGCTAAATGCACTTGAGGTAGCCTCACATTAACAGCTACTGTAAACAAACTAATTGACAGATGGCGCTCAAAGTTGCACCAAATGTCAAGGGTGTATTAACATAACAAAAAAAAAAGGTCTATTACTTAAGGAGTAGTTAACAAAGAACAAAATCCGAATACTTTTTGAGCAGAAGGTAGCACCAACTTTTGGCCTGATAATGTAGTAAAAAACAATATATTTGAATTTTTATATCTTTTACAAATGTTTAAGATTTAGACTAATATTTTCAAGTCCTTTGACAGAAGCTGTATTTTGAATAGAAAAGTTATTAATCAGAAGGTTCAAATTAAAAACTTTAATGTTTAATTAAGCGAATTCTTAGACAGACCATACAACTGTTTTAGACACCACTAAACAGCCGTCATCAATGATCTTCAATAAACAAAATTGTGCCAAAGAGATACATTATATTAGAAATATTTTTTTGGCAGTGTTCTTATAGTGTATGATTTGTAGAAATCGGGCCCATTATCTCCTACTGTCATGTATACGCTACCGGCGGTCTTTGGAAGTATTTCTATTAGTTTAATTCTCTATATTTACTTGTTTATAGTTTTTCAGTATAAGTTGTCATTTGATATTATTCTTAAAATAAATATTCAGAAACTGTGTGAATTTACGGAGTGAATATTTGGTTGATATTAATTTTATTTTTAAAACTCTCCTACTTAAATACAAAATTTTCCTAAAACTAACTTAACTAAAATATGGATTGAAATATTTTTTTATCTATTATCGCTTAATTTTAGTGGACTGTATTTTAATTACTTTAATGTTGTCGCAAAAAAGATGGTTAAAATGGTTAAAAGATACAATTTTTCCTTAAGTAGAAAAACCCAGCACTTAGAATATTTCTTTCTATTATCTTCACTTCGTAATTACCACAACCAACATTTAAGGTCCTCGTCCAATTACTACCAAACATGGAAACTAAAACTGAATCCACTAAAATTTTCAGCTGTTGTCTTTACGGATAGTTTCCGTGATTGTCCCAGCACTTGCAAGGCCTCTGATAAAAAACTTAAAGTTAATAGGTCATCCGACAAATTTATTGACAAATTTAATTATCTTGTACTTATATTCTCCTTTAAAAATGCTTTTTTTCGTCATATGAACCTTAAAATCTTTATACGGCGTCACAATCAACCCTTTTTACTTATTCCTTTCACATATGGTCTGGTATTTCTTCTGCTCAGATGGAACATCTTCACGTATTTAAAGGAAAAATACTTCGTGACTGTAAAAGTAACAGACGCAAATCTGATGGGAAACACTATCTCAATTGTTGTGTCTATAATACTGTCAATATCGAGCGGTTAGATAACTTTATGTTATCCTAAGCTCTTCAATACTTTACCAGGTGCCACAACATTTTGCAACCGACAAACTGCGCACTGATCACCTGCACTCTATTCTACTACTCTCTATGCGGCACAAGCCTCCCCAGTTCCTAGCCTTCGATTTAGACGACATTGCCCATGTATAATCGCAGTTGCAGTAAACCCCTAGATAGAGTTTACTCTTAAACAATACATTTAACCAAATTATTTTAACTGCATTTACAATTACCCACCTCTAAACCCAGTTAGATATCTTTACTTCGCAAATGTTAAGCTTTTTGATGTTCTATTTCATTCCTTTGCCTGTATTCTGGAAAGAGATTCCCAGCCAAGACCTGCACGGTCCCCTGCTCAAAATCTATTCTTTTTGCATTCCTGAGAGGTAGTTTAAATTTCACACGGTAGCTGTTGATGCTTTTCACTTACTGCAAAAAAAAAAACAACTAAGCAACCTAAGTCCAATAATAATCCAAAACTTATTTTAAACAATAAAAAAAATTTGACCAATTAGCCTGCAAGAACACTTTATTAAAATAGTTTGGTTATAAAATAATAAATATTGTCATATTTATAAAATAAAAAGAGTGTTTTAGTTAACCGATGATTTTTTTATTGTCACATAACGACAAACAAATACTATTTAATCAAAAATCATGATGATTAACGCAAAGCAAGGCAGCAAAGCAGATTAATAAACTGGAAGAACTCCTGATCGCCTGCATAAATTTGGGTGCAATTGATACCGAGATCAGCAAAAAATTTGTAAACCAACTCTGCGTCAAAAAAGTTTAACTGCTTCAAAATAAATATATCCAAAATTCTTGAAAGAAACGATGTTGTATTTAAGAAAATTTGTCATTTCTAAAAAAAAGCTTACTTGTCAACGATGAAATACTTGAATCCTGGATCCATATTTCAGTTTTACTGGAAAGGTATAGTACGATATTAGAATAAATATAATAAATTTAGTTCCGTGATTTGATTTAATATTTAATAATTCATACCTAGAAGTATTGATTCAACTTGAGCGTATTCTGGATCAGTAAAATGAATTTGTGGTCAGGTGAAGGAGAGAATCCTTGTGTTCACTTGAACTTGGTATTCCTCCTTAAAAATCAATTACAGTTATTTTGTCACAAATCAAATATAATCTGTTGACTTTATTAAATTGCTTCTCATTATTAATTTTTTTTATTGTGTTGTAGTTACGTGAATGCTATCATTCTGCTAGTGTTAGTAATGGGCGAAGATAAATATTCAAATAATTAATACGTTATGGATATGTATGGATATATACTACAGTAATCCTTAGAGCATAATTATTCTTTATGAATAATTGCTTCCAGTATAATTACATTTTCTTTATGTCCTCACTCTCAAACCTTAATCCCATCGAGTTTTGACGGAAGATTTTGAAATGTCTCTCACAGTCTGGCGCAGAGGAGTTTAGCATTGCCAACACATGTTAAAAACACTCCGGAGAAATCCCCTAAGCATGTCAGAAATTGTAATTGGTAAGAAAATGTGATATCAATATGAACCAAAAAATTGAATTGTGGCATGGAAATCACCAGAAAAGTCACAAATCCAAAAGTAGGAAATCATTCACTTTAAAAGAGTGTCAATTTTTTTTCATCAAAAGGATCTGTTTTCAATTACTTGCCATAAAGTTTAAGCGGTGACTACAAAATATTACACATATTAAGTAGTTCTAAAATGATTCTGAAGTAAAATTTTACGAATTCGACCAGAATATTGAAAGCTTAAACGTTAGTTCTTCTTCCGCGATAATACATTATCGCATGTTATCATCGCGGCACAAAACTCCCGTCAAAGAGCAAGAAAAGAGTTTGAAGAAAAAAAAAAACTTGGTAGTTGTACCAAGTTGTGTTTGACAATCGTTATAAAGTCTATTTTCCAAATATCTACACAAAAAACTGAAATAAAATTTCGATGCTTGGTCGAATGGAATATTTATCCAAAATTTTGCTCATTACTGGTCAGTTCTTTTATTTAACTTACTTTAATATTACTTTGAGAAATGATTGAGATTCTTGAAACGCAAATATTTAGTGAAAAGTTTTTCTTAAGTTTGTCATTTAGAGTAATATCAACCACTTACCTACACTCGTGTTTTTATACAGTTCCAATATCAAAATTTTTATATTGAACACACAAATAACTATACCTACCGGCAGTTTGCAGGAAAATCTGTTTGCGTAATCCATGTAAAAATTTACGATTTTAAAGTCCAGATATTTAACAATCAATCTGTATAATAGACTAGGTTATACCGACGATCTCAAGAGGATCCACTTAAGGCTATATGCCCATTGTGCTACCGTCTTATTAAAAACTTAAAGGCTAAAACCATCTAGAACCTTTGGCGAAACTTATGATGCTATTTAGAGGAAGGTCTTGATCCTCAAAAAAAAGCCCCTAAAATATTGAGGCGGTGTCGCTCATGTGCCATACAGAAACAAAGCAGATAGGAGGTAGAACTGCTTAATTCAGAACACTTACAAAAAAGACAGGGTTTACCTAATACCGTAGCTACAAAAAGTTTAGGTTTAAAAGCATTCCATTCTAAAAGAAATAAGTAACAATACTAACTGACTACCAGACTCTGTAGACTAGAGCCATATTGTGAATTAAGTTGGTTTACAACTAGGTCTCTGATAGAAAAATGGTTTTCAACCGAAAGAAGTCGCTACTAGCGCAACATTCTAGGTAACCATTAGGCTAAAGAGCTGGTTCATCCGTACAGAACTTTTAGATTTGTGAACATCATCTCCTAAATAAAAAAGGTACTAAAATGATAATTGCATATGTTTTTGTTTTTAGATATTGAAGTCAGTTTCTCATCCTACAAGTTCATTACAATAATTCCCAAAAGATGTGAGCAGAAGATTATAGACATTAAATTCTGCACACAATGACAGATATGAAGAAATGTGTTTTCAACAGTTATTTCCCAATAACATGTCGATATACATATATAATTTATATAAATTTCATATATTTTGAAAATATCACACACTTTATTAAATAATGTTACTTACATAAAACTTTTATAAATTTTTACTGTGAAGTCCAAAGAAACAAACTGGAAACATACAATTCCACAATTCCAGTGTTCCAGATAAAAATATATACCATTTTTTTCTTTGAAATTAGAGATATCATATTTTTTCATATCCATTTGCTTACTATTATTTTAAAATATATTCTATTGAAAATAATATCAATTGACACTTGATCCTTTTTTGGTCAGTGTTATTTACTATATGGCAATCATGAATTTTTACAAAGTTGGATTCAAATATATCCTAAGAACTTCACGACTTAAAAATAAAAATGATGTATAATAAAAATACTTCTTACAACAAAAACCCCCTAAAAGCCTCCTTCTATTTTAAGTAGAATTTAATGATAAATTCAATTCAGGAATAAAAAGTAAACATTTTTGTATCGTTTTTTCTGGATTAATTAATTTAATGGTATTATAGTATGGAGTGGCCCGCTAGCCCCTGAAAGCGAGTACACAAGGCAAGGCAAGGTGTCTGATTGCATTTAACATGGAAAATGCCGGCGCAACCATTGTCCTTGTCTCTCCAAGTTGCCGCACAGCCTCCACGTGGTATCCCTCGATAGTTACCTGGCACCCGCTGGATAATGAACCAGTAGTGGGTACAGCGTGTCCTACTCTCAGAATTTTAAATTATGCGCTGGTTATGCGCTGGTTTTAGAATCCGTGACGTAAAATCAGCCGCCAATGAAGGACGCAAAAACGCCTCAGAACTGAAAATCGATTAACGTTGACGACCAATGCAAGCGCTTAAAGGACAATGATTTACGGATATGCACCTGGAATGTCCAGAACCGTTTGTAAGGCTGACGTCAGCGTGGACAGAATCATGAATCAACCTTCAACGACGGTCTGATGTTAATTGATTTCGCTGTGGCGCGAAACATGATAGCGTGTAGTACCAAATTTCCACACCGCGGTATTCAAAAAGGAACCTGGCTATCTCTTGTTCAATTAACACGAACCGGATTCATTTATTGGAAATATAGTATACACGTGCTTAATGTGTTTCGCGGAAGAAAATAAATTTCAAAAAATTCAAAAAAATAATGCCGTCCTGAAAATTTTTATTTCCCAAAAAATTTAATACTGAAACTATATAAAATATAAAAAACTCAAAATTCGCGGGATACATTTTTTTTCAAATTTAACGATTCAAATTAGTGCTTAAGTATAAACAATCTTAATTATTTAAACAATTTCTTAAAAGTTCAATGAATTATCTTTAAAAAGATATGAATTTCAAATTTCTCTCATTTATAGAACCTGAGATATGACCATTTAAAAATGTGTCTACAATGCCAATTCTTAACACTCATGGATCGATCCATGGGGTCCATATCTCTTAGAAAAAAAATTTCAAAACTTTATCCCGAGACACGGGTCTTCTAATATGATGAAAGTAGCTTATAAAAAAAAATGTAAGCAATTTGCTGGTAATGAGGTCATATTTTGCCAAAATTCGTCCTATTTGTAAAAGAATGACCTACATTTGTACATAATAAGAGTGGGTTGTGAAGATAGCTTGCATGTAAGAAATGACTCCTTAATCCAAGAATAAAAAAGTCGCATGTTGGATGATTAATTTTTTATGTTAACTGAAATAAGGGTTGTCAAAGAAAATACGAGTTAAAAAGTATCTTCGACATTCCTGTGGCTACAAAATACTCCCCAAAGTAGGAAAGATCAAAATGATTGACAGAATGATATAGACACAATGCTAACAATATGATTTTTTACAAGAAAAATAGTGGAGTTTTCGTAGTGCTTTCATTAAATTCATTTCTGTTTGAATTGAAATCCTATATAATTTATTTTTATTTAAAAAAAATATCGCAAATGTGAATAAGGAAACAATTTGAATAGGAATAATTAAACTCTGGTTTCATCATTTTAAATATTTAATATTGACTTCTTTTGAACGACCATTATGCTTTTTGCTGGAACTTAAGTTATGCATCGCATGGGAACAGTGAAAGTTTTGAAAGGACTTTTGCAATGATTGGTACTTTAAGGTACCATTAGAAGCGACTCTCGCTACAATAACGGCTAATTTTGCTGCAATTTACACCCTTTTATGTTATAAAATTACTTGTATATAACTGAGTTGTAATGGACTCGGTAAAGGAAACTATTGTTTGATTTTGTCAGTTGACACTTGGAATTCTAAATTACAAAAGACGTTCCCAGTGTGCTAAATTGGACAGCATGAAGTAACCAAATGAAATTAGTGTACACACAGTGCAACGCCGGTGCTACTCTTGCGGGTGTACGAGATATTGGTGCTCTCCAGCAACAAAGAAACTCTGAACAGTGCGATGCTGTCTTAGAGTTGCGGTTGCTTCCTTAGTGAATATGTAACCTAAAGTGTATCCATTTGTATGTTCGCATGGAGCTGGCCAGCTTGCGCAATATTAATTTGACTTTGTTGCCAGTTGCTGGTGTGGCATTTGCTTTGATACGCTGCTCCTTGTGTTTATAATGCAAAATCCACATTGTTCAAAATCTCCTTTTCAGTTCGGAATATTTGCTATTGCTGCAACAATAACTATTGCTGTTGTTTCTGTAACTGAAGTTTAAGGTTTGATGGATTGTTCTTCTACTAATACTAGTAAAATTTAAACAAAAGAACAAATAGAGAACAAATTCAATTTGCTTTGGAGTGCAATTAACCTAAATCAAAGATTCTTATTGAAATTCAGAAGAGGTAGAGTGTTTATATTATATGTGTGCTTTACTAAATAAAGCAATCGTGGCTTCCATGTTAAATCACTTAAACATGCACTTAATGGAAGTAAAATTGAACTTAAATATAATAATAGAAGAAAGAGCTATATTCTAGAACTATTTTTCAATAATTTTGAAGCATAACTTGAACAGTATATATGTATACATACTGTATAGTATACATGTACTATACATTTATTGTTTTGTTAGACTTTAGGACAGCCATCAGAACTATCATTGATTTTATTAATATCTCTTCATACCTACTGAAACGCGTACCACAGCGTACGCTTCTTGGTACGTACCCCAAGAAGATAGCTCAGGGAGTCAAACCAAATGAATATATGGTGGCTGAGGTACATGTTTTAGTGTCGCTGAACTTCAACTGCAAAGAACGCGGCCTATAAAAGAACTCTGAAATCCGCAGCTACGCAAACCATCCGTAAACAATATCGGAAAATGAGAAAGTTAGAAAGGTACCTATTCATATGGAAGAAACGAAATCAGGAAAGGCGCTAACGAGAAAAAAACGAGGTATGAAGAAACATAAATGAACCCGTCAATTTGATTAAAAAGTCAACTGTCTGACTCAAACCTTTAAGCCTGGAGCATTAACCTATAAAAACGAAAATGGTAATCTCATTACGGATACAGAAAGTGTACTGAAAGTATGAAAGAAATATTTCTCCAAACTACTGTCTGGCGATGATAATGTCAATTCCTTCTTTAAAAAAATGTTCTCGAACTCCCAAATCGAAAATGATGTTATTAAAATTCCACCACCTACGCATAGACGCCACAGCTGAAACGCCTGGAGAAACATGTTGCGCCAAGTCAAAATTCGGTAGCGGGTTGTTATTGGCAAACAGGTAAGTAAGTAAATAATTTTCTGCCATAATCAAGCAGTGAATAAAATATGTTATTTTTCTCTACAATAAGTAGATGATTGTCCTTAAAATATGACAAATAACACAATCGTATGAAAACCAAAAACATTCTAGACTCAAAAACTAGAAATTGTTTATGATAACTGGATATTCGGCACTATTAACGGTGAAGCTTAGATTTTATTAGATTTAAAGATGACCTAATAATGCCAACAGGCCATAAATTGCACCAAACTGAGAATTGTGTAATGTGTATCATTATCTTATGGATCTTATAAATCTTATGAATTATATCTCATACCATATACACTATTTAACTTATAGACAATGCCGCGGAGATAAAAGTAATCTCATCGCTGATATGAATTTTACCGTTATAAAGTAAATTGAGTTTTGACCTTTGAATTAATTTTTGAACCAATTGAATTTTAAGCAAAATTTTCCTTTCTTTCTTTTTTTAAAACTCTACTAGTAGTTATTTGTGTTCCTGGACTTGTGAATTCCATAGCTAGCTCTATTGGCTTATTATAAACTGTCAAATTAAGTTAGGCTTTCTATTAGTTTTCAAAAAGATGATTATTAAGATAGAATTATATTATATTAAATAACCGACTCGCCCAATGCACGTACATTTTGTATTAGGCATTGAAAGAAAAAGGAGCTTTAAGAGCTGTCTGGCTGTCAGAGTAAATAACAATTCTTGAGCCAGAAGATTTTTTGATTAAATTGAATCTTACGCATAAGTTGATTGCGTGGATTTCAGCTTGGAAAACACTCAGCGGAGACACATTGCCTCCGAAATTCTGGTGTTGGGTCCATATACACCAGCATTAGTGCCTTCAATGTTTTAAAGTAAGAAATTAACCCATTGCCTCCGAAATTCTGGTGTTGGGTCCATATACACCAGCACCAGTGCCTTCAATGTTTCAAAGTAAAAAATAAGACGAAACACTTTAAATTCTGCATTTAACTAAAGTGGTGGGATTGAAATAACATCAGTAAAAACTATAAACATATTATCTTATTAACTCCAAAATAAACTTATTTGGCAAAATTTTGTTTAACTGTTAAATTTACACAAAAAAGTTTATTTCAAAAAAAAATTTATTATGTCACTTTAGTTTCAGAAACTTCTTTATGGAATTAAAAGGAACAAATCGCAAAGTCTTTCATATTTTCATCTCCCATTTCAAGCAATTTAAAGGAGTCAAAATCTCTTCGCGTAACATATTGACGTTTCTAACGAATTTTCAACGCAATCTGCAACTGCATCTGCATTCATATTTGCATTATATACTCACTTCATCTTCGATTACTTTTCCTTCCATATTTTTTCCTTAATGCTGTTTCGATGCTTCTTATATCATTTTCTTATTTCAGGATACTTTTGTAATATGTTCTCTTTTTATATTTGATGTTGTTTTGGTACAAGCAAAAAGTTTCGAAGTGTATTTTCCTCTCTTACATTGCAATACCAATCCCCCATCCAGTCAGCGCTACCAACGCAGCCGTCAGTGCCGGAGTAAAAGTATGAGTTTGAGTACATTTGGCTTATTTCCATCATATTACTTCCTTTGTATCGTAAAGCATTTATCGAGTTTTTAGCTAGACAATTTGATCCTTAAATTTTTGCCTTTTTATGTGCAACTTGGGCAATCAGAAAATGGTTTTGACTTGTACATGTTCGCAGGCAAGCGAACCTATTTACTCGTACATATATTCCAATGAAGTAAAAATTTCATGTATTTTAATGCTCGACTGGGAATTCAATGTTAAGTACTCCAATAAGCAAAAACAAAAATTTTTTTCTAAAAAACATTCATCACAAATTAAACATTGGGGAATATGTTTGTCCAGCACTAACACCGGTTGCAATGTTAATTTTTTATTTATTTTTAATAATGCACAATAAACATATATGCGGATAACAGAAGTAACGTTAACAACTTGATGTCTGATAAGCAATTTCAGGTTCCCGACTTGAAGTCATTATTAGTATCCAATCATAAGATTCTTACTGAATATGGCTAAAGAACGATTGGCTTCAAATAGCGGAAAGCAACTGAGAGAATCTTTAAACAATTATGACGAATATAATACTACGATCTGAATACAACGTTAACAATCTATACCATTTCTAAATATGTCCTACTTTTTGAAAGCAATTCCTAAGTGCTCAGTGGCTATAAGTAAGCCACATAAACTGGCTTGAACCATATAGCGAAAATGCTAATTAAACTGAAGGGCTATATCACTATTTCTATTAACCAACAAAGCCCTTGACATAGAAACATCGAAGTGAACGGGAAAGCTGACAGCTTAGCCTGCTCTTGTGCTTCACTGGATGTGTCCCTGGCGATATCGGTTTATATTACCCTAGACACCCTTAAAAGAAGTACCTATTTCTATTTTCTTCAACATGCCAGCAACAGATCGAAAGCATTTAAGTCATGTGCAACTTTCCAGTTAACGTGGCCTACGTATATTTAAATTAGATCATTAGAACTAATCAAAAAAGACCACGTGAACACTGGAAGGCTCACTGCAGTTCTTTCTGGTCATTGGTATATAGGAATCCAAACGAAGAAACTGCACATTCCTCATAATCATCATTGCAAAAGTTATGGAAATTCTTAGGAAAAGAAACTATAACACGTTTTCTCTGTGAATTCCGGTTTTGAAAGAATAAAGTTTCTTTGACAGTTTATTGCACTGTTTATAGATGAAGACGGGAGACCTAATAAATTACCTTAATTCCACGGGATGGATTTAGTTTCTACTCTTTTATATTAAGGGTTCTTGCAAGGAATGTGGAAGCAAAACAGGGAAAACTCGCTAATTGAGGTTGATTGGACTGTCACTGCAACCTACTAACCAACCAACCATAATAAGTGGCAATTTTAAAATGATGTTTGCCAATATTTATTGACAATTAAATTATTACTTATTTACTTACAGCTGTTGAAATGACGCTACTTTTTATATTTTCAAAATAATGGATTCAAAACAATATCATTGCTTTTTGATGAGGAAAAATATCGAGAGCAAAAACTTGACTTGGTAAGTGTTACCCTGACTCTACTGTTAGCTAGGCTTCTTTGGACCAGGATTTCTAAATCGAGACGGTTCATATGTGGTACAGAGTCACAAACTATGACTGATCTGGAGTGAAAAACTCAATAAAACTTTTAGTCCTAGGTGTTTCAAAAACCGTGTCCAAGGATGAATGACACTGTGTGAGTGTGTCTTAGAATGGTGAACTCCAAATACCTGACAACCTGGCGGCCTTTCCACTAACAAAATAATAGCGCATATTACACTTCTAAGATATAAAACACGGGACAAAAATACAATCTGGGCAGCCAGCAGAGTCACGAACTGGCATCCAGATCTTTCCAATAAGTGCTCAATGTGGCAAAATCAGGAATTTACATTTCTACTTTGGATATTATTTACAAGAGTGATAAAAATTTTCATTGCTATCAAAAGTCCATTGTACACGGCTTATAAAATCCACATTTTATAGCAAACCCCGAAATATGGGACACAAGATGCAAATACAACATACAAATACTGAAAAGACTACCATTAAAAATACTTAGGACTATCATCAACACTGACTGTTATGGGAATGTCTCAAACTATGACATTCATCGTGACTTAAAGACACCCTTCGTCGCAGATAAATTTCTCTTTCACCCTATCCTAGCAAAGAAATGAGGCAGCTACCAAATAACGAAGTCACATACAATAGACGCTTGAAGCGCTTATTTCTATTAGAACTATCAATATCTAATATATACACATATTACAATTTTAATCTCTTTATTGCCTCATCTACTCCTTTTATTTAATCATCTTTTTTAATTTAATTCAAACACGTTTTTATCATTTATCATAATTATTAAAATTGATTTCAATTATTATCAGGACTTCGAACCGGAAAAAAAACCGATATTTTTGCAGGAACGAAAACCGAAACCGAACCGTTATATTTTTTTTCTTCTGAACCGGAACGGAAAGAATTCCGATCCGAAACCCTGATTATTATTGTAAAAAATAATAATATATTATGATAACAGATAATAATATTATTTTTTTATATTAATTACATAAATTATTTAAATTTAGTAATTTATGAATTAAAAATTTAATATAAATCAAATTTTTTGAAAAATCAAGAAATATTTCCTTTAAACCTAAGCATAGCTTGTTTTTAAAAATTCTAACTTTAATGGAACTCAATCTGCATTAGAGTTAGTATGTATTATTTTAGAGCATGAGTAGATCCAAAACTTTGTCTTAAATTTGATTTTGGATTTGAACGTATATTAGATATATCAGCTGTGAAAAAAAATCGAATTTTCTTTAAGTTTTGTACACTTGACAGTTTAATGATTGATTGACTTTTTAAATAAAACATATAACATTTTCTTTCGATAAAAAAATATTTTATTTCTTAATACTTTTCACCTTTTATACTCTATACAAATTTTTTTAATTTTTCTAACTAATAGATTTTCTTAAGGACCTTAAAATAATATTATCTTAATTTAAACTAAATTTCTTAATACCGAAATTTGAGCTTCAAAGTCTTAAATATTTGCCACCGCTCTGGCATTTATTTTATTTATTCTAAGAATCTTCTTTTTGCAGCGTATTAGAGAAAAAGGCTTCAATATAATAAGTATATAATATATATATAATATTTGCTTAAGGCCCATGCTGCTATAGCAATAACCTCTTCTTTACTTGTTATTTAAATGACAATGTAAAGTTAATAATAAATAAATAAATGAAATATATAATAAAATATATAACATAATATATAATATGGTATATATATAATATTATATAAAGTACTATATTATTTACGATTGTTATTAAATTTTTCTATAACATTATCATTATATATTATCATCATACAGACATCAGAGATAACAGTTAAAATCAGTAAAAGCTTCTTAAAATGTCTATCTAATTCGTTTACCTAAGTTATATGTATATTAAAAGATTATCCGAAATTATATATCTACAAGGAAATTGTTAATTTTTAAATGATTTAAGTTACATTGATTTCGATATAAGTAGCCTTTTAAAAACTTCCATAGCTTATATTCTATTCCATTTTCATCTTTTCGACATATATGGTATATCGTAAAATTTGTTGATGCTCCTAGAAAACATTCTTGAATGTAGTAACAATTTATTAGTGTCTACATGCGATGCTCAAGTGATAATGCTAACTTAACAAAGTTATTAATCCGTTATCCTTAATTATTTCGCAAGAACAGCAGTTTTGAACTATCCATTTCTTAAAACTTATCTTACTTATGTTTTTTGTATTCATTTTTTCCCCAAAAACTCGAAAGTCCTGCTACCGGATGATGGTATCCTCTTAGTATTAATACATCAGTGGCATTACATCAGTAATTGGTTAACATCTGTTGGACAAGATTTTGATTGTGGGGGCGATTATGTCCTCATATGTGGATAGATTTAACAGATATCTTTATAGTATTGCTGATATCGTATACAAATTTTCCATGCTCCAACCATCCATACGCAAGTAATCATATTGTCGGATGAAAATTATTTTAAAGATCCAAATAAGAGTTAAAATTGATTGTAAATAGAACAAAGTAATATTAATTATTTATTCTGATATATTTATCAAAACTATTTCTATCGCGTACTCTACTCCATTCTTGGTATAGAGGATAGTTAAGCATTCACCACGTAATTTTCGTTTTAAAATAAGCTGTAGTACAATTGATATTTTTCATTCCTTGGAATATAAACATTATATGCTTAATTTCATTATGTAAATGTATGAAAGAATTTTTTTCATTCATTGCTTAATTTGTATCGTCATCAACTAATAAAATTTTCGAGATCATATTATATTTATATATCGAAACTTTCTGCTCTATTCATATGCGATATTATTCCATATTAAGAGTATCAGTTTTATGGTAATTTTCACTGTAAGCTTCAAAATTTTTTCATTATTTATGACATTGTTTTCGTTTTTTTTGATCTCCATTATACAAAAATAGATATTTCAGTATAAACAAAAACAAATCTAGACTTCCATCCTTATCGTTTCAATCGTTCCTTATCGTTCGTGTTTCCGATCATCTCATTTATCTGTAAAATGAACAATTTTTAAAAGTTGTTCTCAAAAAAATAAGATTAAATCATACTTACACTTACAGTTCATGTTATTGATCTATTGATTGGATAGTTAAGCCCAAAAATATACATTCTCCTATGAAATCACCAATCACCGTATACCGAGATATGAGATTCACTGAAATTCCAAAGAGATCATACGTTTAGTCTTCCCATCTTTAAAGGTATGAAGATATGAAATTATTATTAAATCATAGAAACCAAAGGATGGCCTAAACCTTAGAGAAGAGGAAAATCTGTATTTGAATCTCAAATTAGTTCAACTTAGAATTCATAACAATTTTGTTCATTTTTTTTTTACTTTATTTTTTAAATATACAAGATTACAATCAATAATAAAAACAATTACTAAAAATTATAAATTATCGTTCGTTTAATTTTATTCGCTTCCTCACATTTGTAAATATCTGGTTATGTTTATTTTTATAAATTTAAAAAAATTTTAAAATGATTACATTATTACATTTAAAGAGTTAAAAATATTTTGCCTGCTTACACATTGCATTATTTTTTAAAGTGTATATTAATTTTTACGAGTAACTTGTGATATATCTAGTGTAATATTGAAAACATTTACTATCGTTTTAAAATTAAGTCAATATTAGAATTATAATTTATATTTTAGTAACTGCAGAAATAGCATTATTTTCTATAAATTTTAATTGAAAACACTTTTTCAAAAATTAGTAAAACGAAATGTTAAAAAAATATAAAAACTTTTATAAACAAATTTATTTATAATGACAATGAAAAATTCTAAGACGTAGTAATTTTAAATGTATAATAAAAAAATATTTTGATAGAATATACATAAAAAAATTTGTTATACAAACATAATTTTGTTCATAAAAATAAAAAATTATGTAAAACAAAATTTAAAAAGAATATAAAAATATTAAATATTAAATTAGTATAAAAAAAAAATATTATATAATTATAAAAAATATTAGATTAATTTAAAAATAATTGAATTAATATAAAAAATAAATAAATGAATAAACAAAAAAAAATAAATTAATGAAAAGAAAATTAAATTAATTTAAAAAAAATTTAATAAGTTTAAAAAAAATTAAATTAATATAAACAAAATTTAATTTGTGTAAATAATTAAAATAAAATTACATGTAAAATCAAAACTTATTTCATCTAAATTCTTTCTATGTATATTTTATTAAATATTTTAAATTTTAATTAAAATTTTCCAATTGTTTAAATAAAGTGAATATAATTACATACAATAAACTTATTTCGCTACGCCTTAGAATTTAAATTTTAAAATCAAATTAATAATATTAATTAATATTCACAATTGGCACAATTCGGAATTGAAGTAAAAAACATTTTAAAATATTTTAAATAAAATTAATTAAAAATTGAGTGGTAAAACATATACATATTTCAACATAATAAAATATTAATGACAATAGAAAAACTTAAAGCTTACATTTATTATCTGACAATTTTATTAACATTACAAAATTAATTAAATATCATATATGACTGTCTGGTTTATTTACGTGCTATATTTTTATTAATTTTTTTTTAAATATTATTTAACTTGACTTAAAATTTTATTATTTTAACTACTGCCGACAATATCTTTAAAAATATCGAGTAAAAAAATAACAATTTATTTAATGAACTGAAAATTCTTTTTTATTTATTTTATATATAAGAAAAAAAATTTTTTTTATATGCATGTTATACTAAAGACATAATTTTTATTTTTGTATTTTACAATTATTTTTATTTGCTTAATTTTTTTTAATTACTTCACAACAACAGAGTATTTCACAAAAATAAATAATAAAATAAACAATAAAATGAACTAAATTTATATTTCTAGTTTCAAAACCTTCAATATTTATATTTTAATATAACATAATTTTTATACTGTAAAAAAAATATTCAATATGTTATTTGGTTTCATTATATTACAAATAGTATATTTTCATAAAAACACATTTTATGTTTATATATCTCATACGCTATAGTAAAACTAAACAAATTTTTTTAATAAAAATGCTTACATAACGAAATAAAAAAAAGAAACATAAAATAAAACATATATAAAATAAAGATAATATTAAATAAAATTAAAGTAATATAAAATAAAATAAAACTAATTAAAATTAAAATAAATATAAAAATACTTTAAATAAAAAAAAATACTATTAAAAATAAAAAATACTAAAAAATAAAATTAAAATATATACACAACCTAATATGCTAAATTTAAAAACACAAGCAAATACATAAATAAATAAAAAATATAAATTTTAGTGAAGTTTGAAAAAATTAAAAAAAAATTTTTTAAGTAAATTAAAAAATAAAAGTAAACTATAAAATAAAATAAAAATCTAATAAGCAAAAAATTAGTAGAAAAACGTAACAATTATTTAAAAAAAGTAAATTATATAAAAAAAGCAAATGAGATATATAAAATAAAGTCAATATGATCATACTTAATGACATTTAGTTACGACAGTTATAACATTAGGTGAGCTATTATAAGTTTAACTAATTTTAATATGTTTTTTAAAAGGTTGGGTTAAAACGGCGATGGATCTAAACTGGATCCATTTAGGCCTATTGACTCATTCTGCTACCGTATAAAGAAAGGACTCGAGATTTAAAAGTACGTGTAACATTTGACGAAGCTTAAAATGCTGTTTAGTGGAAAGTCTTGTATTTGATCATGATCCTTAAAGAAAGGGGTCCCTAAAGTATTGAGTTGCCGCCATGCATGAGCTGGGCAAAGATAGAGTCCAACTTTCTTCGTCTTTCTCACAGCTGCAACAGTTATAATTGAAGAGAAGATTCAATCTTCTAGCATTGTTGCCTTATCTGCACTGACTTGTAAGTAGACCTATCATAAGACTGATATCTCTACGAGACATTTCAATGAGATTATTGGATTTCCTTTTAGTGAAACGTGGTAAAATTGCATACAGATGCCTTCATATCGTCTTCCCATCTTATATTAAAAAGTTCATCACAGAAAGAACTCAGTAACAATTTACATGATGTTAGCGATATGCCCAGATCGTTTAGGTGTTACGAGTGGAGTCCTGAAACATCCTTCTGTCTAGCTTGTCTGCTTCACAATTGCCGAAAATGTCCCTATGATCGGGAACCCAGATAAGAGAAATTTTGAACTGCGTTGTTCAGTATTTTTTAATGTAATAGAAATTATAAATCTTCGGTTTTTTCCTTTCTACAAATGCTATACAATGTGTTGTACTTTTAAGATTTTATTAATACATTTTTTTAATATTTATTTAAGGTCTCTGAACTGTGAAATAACTGTGAAATTAACCAAGTCCACAAATCAATGAAAAAAAAAAGACTGACTTAAATATTTGGTACTGGATCTTGATAATATTGAATTAAACCACTAGTGCAGACGTTAGATTAAAACACTAGTTCAGTATATCGAATCACTAACCAATTAATTACTTAAGAGATTTCAATAGTTTTGTTGTAAGAGTTCCTCGCGGAATCGTAATTTTTTTTTGTTTTTAAATATATTAACTGTACTCTAGAGCAATAGCAGTGTCTAATGTCACGGAGCGGTGACTGTGCGCGGACCGGCGAATGAGAAAATTATGCGTTTTTGTAGGCGAGATACGAGTACGTGGACATTAAAATATTTTAATAAATATAAATATATATATTAGATTTCACAATATATTTATGTATAATGTATTTGTATAATTTGTATAACTGAAAAAATTTTAACAGAAAAGTGCATACAATAAAACATAGATTTTTATGCGAGATATAATATATAAAATAATGTATATAACATATTTAATATTTTTCATAGTTATATATATCTTTATACATATTTATTACTAAATCGAAAAGTCGAATATAACTATTAATATAAATGAAAGCAGCTCGGTATCTTCGTAAAATAGTTTATTACTTACTAATGTCAATTAAGATTGGAAGCAATTTAAATTTCTTGTCGGAAATAGTTAAAATATTAAACAATGTCATAAAAATTATATTTGTTGTAATTATAGTATATACTGATGTCACGTGTATTTGAATTTTTATATTATTGTTGTTATTTTCTTTATGTTGCGAGATATATGTAGGCAAAAATATATAGAAGAAAATTTTATTTCGATTTAACCGAAAATCTTTTCGAAGCATGCATGACAATATGGTTTATCATTTTGTTCCTTGAAAGTTCCTTTGTTCAGTTGCTTGAGACAAAAAGCGCAAACAAAGTGCTCAGGATGGAATTTCTTGAACATAGCAGTAATGCAACGACCAGTAATTGGCTTGGAGCAACCAGCACATAGTGAACCACGTTTAGCATGATAATGTGTCTCACAGTATGGCAAGCCTTCATGATCAAAGAACGAACCACCTTGGAAGGGCTGCCGACAATCCTAAAAAATAAAATAAATAAAAAAAATTATTGATTGAAAAGGTTATAAACAATTATAAATTAGAAAGAAAAAAAATATGAAAAAGCCCAACTGCTCTTCTATAATTTAAAAATAAAATCTTTCTTTAATCCGAAATGTTTACATTTAAGAAACTTTTTTAAAAAATATTATAAAAATAACATTTAAAAAAATAGATAATATTAATATGAAATGTTAATATTAAATAAACATATTCAAAATATTTCTAAAATATGTCGCCTCATATCATTTTGAATAAATTACGTTGTTAAATATTTTTAAATACAAAATTTTAAATTATTTTTGCGAAAATTGGAAATTTTTCTAAAATACAAATTTATTTAAATCTGTCATATTTTTCATTTTAAGTTCAAATGCGAAAATTGTTGCCAAAATTTTTATTAAATATTTTCAAATCTTAGGTAATTAAAGCAATAAATTAGCATTCATTGGGCGTGTCAATACAATTTTGCAATGTAAACAATAATTTATAAAAACAAAATCTATAAAAAAGAATTTATCAAATAAATACTGGTCAGTGTGACTTAAAAGATTACCTAAAATATAATCTTCTGCTAAATAAAAGTATTTAATATCAATAAACTCATATAATTATACAAAATCGAACAAATTTTTTTATGGTAATAATTATCCAATATCGCGTTATCGAATCTCAGAATGGTTACAAGCTCCTCGGAGATGTATGCACATCTGAGGTCAATTATTGCTTAGTCTGATGAAGTGATAAACAATAATCCAGTCAAGGTGTAGAGAGAGGTTATGAAGAAAAGTACTCAAGTGCACTGACTCAACTAGACTCAACACAATAATAGATTTTAAGGTTTCAACAGGGTTTAGATTTTTAAATGAAAATACACACACATTTTTCTTGGCAATGACAGTGATGTTCGAAAGATTATGAAACTTTCATCTTTCCAGTGAAGAGTGTGGTCTTAGTAAGAGTGTTGTCATATATTATCTTTAAAATGCAATGAAGTTAAATACTTTCATACATATTCCTGTAACATCTTCTAGATATACTTATTTCGTAAAAATATATAATATTATTATTGTTAAGAGAAGTGACACTGCAATCGTTGGGTCTATTGTGCCTCTTTCTGAGTTTAGAGTAAATCTCTAAGCCCTGTTGTGCCAATAAAAAGTGTAATAGAAGCTATTTTACAGAGTTTTTTCGCTTTTTCCATAAAGGTATACATTCCCAGGAGTCTTCTCCATTTGTACATTAACGCAAGACATTCTAACAGCACATGTGTTGCTGACTACTCATTCACTTCACAGAATCTACAGTTTACATCCGTATATTAACCAAATATCGTAAAGTGGTATTTTGGTTTAAAGTGCATTGTTAGGATTCCTGTGATGACTCTAAGTTTTTCTTTTGTTAGGTCCATACAATGCTGATGTATCCTAAGTGATTTGGATTGTGTTAATTCTGGTATAATATACCAGTTATTCTTTTTGTTCTGGTTCTCCTTTATTTTTATGATTGAAAGAAGGGTAATATGTACTAATCCGCAGAAAGGTTTTGGCCCCATTATCGGTGTGGCTGCTGCTTTCCTGGGTAGTTTGTCTGCGTATTCTTTTTCGTACGCCAGTATATCCCAGCATCCAGAGAATCGACACCTGATTTAGTATTATTAATATTTTAATACCTAACAATAGTATTATAGATGGTTTTCTAAGGCGAAATTTGAGTTGATGATATGTAAATATGTTAAATATTTCTTCATTTTATTTAGGCTACTTTTTTATTTCATTATAATTGATAGATTCTAAAACTTATTGTTAGGTGTTAATTAAAAGCTATTAAATAAAAAAAAACTATAATTGACATAATTATTATCTGAGCTACAGTGGAATCATACGAAATAAAAAAATTTATTATGCCATCTGTGGATAGCAATACTATCCGACAATTTGGTACAATATTCTCTGATCTAAATATTGCTTGATTAGAACAACGTGAAAATATTAAACCCTCATGGCCCATGATAAAGAGTTTTGGGAGAAAAATTTGCAACCAACTAAAAATTATATCAAAGTGGAAACATATTACAAAATTAAAAAATCAATCATTTTAGTTCTATTTCTTATCTGAAGATATAAAAATATTAAATAACTTTATAAATTGTAGCTCTTTCCATTTATATTAATTCTAGAAATTGGTACGTGTCTTCCGTCAAGTTTACTGTTTGTTGCCAAAATGTTCAACTATAATGAAAACAATATTAAAAAAAAATACCAATAATAAAAATTACAACAAAAATTATACACAAGTTCCATATTTTTTTTTTTATTTGGCTTAAAATAAATTTATTTCAATAATTAATGAACTATTAAAAAAACAGTTTCTGATTTTACAGTGGAACAAAGTGGTAATACTTTCACTTTATAAATCTTTTCTTATTGAAGATTTCAGTACATTCTTTACATCGTAAAAAGGAGACCGTGAGTATTTTAATACCATTGATATACCGGTTGATTGAACACCAATCACCATATCATTTGTAAAAAATGTGATCATCAAAAGAAATAAATTAATACATTTATATTATGCAGGAGTTCCCTTACATCGGATTCTCAATCTTAGATTCTTTGGAACTTCCTCGTTATAAAAAATTGTACAGGTACAACGAATTTCATAAAGATTCTACAAAAATTATTGTGGTCACTGTAGATTGAATAGTCACCTAATAAAATTAGAAACTCAATCTAACTCAGACTGCAAATACTGTAGAGAAGAGAGAGAAACTGCATAAAATGTGCTTGGTGAGTGCTCGGGACATTGCACAAGCGAAAGAAACACCTAGGAGGATATTTCATGAATCATAAGGATTCAAGACTAGGAAAGATAGGCTCTCTACTGTCTTTTATTAAAAAATCAGACTTAGAAGAACACTCTAATCCGATTAAGGAGCACAATAGATATTTTAGATCGTATTGCATTACCCTTTCTAACAATAATAATATATACCAGACGAAATATTTATCTTATGATGCTGATGAAGAATTTTATTTTGGGGTTCTTTGATATATGTGTCTTCATATCTTTTAAATTATCTGGATGATAATCAAAATTTAAATAAAAATTTAAGAACAAATATTAAAATTTTATCAAACTCAACGTATTTTTTACCATAAGTTTTTACAAAAATAGTCTTAAATATTTGCAATAATTAAATATACACAAATATATAAATATTTATATTACTTTCCCAACATTATCTCATTTTTACGATTTATATTAATTTATATACAAAAAAAAAAATCATTTATAGTTTTTGTAAAATTTAATGATCCAATCAATTACAACTTTTATTTCTGTTGCTATCGTAAAAAATATAAACGTGGGAGTCCATTTATTTCCGGTGTTAATTATTAAAATCATAAAAATTTTATTAATAAACCATTATACTTCGTTTAGTATAGTTGGATAATCAAATACCAATAATTTGTACAATAAAAAAAATTTTTTTTTGAAATAAAATAATATATTTTTTTTGGAAAATATTTTATAGTTTAAAAAAACACTATAATAAAATGAAATCTCTCATAAGCAAACACTAAACTACAGTCAAATTTTCCTTTTAAAAAGAGATTTCCATCCAAAAGAGATTTCCATCCAAAAGAGTTGTTCCAAGTAATAAAATAAACCTGAATGTTCTATAGAAGTGTTCTTAAGGAAAGTTAATAAAATAAAATTAACTTAGTTGTGGCTATTCAATTGATACCGTCCACATATGTCGGTAATTATATATATTTAGCATAGTTTGTTTCTTACTTTATCGAGCATTTTACTATATTTATTAACTTGACCGGTATGATATATTCAAGTTGCTCATTGCTTCAAATAGAGCGCCTATTTTTATACTGTTATATGTCCATATGTATAGGAACTGAAAACTGGTTCAGTAAACCCACGTCTTACTTAATATCTATTAAGTACAATTCAGCAATAGCCATAAATTAACACGTAGTTAAGATTGTACTATTCATATCCAATAAAGGATGTTTAAAAACAAAAAAAAAAGTATGTCAATATACAATCTGTAAGCAGTAGATATGTGATCTTATCACTCCTATGTCTTATCTAGTATCTATCTCAAGTGAGCAATTGGTTTTCCTTTTTGAAATCCTACTTGATATTTTTTAATGATAGCTGCTACGTATGGTTTAAGTTTTTTTGATAGTAAACTATATTAAATATTACTTTATTTAAAATGTTTAAAGTAAAATAATTGTAATAAGTATATAGTATAAAGAAGTCCTTCAGTAAAAGAGATGGCGATATTAATAGTTAATATTGATATGCCTAGAAATGACAAAAAACACCACTATCGGCAAAGGTTTATTTTAAACATTTAAAACATTTGTGTGAATTGCATACAATTTTAAATAAAATCTAATTATTCGTATGTAGCAACGGGTAGTGCTGACTAAAAAATCATATTTACAAATGAATTTATCACCAAAAAGATCCAAAGCAATCGGTAATAAGCACACTTTTGGCAACATGTCAACACCGTACACTTTGTGAAGATGATCGATTGGTAGTGGATGCACTGCTGCGTAAATGTCTGCGACATATGGGCTAAAGGTGGTGTAGTGGGTACCGGAAGAAGATCTATTTGATATAATACAAAAAGTAATATGTTTGTATTTTTTCTTCTCGAAACGTAAAAAATTAAATATAGAACAATTGTTTAATAATTTATTAATAATGAGGGCTGATAATGAATACTGAGAGGCCATGTAGTCATTAATTATTACTGACAGATGAAAAAAGGAAAACAATTGAGTACATTTAAAATTTAATTTTTATTAAATTTATTTTAAAATTTGATTGAAACGAAAATATATTTACGTATTAATTTTTTTTTGTTTCTAAATAAAAATATTAGTTTGTTTTCCTTATTAGGAAGTACGAATTTTTTTTAAACTAGTTTTTTTTTTTTGAAAATATGAAACCAATCCAAAAAAAAAAATATTAAATAAAATTTTATACCACAGTGATAATTCTATTATAAATAACTTGAAATAGAATAAAGTTATTTTTTCAAGATTATTAGAAAAAATATGATAGAAGTTTTACTTAAAACAATTTCAGAGATATTTCTACCATATAGTACTAATAGTACACTTTCAAAATATACGGTGTATCAGAAAATTGCGAAAATAAAGTCTTAGCCTATTCACACGACACGAGTTAATCTTCATTATCTGCTAAATTAGTTTAAGTTATTGATATTGTGTTTGTTGTTTTCAATTATGAAAGAATTTTTCGTTTAACTTATCTATAAATCTTAGCGAACATAGTGTTGAGAAAAATAGTAGCACCATAGTATATCGGAAGTAATAATATTATAATGATCTAAAAGTTAAAATGTTAAATTTGTTTGCAGGAATAGATGACTACGGATTAAACTCTGTATACACATAAGAATCGATTTTAAATTAGAATATAAAGAGGTTATGCGGAGATCCGGAAAATCTCATAATATAAAATTAATAATGCTAAATATATATTAAAATAATATAACAGATATCTATTAGTGTTTATTTACCAAAGTTTGGTAACCAAACACAATCATGAGTGAAAGTACCAATTTGCCACTAAATATAATACTGCACAAGAGATTAGCACTTTTAAAATTTGTGTTGCCACTTTTATTTAATATAACTTTACAAGGTTGACAAGGTCCATTAGACGCAAAAGCATCTATCCACAGTATCCATTAGATGCGAGTGCCGATCTATCCACAGTTCAGCATTTTAATTAATTTTTATCGTATAAATGACTGCAAATGTCTGTGGATTGGAATAATCGCGCATAATTTATCTGGATCAGTGGTAATCTTTCTTACCGACTGCTGAATCGTCAGACAAATTAGTTACAGTGTATGTATTTGCATATGTAAAAATTAGGAAATAATTATAACTTTTGATTGAGTTGTAGAATAAAATCCGCAACAGATGGATAGGTAAATTCAATTAGAATTAATATTAATGATAGAGTTATACAACACTAATGCATAGAATTAAAAGATAGTAACCATGTTAATGGAATGGGGTGGTTGGTTAAGATGTTGGTCACATATCTAAGCAGTACATAGGCGTACTTTTCAGGTTAGATTACCAAGAATTTAATTTATAATATAACTTGTTGATAAATAAGATTATTGTTTATTAAATGTAGTAATTAAATGTAAAACTACTTCGAACACCTAAGAATTTCTTTCTCAAATAGGCTATTTAGTTAAAATTTAAACCTAAAAAAACTAAATAAATAAATTGCATATAATAAATAACATTGTAATGTTATATGTTTATATTTGATAATATTTTTCAGATATTATCAATATCAATACATTGTCAATATCAATATATTATCATTATCAATATATTATCAATGTATAATACGATGTCGTATTATACCTTATCAATAAAAAAATAGAAATTCTAATTTATACTTATACTTAACTAGTTTAATTTTAAATATTTTATATTTATATTAGTTATATGTACATTAAATATTATATTATATTGTAATGTGTATAAAGCATCAAATAGACTATACGCATTATTTCTAATATTTTATATCAGTTATAATAAATTGGTGATGATATGTAGATTATATATTATATTTAAAATTATATTTGATTTATATTTTATATACGGGTATATAACTTGTTTTATCAATATTCATTAATTTATATAATGCAATTTTTATATTTTTCATCATTGACCAAAATATTAGTTTATATTATTATCAATATTAGTTTATATTATTATTAATATTAGTTTATATTATTATATTGTAAATTACAGTTACATGTTGCAATATATGATGTCCTAATTGAACTGAAACCTACTTTAAACTGCTATAACTTTCGACCAGATGGCAACACTGCATACATGTTTGGTATAATAAATAATTTTATTTTTTACAAGTATACAGAAGTAAATATATACATATACATATACATATATATATATATATATATATATATATATATATATATATATATGGCAGTTTTTGAAAAATATTTTGTTTAAACAGAATATCGAATGTAATAGTGCGATAGCTACAAAAATTAATTGAGGTGTTTAACCCTTTACTACAAGAACCTTGAAAACATAGAGAAATCCAAACCTTTCGTAGTAAGGTGTCAACAATCAATCCTGTATATCTATGTACATGAGAGTAAGATGTTTCTAGAAGAAAAATAATTGATATTTACTTTCAGCAAAAAAGATCGAAATTCAATAATGGATTAAAGAAATTATACGAGATGTTTAACCCCCTGCCACAAAAACCTTGGAAATATAGGGAATTCCAATCCCTTCGTAGTAAGGTGTTAACAACTAAAGATTGCATATATGTAATCTAACTGGAATTAATCAAAATCCATCTAATAAGCTTTCTGACAAGTTCAAGGTCAAAATTGCAACACTAACCTCGATAAACAAACTCTAGCAAGCCTTTTACGTATCGAGTAGGAAGTAAGAGGCACGCACATGTTAAACTTGTCTGGGCTCATTAGAGAACACGTGATATTGTCGCCATCAATGGGTGCATGACAACAACAAATGAATTTACTAACGACAATTTTGCTAAACGTTGGTTAGCGAAATTGTCGCGAGTTAACCCAACACGTGTGCGTTTTTGAGTTTGTTTCTTTTTTGTGTTTTTTGTTGTGGTTTTTTTTTTGTTTTTTGTTTTTTTTTTTTAATTTAATTTTATTATTTTTTTTTTTAATTTAATATTTATTTTTTTATATACAAATAACAAATTACAATATTATTTTATTATTACAAAAGAGAAAGAAATACCTAAAACTTAGCCTAATTAAACAATTGGTTTTTGTTTGTTAGTTTTATTTTTTATATAAAGTGAGTGTGTGTTTGAGTGTGTGTGTGTGTTTTGCTGCTTTTAAGGGCTTCTTGTTTGGTATTGGTTTGTTTTTTGTTTGGGATATTTTGGGTCAGGGTATTTGTTAGCATATATAACGCAGACACACCAAAAAGGGCAAGGGCAAAAACAGGCCATAAAAGTTGAGCAGTTATTCCAAACGCATATACACGCAAATCACTTACAGTTTTTAGCCAATACATGCACACATGCACAGGAGAGGCCAACAACAACATTGCTGTCGACACAACTTCAAGTGCATGTCTGCAAGTGAAAGCCAAAATAACCGTGAAGTGTTTGTGTGTGTAGGTGTATTTTGACGACTGCTTAATGCTGCATAAAATCAGTTGTTTTGTTTTTGTGATTAACCGCCATTTTGTGTTTACTTCGCATACTGCATAGGAAGTTTCAAACAAAAAATAGAATTTTCAACTGTTGAGAAAACTTTTCTTTTGGCTACATGTTATTATTGTCTTGTTGTTTTTGTTATTTTGTTTTTGTTTCTGTTTCTGTTTTTGCTTTCACATTTGATTTTGTTCTCCTATTTGCATTTGTTGTAAGCAATTTGTTTTTGTTTGACATTAACAACTGCAAATAATTAAATTATTTATTTATTTTATTTTATTTTATTTTTTTTTTTTGCTAATCACTCCCCTTATAAGTGGGTGTTGTGTGTATTATGTGTTCCATGTACATTAATTTTAAATTAATGCTTTTTATTGTTGCAGTGTGTTTGTGTGGTTTGTGTTTTGTGTATATGTGACGTATAAGTTTACGTGTGTATTTGTTTATATATGTGTATGTGAGTATGTTTTGTTTTATTTGCGTAAAATGCCAACAAAAATAGATTGCGTTCTTAACCCAACGCAGCGGTGTTCATCAGAAATGATATTTAAGAACTTTAAGTTCTAAAATAAAAATATATTACTTTTTTTTTTATTTAATTTTTTTTAGCGAAATTGTTTTAACATAATTGTTTTGTTGTTGGTTGAATTTTCACTTTTTTAAGCAAAAGAAAAGTTTTTAAAATTCTATTTTTGTTTTATTCTTCCTCATCGACTCCCACACATGTTGGACAAACAGGTTTGCCTTCCATGGCGTAGAACGATTTTCCTCGCACAGGTTTCTTGCAATCCTAGAATTTTTAGAATATATCATATATATAATATATAAATTAATTATTGATCATGTATATATAGAAATGCATATATTTGCATTAGCAGTTGGCAGTTGGACTTCTTTGTTTGTATATATGAAAGTATTTATTTAATGATAGCAAAGCTTTTAGTGTGGGACTTACCCTGCAGACAAAACAGTCTGGATGCCATTGTGAGTTCAAAGCAGAGATATAATTCTCCATGATTGCACGGTTGCAGCCATTGCACTTTGGTGCGAACATTTCAAAGTAGTCATTGCGACAATATGGCTTGCCATCACGTTCATGGAAGCCATCTTCACCGAATTGTTGACCACATTGAGCACAGAAGAAATGTTCCGTATGCCAAGTTTTATCCAAAGCCGTTACGCATTTCTGTTAAATAAAAAAAAACCCATTAATAAAATATATAAAAAAAAATGTTGTTTTTAAATCTTACATCCAAAATAGCGCCATTACAGTAAGCACAGCGCGGGCTGAATAAGTTATGATAATCTGGTTCACAATATGGGAAACCATCACGTTCATAGAAATTGCGTGTACCCAATTCTTGATTGCAGTGATTGCAAGTGAAATGCTCTGGATGCCAGGTCTTGCCCAAAGCTGTTATGACTTGTCCAACAATGGGTTTTTCACAGGCATTGCAGCAGCCCTTTTGTACAGTATTGACACCTTGACGACTCATATTGGCTTGTAAATTTCCTAGCATAGAATCCAACTGATCCGGTTCGTTATCTTCTACTATGGTAGAAGTTGTAGTTTCAGTTATAGTCTGTGTAAGATGAGACACTCCTTTATTGGGTTTCGCGTAATCAGTAACTGTTTGCTGATGATGATGATTGGAACCGTTATTGACCTATAATTACAAAACATGCATCGAATTAAAACAAAAAAAAAAACCGAATTGTAAAGAAATTATTAACCGGTAAAAACAGTTAAACAGTCAGTTAATAAATAAAACCGAAATTATCTAGATATTATTATGTGCAGATATTTTTAATACGAATGCGAAATATTTTTCAACAAAAATCCTCGTTTTTCTCTATTGCAATCCAAAACAATATTTAAAACGGTGGTAGGTACAGTTTATTAATTAAATTTCTTTATAATATTATATCGCTAACGTTTTACAATAACAAAGTACTTTTCCTTACGTTGTGCGACTACGATCCAAAGCGATTGATGAAATTTTTCAAACTGAAAATACTTTTATGCACGTCGATCTTAAAAAAATTTTTACTATTAGTTCTGTTGCTGCTCCTGCTGCGTCTTTGCCACACCGCCGCCTCCTTCGATTTGTTGCGTTTCAAAAAACATATTTTCTTTTTTGTTGTTTTATTAAATATTATTTGAAGAGATAATGATGACCGCGCTGCGGTGTACAAGTTTACACAGCTGGTATAGTTGGTGTGCGCTCGAATCTTTGCCGCACCGCTAAAACGTACGCCAACTTTTGAAGAAGAAAAAGCCTTAGTATGTGTGCATTTGCAAATGCGACTATATTTCTGTCCACATGGCTGCCACAAAACCAGCCATTTCCCTCCATAGAAAACTGTTTTCCTACAACAAAAACCATTTTCGCATTGTTGGATTTTCCATACAAAACTTGTGTATTGGTGAAAAAATCTTCTTATATTGAAAGACTGCCAAATTTTAATATGAAAAACGCCAATACCATTGCATTAAAAACTTGCACATAGACACTTTGAAACCGTCTTGTACGCCGCCGCCGAACGATATGAGAAAAAGACTCACGTGAAAAACTACTACTTATCGAATCCAACAGAAAGCGATTGGGCCCCTCAAATTAGCTTAAATCAACAAGATTTGCAACATTTAGATACAATAAGCAAACATGTATTTAACAACAACAACATTAGTAATAAAATAATAAGAACACCACCAACAACAACAACTTTCTAACCAAATAAATCACAACAACTCACACAAACTTTTAAAGAGCAACTAGTACAGCCAAAAGTTTAGAATTAATGGATATTTTCATATGTATAATGAAAAGAAGACAGTGGCGCATTCAGAGACACAGCGTTTTGCTATCTGACCCAAACGTTGAACTTAATAAATAAAATATAATCATTAATGACCACATCTGATAAATAATAGGGAATAATAAGAAATAATAGCCAATCTCTTTAAGCCAACCTTTTCATATTGGAAACAACACATGATCACTATATCATCATTTCTAATAAATTTAATAATAAGAATAGCCAATCAATTCTTAACCATATCCTAGAAAGTAGTGCATTTCAAGACTCAAGACTCTGAGCCAAATGTTCGACTTTGGAAACAAAATATAATCAATGAGGACCATATCTCATAAATAATAAGGATAGCCAATCTCTCTGAGTCAATCGTTCAACATTGGAAACAAAATATAATCACAATAACCATTCAATTCTTAATGTTAATGTTATCACAAAAGGTTTCGAAGGTTTCGAAAATATTCCTTGAGTGGCACCGGCAAAGATCTCGCAGAATCGATTGATCTTAAACTACTGATATGCTATTTTCAACAAATATTTTATATATAAATACTTAACAGATCCATATGAAATTTTTTGATTTTGCCTTATATTATTAATAAAAACTGTCAAAAACTGTTTTGAACAATGATTTACCCAATACAACTTCTTGTAAATCTGTAGAAATTTAGATGAGAAGTAAAAAATTCGGACGGATATGCCAAACACTTCAGAAAGTAAATTTAATAGTTGCGAAAACATCCTTTAAGTGATATCGGCAAGGCTCAAGCTGATCCAGTCGACCTTGAACTACTTACACGTCATTTTGGAAAGAAATTTGAAATAAAAACCATTGACAGATCCATATGGAAAATCTGTTTTTCTTACCGTATCCTATTAACAAGAGCAGTTAATCAGCAAAATAATAACATTATCAATTTCTAATTTTATGTCTTGGAGAACTCTATAACTCTTTTTCTTTGCAAAAGGGTAAGTTATTCAGTAATTTCAATCAATCCAATAATATTGCCAAAGGATAGTACCCATTGTTTGACTAGTAGTGAATTTATTTTTTTTTAACAGTTATGAATCTGCTCAAAAAGCAGTCTTAACCTTAGCTAGATTTTAATTTTTTGCAAATATTTTTAAAAGGTAAAATTTTAAAAGGATATAATTTAACAACACAGTTCATGCAATCAAAAAACATGTTTGGCGTGAAATAACTGCTCCATTTTCGGTTAATAAATTTTTTATTTTCATTATTTTAATATAAGCGACACAGAAAAAAATAAGATCTAAAAATCATAAATTATTAAATGTGATGAGAAAACCAACACTCAGTCAAATATTTTCGTCAACAAATCGCATAATATATACATTTTATATATTCTCGGTAAAAAAAGTGATATAAGACATCACAGGAAAGCTATTTATTAATTTTTTTTAAAAAATTTGTTAAAAAAAATAAAAATATACTAAATTGTTAATAATTAAATATTGTAAATGAAAAAAGATTTCAAAAAGAAGAGAAAAAAAAAACAATTAAAAAATAACAAATAAAAAATAACAATCAAAAAATAAAATTAAGTGGCAGAACGGGTGTTGTCAAGATATCTCATTAATCCAAAGGTTTGAAAGCGAATTCCATACTCTGACCGAATGGATAAAAAAATCTTGTTGTGGAAGCAACGTTGAATAAAGGAATAATAAATAAAAGAGATTTATTGGATCGTGACTTATTGGGAATTTAACATTAAGTGCTGCTTTGCATAACTGATTGCCCAATAGAAACCTGTGGCACAAACCATTGACATTACCTTTTAATCTAATAATTAGTAAGGTAGTTGTTTTGTTGCCATTAAGTAGCATGTTATTGTGAACGGTCCAAGCATTAATATTCTTTAAATCAATGTTTATCTTCTAAGTTAGATTTTCAATAACGGTGAAATCGCAAGAAATATACATTTAGATGTCATCAGCATACCCATGCAATTTAGCATATTAACAAATTGAAAAGATATCATTTACATAAACTGAAAACAAAAGGAGACCCAGTATTAACCCTTGAGAAACTCCAGTATGAAGAGTTTTATAAGTCGAAAACTCATTCAATACCACAACAGACTGCAACCATCCAGTTAAATAACTGAAGATAAATTTTACCGCCGACTATTACTTCAATTAAAATAAATAATCATTAAATAATTGGAGAATCCATTAAATAATAGTTTAAACTTACTTATAGAACAAATACCATAAGAAATCTTAAACTAATTATTTTATAGAGAATTTATTTTATACAGAAGTCAGATTATTCACTAGCTTAAAAAGACTTGACCGAGAATATAACAACTATAGCAAATATAACATATCTAGTAAATCGTAGAAAAATTTGCAGCAAATATTAATTGCTTATGTTTATTCAATTTAGTTTTTAAAATTTCATCCACGTATTGTTAGTTTCTAAACGGAAGTTTCATTAAATAATTTATATATTGAAAAAAATAGAGATTATAGTATTATTCGAAATCAAATAAGATGCGAAAATTTTCACAAAAAAGAAGATAAGATGTTACTTTGAACCAAGAACGTAAATCAGTACAGGATACATCTTCCTGACATATAAGAGCAACTAAGCTCTCAAGTACAGATAAGTCACATTTGTTTCTCATCAGACTTAAAACTAACCGACTTATGGATCAATAAAATATATACTATTAAAATTTTCGAGCTAGTTAATTATAAGAAGGCATTCTTCAATGTACATAAACCAGTACGGAAAACATCTTCCTGACATATAAAACCAACTAAGCTCCGAAGTACTGATAAGTCACATTTGTTTCTCATCAGACTTAAAACTAACCGACTTATGGTTCAATAAAATATATACTATTAAAATTTTCGAGCTAGTTAATTATAAGAAAATATTCTTCAATGTACATAAACCAGTACGGAAAACATCTTCCTAACATATAAGACCAACTAAGCTCCGAAGTACAGATAAGTCGCATTTGTTTATCATCAGACTTAAAACTAACCGACTTATTCATCAATAAAATATATACTATTAAAATTTTCGAATCAGTTAATTATAAGAAAATATTCTTCAATTTACATAAACCAGTACGGAAAACATCTTCCTGACATATAAGACCAACTAAGCTCCCAAGTACAGATAAGTCACATTTGTTTCTCATTCGACTTAAAACTAACCGACTTATGGATCAATAAAATATATACTATTAAAATTTTCGAACCCGTTAATTATAAGAAAATATTCTTCAATGTACATAAACCAGTACGGAAAACTATAAACCAGACATATAAGAGCAACGAAGCTCCCAAGTACAGATAAGTCACATTTGTTTCTCATCAGACATCAATAAAATATATACTATTAAGAATTTCGAACCGGCACATTATGAGAACAAATTCTTGAATGCACTCCTGTATCTGATATCTCAAATGCCTAATATAATTAAATACATTTGCAATAATAATTTCAATTCTATTGAATCTGTGTTAGTCTTGTGCGCTTTTGTCTAACATATAGACAATTAAGGATTTCCCCAAAAAGTTTTTGTTATTTTTTTTAAACGTATACTGATGTACAAATATATATGTATCAATATATATGTATCTGAAATTTTTTTATTTATTTCAGAAATAAACCGGTGGCACACGTTACACGCAAAATTGGAAGTTTGTCGTGATTGGCTTTTCATTTCTAATTTTGTTGTTGCTGTGGTACTTTTTACGATTTATATTGTTGTTGCATTGGAAGATGTTATTGTATTTCTTAAAATCAATACATGTTGTTGTTGTATTTTGCAGAATATTACAATAAACAAATACTATTAAAAAATATTATATATATTTTTTTATCAATGAGAGCGAAAGGACAGGTGAACTGAAACAAGTCGGGGGCGTCAACGTAATTAACAATTGTAAACATTATTATTTAATATTTAACAAATTTAAAACACAAATTTAGGAAGAAAGAATATCATTAAGATATATATCCAACAGCTTTATATTATAGTACAAATATTGAAGGTTTAATGTGCAGTTTACCAGAGTGTAGTTGTGTGAGTGAAGAAATATTAATTTCTTACTATTGGTTTTTGCTAGAAGCTAAGCTAAACAGCGCCGTTTCCCGCAATGAAAAATTTAAAGGGGTATATTAGAGTATATCTTTTAAATAAAATTTATTTAAAAATATTCATTAACTAAAAATAAAAAATTTACAAGTAGAATTTTAAATGAAATTAATCATTTCTTACTGCAGTTAGAGTTAAAAATCTTTAAAATCGTGCAAATCGTAGAACTTCACTTCTGTTCATATATTTCTTTTGTGATAACATTAACATTATATTACAAGAAAAACATGGACTATGGGACTGAAACAAGAATGTAAGCTTTAAATTAAAATTTGTCTCTATAATGAGTTCAATAGCACAAATGCCATGAACAGCTCAATTTAAGTATATAAGCAAAACTTTTAGCTGTATCAGATTTATAATGGCAAACGTTAGGACAATACATTAATGAGGGCAGGCACCTAATAAATGCAGCTTGTAAATTGAAATAAATTGCCAACTAATTCTCATGTAATTGAAACTAAAACTAATTTTAGTTCAATAAACCAGTAAACCTAGCTAGAACTCTTTGCTATTCCAAGCTATTTTTTCAGCAATTTTAATACCAAGTTATATCCTAGTGAAAAATGTTGTTGACATTCTAAATTGACATTTCGATAAATCTGGGTAGTTTTAAATTTGCAATTCCCTAATAGGACATATTTCACAGCTGTAAAATTAAAACATCGAATTTTGACAATTTTACAAAAAGTACGTTATTCTAAGTATTTTTCTTTTTTTAATGAAGTTCGAGAGTCAAGCTAAAACGACATATAGCCTCTAGTGAAAAATGTTACTAAAATTTAAAACCACAGAGTTTGATAACTCTGTGAGGGATGAAAGTTTTCCTATTCTATGATTTAATGTTTTTCATAAAAATTTTTCATCAATTCGTCATCGCCACAGAAATTATAATCGATCTGTAAAAACCGCGATTATTTATTTCAAATCCCCTTCAAAAATTATTCTAATTGCTTCACTGTCTATTAGCAATGAATAAAGAATAAGCCGATTTAACATAAAAAAATCATGGACATAATTTTAATATATAGATGAAACTATTATACATATATGACGCCCCCTTCACTACGTTAATATGTTGTTCTTTACCATACTGTGACAATGAAAATTTTCATATATAAAATATTAAAAAAAACAAAAAAAAATTGAAAAAAAAAATTAATATAATATAAAAATGAAAAGGAAAATATTCGAAAATAAATAAAAAGTTTATAACAAATTGAAAATTTATACAAAAATAGCACAGAAAGCGTTTTCGAAAACTAAATATAATTCGCAGAGCGTAACGCTTCTCGTGATGTTGCCACTGTTCAGATCATGTTGGCCGTGTGCAATATTGTTTATATTTTAAACTTATTTATTGCCAGAAATTTTCATCAACGGCTAGGCTAATAAGCGGCCGCAAAAGAAGAAAATAATAATAAATAAATAAATATAAATCGCGACAGGCGGAACGGACGCAGCAGACGTTTTAGCATTTATTCGACTGTTCTCATATATATATATGTTCTCGTACATTTTCGAATTGTGGGTTATACGTCAGAGCGTCCGCATTCAAAACTTTAGGTCGCACGTATACATCGTAAAGGCCAAATATCAGTTTTGGAAACGGTACAAGAATGAAACGAAACAAAACAGATTTCAGCGAATTATCATAAAACGTTCAGAATTCACTTTGCTGCGAACGAACGCACAAGCGAAAATGTTTTGATAGATACTTTTATTGGAACTCTTATTTTATTTAGTGTGTATCTTTCCTGCGAAAAGAACAGATATAAGCTGCTACACTCATACACTCGAGTCATTCGTGTAGTTTAGTTTATATATCAAAGAATAATACGAGTTCACCACTCGATTAATAATAAAAAAATTTTATATTGAGGCCGCCTGAGACCTGACGCCTGACGCCTGCCAGCTAACACGATCGCGAATGAGTTTCATGTTTGTCGTCAATGACATTGAAAAGCAAAAATCGCCTTCAATATTTACTTAATTTTCAATATTTTTTCTTTAATTTTTTTAATCAGTTTTCATTTTTACAATTTTTTTCAATTTTTTTTAATTTTTTTCAATGTGTTTAAATGTTTTCATTTTCTTCTATCAGAGACTCTCGCCTCGGATATGAAGAACACAGAACATTTATTCCGATTTTAATAAACGCAATTTTGTCGCAATTTTGATTTGATGTGAAATAATTTAAGTTTTCAAATTTTTATGCAAATCTATTCAATGCTAAATAGATTTTTTATTTAATTGAATTTATTTTATTTGTTTACTGAATAAATCAATTAAAATTACGAATTCAGATATACATTTGATGCAGATCAAAATCCGACAATCAATTATATTTAGAAAACAAAAACTAGACCAATGATATATATCCAAATATTGATCAAAAGAAATAAATTTCAAGAAACTTGCTTGTGGTGTAATAGAAAAATCCACATTCATATTCAGAACTTAGTAGGTCAATAAGGCATATACAAGGTCATATATTTCTAACATATTTGTATAACCTAAAATGTTCAATAATATGAGATATATTTCTAATATATATTTTATATATATTGTGCTAACATAAGTAGAAGAAAATCGTAAAGAAATTAACAGAGTTATGGGCTTCCAGTAGAACAAAACACAGGCAGCGACATGATATATCATAAACGGAACATTAGGAACAGAATTCATTCCGGCCATTGAAAGTCTTTCGTTCAGTAGAGACATACTAAGCTCCAAGGCTAGTATAATCCCCGATCAAAACTGGACAATCACTAAGAATATAACTAGAGAAATTATTTGTTACTAAGTTGAACCAAAATTCTATCTTTACAGATTAAGCCATTTTATTAAGACGAACTATCAAAAGAAGATAAAAGGTTTTTGTACAATAATGCAAAAGTATCTCAAAAATGAGTCTTCGATCAATTGTTTTTATCAATTATTTTGGACATACAACAATAACATATATTTTCTATTTCATGACGATTACACAAAGAACAATCACGTTCAGATATATTAAATTTAAAAAAACTGCCTCTACATTTAAAAAATAGCCCTGATATGTGCTGGGTGTTTTCGTAATAAAAACTATACATAATGTCATATTGCAGCTATAGGTGCAGCTATACATGTCATGAGATCCCACTCTGAAAAACTAAAAAATCTTAAAACCATTCGAATATCGATAATCCGAAAAGTGTCAAATAAATAGGCAGTGTCAAAAATAAATGTAAAGTCTGCTGTAAAAAATAATCTTATCTCTAGTCGTGCAGAAAAGTTATAGTTGGATATTTGCATAACATCTATGTAAGATTATTAAAATTATTAGTCAGTTTCCTGAACAATAATTAAACGCAATATAAGAATTTCAGATCTTATATTAGGATTAGTTAGTGTTATTTTTTTCAATACCTTATAAAGTTTACATGTGAGCGAACATTCATCAATAACATTAAAACCTTAGAAAGACTCAATTAGACGAGTACTCCATCAAACATAACAGAAATTCACGAATATAATTTTGAATAAAAATAAAGTGAAGTTCGTAATGATAGCTTATACCAACAAATAGATTAGAGAGCAATAAAAATACTACTTTAGACGAGACGCTACTGATGCGAAACCCATGTTTGAAATGGATGATGCTTTTGCTCAGAGTTGAACGAAAACAATGTGTTAATCATTCTAAGCACTGGCTGGATCTTTTTTCGTCGGGATATAAGAATCTAAAGAATCTAAAGTCGATCAAATAAAAATGAACCATTCTAGTGATAAGGTAATATTCTTTGTATTTAAGAATAAGTATAATATAATAAAAACGGCAAAAAATTTTGGAAGATAATTTAAACGGAAGTGGAATATGAGGAAGCGGCTTATTCGTTTTGATAGATCAACTCCAAATTTTGCTTAGAAAAATGGTAAACAGTGCAATACATTAATTTTATTTTAATGTACGTACCTTAAGAACTCTTCCTAAGAATTGGAAGAAGAAAAATGGGATATAATATTCATATACGATTTTAACAGACGAAAAACCATCAATAATTAATATTGTATTCATTATAAAATGTTTTTATTCTATTTTATTAAAAAAATTAATCGAAAAGCACTTACGTTGTACCTACAATGTGGCGTATTAACATATTTGTGAAAATGCAGAAATTGCTTTGTGATCCATTTTATTTTTATTTTTTGTCAGTTTTGACCCTTAGCTACAATCACCTATTCTCAGGTCTCAAAAAAATACTTTACGGAAAATATTTCTCGTCATCAATTAAATATTCGGAGAAAATGACTATTTTCAAAACAGAGAAAACATTTTCGACAAGAAAGGCTTATAAATTTTAGAAAAGAATTGAAAAGATTATGTTTCAGGAAAACTTTATTGGTGTATAAAGTCAAGTTTTGCGCAACCATTAAAAATCAGTCTCGAGACTTACTAATAATTGTAATATATCCATTTTTTATTGCGCTTAATAAACACTAGAAGAAAAAAGTGTTCGTACTATTAGATTAGATTAGATTTAAGAAGGAGCTGGGAGCTATGCCACCGCTTCACTGCATGCTTGAGGATTATTGTAACACCAATTTTGAGTTGAAAAAAGCTACATTAAGGACCGCAGAATAGTCTTGGCCCAATACAGTAAGAGGACGCCTCTTTTCTGGCTAGTTCATCGACTTTCTCGTTTTTCTCATATCGGCTATGTGCTGCGATCCATTTCAAAGTGTTCGTACTATTACTAGACTTGTATAATGAATTTTTAAAGCACTAGTTGAGCAAAAAAAAAAATAGCGTGATTGAGATATACTCCTCCACATAATTTCGTATAGTACTAATAAATGATAAAATATATATCTATAGTATACGAATGGATTGATCTACATGTATGCAATAGTTGATAAAATTGTTTTAGTTCACAAACTACGTAGATAAAATAGTTAATAGTTTTGATATAAATTTTATGACATGACTTCGTACAAATTTGTACTTTTTTGATGTAAAATTATTAAATTCAGCACAAAATTAATTTGATTTTATTTTAAGATTTAATTGGTTGAGAAAAACTTGATAAATTTTATTAAAATATAATAATTTTTAAATGCGTTGGTGTAGAACATTTTGCATACGGAACCTGTTCAATGTTAATATAGAAGATAATATTATTTTTTGTTTGCAAAACAATTTTATTAACAAACTTTAAGATGGGTGCAATTTAATTGATATTAGAAAAGAATTAATACCAGCTCATAATAAGTGAAATACTAAAACTTAGTCAACCTAACTTAAACAGTCTCAGAGTTATACCACGAACTATGTTGGAAATCTTCAGGACGTACTAATTTTTAAGAGTTCTAATATTTAAACGTCAACTATATGAATGTTACTCGTCCATACAAGTTTTATATATGTCCCTGTGTATACAGAGTTCGGCAAGTGCAAAAGAGTTTACAAAGTCCAAATGTTCCTAATTTTAAAAAACTACATATTATTGCTATCTCAGCAACGATCAAAATAAAAACTAAAAAAAACCATCAGTGATGCCTAGAGCATAACATCTAGAGTTGTGAAGATCCTCGACACGATTCTCAAGAGTATTCCGTATTGTAGATAATTAATAGCGTGCGCTAACCTTCTCTACTAAAGCTTGATCTGGCTACACTACACAAAGTATGGTTAGGGTCTAACTTGGTTATAGTGGTAAGGGAGGACACTCCAAATAGATCACATAATAAAATATGTATGTAAGCAAATCTTAGTAATGCAGATAAAGTACTATACTGAAACAAGTTATCACCCATGCCCAATATTGAAGAGTTGCTAAAATATCTAGTACCTCATATACTTTATCTTTATTGATGAGCTACTGACATGAGAACAGATTATGAAATTGTGAAATAATATTCATCATTCGATATTGATTAGTTGGTTTTAGTGCAGGAAGAGCTTCCTTTTCGGTTCACATAGGGCATAAGCCCGGTTTTGTTACTACAAACCCTGTGATGAAAGTTTTAGTTTTTAAAAGAGCCAGTGAGGTTGACAAAACAAATTATATTTAGAAGATCAACGCTTAAGACATCCGCCAGGCTCAATAGTTCATAGACTTTAATGGTGGAATCTCACAATCTGACCACGTCTAGGCATTTGTATTCAGTTATTTTTTTTTTTCTCATTTTTTTGTAGTTTCTGCCATTTCGGTTGAAAAGGATACCACCAATATTTTTTGGCACTGCTTTGCTTAGTAGGATTTTAATTCTTGATTGATTTTAGCTTAGCCATGTTAGTTTGGATTTCTCGCAGCCCTTTGTATGTAGTTAGATATATTATTTTAATAATTTTTTAATGTTTATATATTTCATATTATATAAAAATATAAGTAGAATTGCAAATAATAAAATAAAATTGTTTTATTAGTTGAAAGTAAAATGAATAACTAAAAATATAATTAAAGGTTTATTTAAAAATATAATTTTAACTTTTACGTGTCAAAATTTTCGATTTGAGAATAATAAATTATTTTGTTATTTAATATTAAAAAAAAAACTATTAAAATTATTTTAAATATATATTTAAAAATCTTTTTTTTTAGTTTTTATTTTTAGAAAAAATTATTGTTATACTTTAATCATATGTAAATGTGCAAATAATATAATTGTGTGATTATCTGAATTAAATTCAATGTTAATCATAAGATAACCTAGAGACTTTTATTTAAAAAAAATAAAAATGCATTCTTGACACTTTTCATTCATTTTGGTAAAATTAATTAAACAAATTCATAATCAAAATCAAGTATAAAGTGTAAGTATACTGATGATAGTGTAATAATACTACTTAAAATTTTAGCAAATTAAATAAAATGTTATTTTAAAAATCTCATTGTACTATAATATATTAGCATTCATAATTTAGAATCAAAATTTTTTTTTATCTCATATGAAGAAATTTATTTCAAATATATTATAGCTATTAGTTAGCTATCAAATAGCTATCAGCAATAGGTAATAGTACCCCTAGTAATAGGGTACAATATCTCATTTAATTCAGTTTAAGTATACTTTAAAAGGTGAGAGCGCGAGTCATAGTTTTATAACGAAGTTCTAAACGATGAATACTTAGGTAGGTAAACATAAAAATTATTTCTAGATATACTGCTTTGAAACTTCTGAGATTTGATTAGATATAAATAAAAGCACTTTAAGCAGCCTCAGTCTAGTTAATAGACAGCATCTTCAGCATTGATGCATCACGGCTGGCAGCTGCCGGTATTGAAAATATATAGAAAAACTACATTGAATGTGATTGGATAACCATCAAATAATAATTAAAGAACTTATTGATGCTGATAATGTTTCTTTTGATCGTATTTAAAATATATTACATGAAATTTTGGGCTTAAAAAAACATTCGCAATAGTACTTCAAATGCTAATCGTCTGTCACCGTCTCGCATGACAGTACTTAGAAAATTTTATGCACTATAATTTATATATACTGACTTTAAAAGAAAATATATTCGTTTGAACATTGATAAAACAATATTAGAACTATTTAAACAAATTAACGTGCCACATAGGTCTACCTATCACTAAAATAAAGGATTAATCATTTTCTGATACTGATTTGGGAACACTGTTTATTGACATACATCAATAGATCTATCATCCAAATATTCAGTTTAAGATTAGCCATTTTGCAATATGAATTTTAAATTTTAATTTATTTAATTATTTTATTTAATTAATTTATTTATTTAATTTATTTATTTATTTAATTTAATATAAAATATATAATTATAGAAGACATGTGGTTTTAACCTTAACCGTCCTGCTTTAGTTTTGTTAAGTAAGATATTTCTCTGGTATATAATTTTACATTTTGATGATGTAATTTAGCCATTATTAACATAAAATTATACGATTTTTATACGTAAGACGTTTAGGCTAAGTATCGTTATTATGTGGGCAATTCTCACACTCTCAACATTTTGAAAACGAACTTTCGTCTGTTATGACCAATGTATCGTCAGCTATATGTTATACCCATATCGATAATTATCCTAAAAAAATTCAGCCCTTTCAGCATATTTAAATTTTTTTTTTTTGAAATCCATTTATTTTATTACAATCTGTCTGGTATAAATGACAATAAGTAATATATATAAATATAAATCGTAATAATAGTTATTTAAGAAAACTGTTTAAGATTCCATGGTATATTAGATCAACAGACATACATAGAGATCTTAAGATTGACTCAGTGAAAAAATATATCAGAGACAGAGCTCTAAAATTATTCACTAAAGTTGATACGCTAATTAACCCCGCCCTAACAATCCTCAAGTCCACTTCTGGACTCTCAGGAAGATATGCTGATTTAAGGTCCGTTATCAACTAAAAGACAAATAAATGATGTTTTTTTTTTTAGCCTAATTAAAGCCTAGTGTGGGGTAGAGATAAACCCACAGCCATTATAGAGTAAAAGTGCGTAAAAGCACGAACTCAAGAAGAAGAAGAATCAAGAATCAATAATAGTTATTACGATCTAAAGAAGAAAGGCGCGTATGAACTATGCCCAGTGACATATCCATATATATTTAAAATAGAAGTGTGTAACCTACATATACATATCTAAAATGTCTCTCGATGTTTTCCTTCTCAGCCTTGTAAAAGTGTTGGAAGGGGACATCAGGTGTGTAACCAGCGGCTACTAGCTATTCTTTAGGTTTACAATAGAGCTACCTTTACTTGCACTTTGAACTTGTTTATTTGATTCATAAAGATGAAATTTTAGAATCTAAAAAAATTTAATATTACCGGGGCTTGGTAAATGGAATATTTGTATTCATCTAAAAAAAATTCAACTCATAAAAAGAATATGATTTTATGATTGAAACTCAATTTTTAATGAAAACGTAAATAAAAATTTAATTTTTAATTAAAAGGAAAATTAAGAAAAGTAGTGTATATTAATTTTTTAAATGAATATAAATGATAAATGCATCGTCTAAGCCTAGTGCAATAAATCTTTAAATGCAAGTCATTTTTAATAAAATTAAAAGACTGTGTAGTAAACATAAAAATAATAAATCTTCTCACTTTATTATTTAATAAAATCCGTTTTATTTAAATGCTTGAGTGCCTTAAGTATTGCAGTTTAAAGCCGATTTACAAAATTTTTCAAATTCAAAACAATTATTAAAAATTTAAGATAAAAAAAAATTATAATAATTAAGAAAAGAAAAGAAAAACAAAAACAAAAACAATAACAAAATGTTCTGATATTTGCAATTTTATGTAAAAAAAAAAACTTTCATGAAAAATAGGAAACATGTGCGTCTTTAGAGATGTCGTTTCTGAAAACTTTTCATTTTATTTTGCTATTTAAATATAAACAAGTACAAATGTTGTCATTTTTATTTTCAATAGAGTAAAATTGAATATTTAATTAAAAATTCTATAGTTCGAATGGGCGGACGAACATGTAAAACGTGTGCAAATAATAAGTACTTTTTCCGATCTATATATATACACACATATCAAATTAATATTTATACATAATACCATAGCAAAATAGCTTATAGAAGTTAACAGCATAGAAGTTAATATAGCACCTCCTCAACCAGCCTAATAACTATTGGAAGTGTGAGAGATAAAATTTTTGATTTTAATCCCTTCTCCACTACAACTCTGTAGTCCCCATAATCGTAGCAATGCACTTTATAGTAAGCAATTAATTGAACTTGCACTTGTTCAATTTTGTTCAACAAAAGAACTGCGTGCCTATAGCAAGGTCATCAAGATGAATAGTTTCCGCTTTAAAATGGCTGGAAATCTCAAAATAACTTCATTATATTTGTATAATACACACGGATTATTTAATATGGAAAAATTTGATTTCAATTTTAAAATCAACTATAATCTTTTATATTTTGGTTTAGATTGGCTGGCGACATTAAATAATACAACGAAAAGTAATTGCGTTTTAGATTTAAATATCGTGCAGTTCACAAGGCTAAAAATGTTAAGCAGATACAGTTTCAGTTTTTTTTCTTTTTTCAATGGAAGACAAATAAATTGGAATACTCAGACAAGGGACTATACAGTCCAAACTATAAAGCGAAAGTTTATTCTTCAACTTCAGCGATTCCTTGATAAATCTAAGAAAAGTAAGTAAGGAGATAACATGAGTATTATTTATACGCAAGGCGCAATATCCTAAAAATTTCTATCTAGTTTTTGCTGAACAAAAATTCTTGCCTCCAGAGAAAATTGACATATCGAATCTGTGATAACACACTAAGTAGCCATATTGATATCCGTCAAAGCCATTAATCTCAATCTAGTTTTTGCTGAGCAAAAATCCTTGTCTTGAAGCAAGATTGATGTATCGAATCTGTGATGGCACATAAAGTAGCCATATTGATGTCCAATAATGCCATCAATTTCAATCTAGTTTTTGCTGAGCAAAAATCCTTGAGGCAAGATTGATATATCGAATTTGTGATGACACATAAAATAGCCATATTGATGTCCATCAATGCCATTTGATTATGTGCAAGAGAAACTTTATCATTTTTTTATCAGGATGTTTCATAAAACTTTGCAAGCTTCTATGTCTTTTGGTAAAATTCCACTAACTCATTTATCCAACGAAGGGCTAACACCGAAAGTTGATTTTAGAACTAACCATCAGTTAATTTATTCACTACAATATTGTAGTAATATGAAATCCATACATTTTGCAACGCTATTTTACTTTATTGTACCTTCTCTAATCATTTTTAAGGAACTAGTAGGTAGGTAGGTTGGAGTGGCGGCCTTATATCCAAAAAAAAAAAACCCACTTGAGCTCAAATAATAGCTCATTGTGGTACCACAGGAATGGCATTGATATGTACATAGATTAAAATCAGTATACAGCCAACGCCGAGGAAGATGACGACTCCACCATTAGGTAAAGCAAAACCAACCTGACAGTTCTATAAACTTGGCCAGGTCCCTAACATTACAGGATGACAGCTCAGTCAGATCGGTGAATAAGGGGATCCAAAGATGACACATGAGATGGAGCACGGTCCCCTCCTCGTTCTCAGAGCCACAACCTCGGAAAAAATCATTATAGGATAGACCCAGTCTCAATGCATGCCTTCCTATTTCCCAGTGTCCCGACAGCACAGCTACCGTGGTGCTGAGAAAGTTCCGCCTTAGTTGAAGTAACTGACTAATTCGTTTTTTGTCTAAATTAGACCAAGTCAATCTAGAAATCTGACATTGAGATTCATCAGCCCAGTATTGCTTGGCTATGCTCAGATATTTTTGTTTAATTGCCAGTTTAACTATAGCAAGTGAAACGCCTATATCTGAGAAGTTAATGTTAAGGAGAAGAACGCCTGTTTTGGCGAGGTCGTCTGCCCTACAATCCCTTGGGATATCCCAACTTATCCTTTTGAAGTACAAAAGACAACTTAAAATGTGTTTAATTGCTTTTATTATTATTTCAGATACACATAAAAAAGTTCTAAAAGTAATATAACGAATACGTCAAATAGTTACGAATACGTAACTAAACATTGCAACATTCTTTCGGAAAAACAGTTTCGTAAATTACTAACAATGTCGCATTTGGAGCGAAGGAAATTTACTTATCCATCCACGTTTTTTTATGTATATTCACAAAAACTTAAAAGGAATTTATTACTTAATGATATTTTTAATAAATACTTACATAGCCATAGAGATATATTAAAAACTGATGATCATGTATTCGATCAACAAATTTTGTACTATATTTTACTACAAACCTACATTTAGATTCTTAAACAGCACTTAATATTTTCCTACAAAATTATATTAAATATTTATAATATTTGCCTTTTCGACTTCTCAATTATCCGATTATGGACACTTATAGCATGGACGACGCAAGTAACGCAAAACTAATTATGATGTATTAAAATATATGGTATACTCAAATAAACTTTACCAAAGATTTTAAAAGAAAATACATTTAAAGCGGATGAGAATTAAAAACAATTTATAAAAAATTCGATGCATGTTGTACTCAGTAATATGTAAAATTAGCCTATTATACCAATTAACATATTTATATCATTAAGTGTAAATGTCACTGAAGAGGGATAATGTTTCAGATAGTATGGCAATAGTAAGACTATAGTATGGAACTATCAAAATTTCCTAAGCAAAAGCTTGCAACTTGTGCTTATTTTTTCAACTTGTTACGAATTAGTTACTACAAAAGATAATTTTTTTAAAGATCACAGAAATACTACGACTTCACGGTTGACTATTAAACTAGTCAATGAAGGGTTCTCATTTTTTGTCGGCCATGTGTATAGTTCGGTATGTTTAGATCTAATTTTTTTTAGAGAAAGCTACAAAAACATACATATTGAAAATTTGTGGCATAAATTAGTTAATTTCGACTTAGATTACTTCAATTTTTCAAAAAATGGTGCAATACAAGGAACATTTAGTGGCACAATCATTTTATTGAGATAAAAGTTCAAAGAGCATGTAACGTCCAGTAATATCAGAGTTCACCAGGAATTGTTCATCAAGATCATATGAAAAAACTTCACAGAACTCTTTTGAAGTTATCTTGACTTAAATCCAATAAACCTCAAACATCCAATTACCTTAAAATTACGTTTCTAGTATTTTTAGTGAAATATTTACCGATTTATGTGAAAAAACATTTTTAATTATGGCATGAGCCAAAGTTTAAAATAAAAAAATCTATATTGACATACATTTATGTGAATATATACATATACATTATTTTTAATTATTTCTTACTATTTAAATCAAACAAATGTTTCAGTAAAACGTTTTCTCACACTTCTCAGGAACGTTATTTAAGGATGGTTTATATATTTAAATATCTTAATAGCGCCTTCGTACACACATTCTTTGAGTGCAATAAGTGGCTGTCCTAACGAGAAGCTTTAGATTTTAACAGAAGTCAGCTGCAGTAAGCAATTGTATCACACCATGATGAAGGCCAAGCTTAATCACCTGCAACAGTAGCGAGGCTTGGACGCAGGTCACACCGATGAAAATCGTAAATGACTAATAGTGACCCTACCTCGAAGTAATACTAACGTAATCCCGGGGTAGAACAAGGTTTCTAGAACTAAGAGGTAGTGGTTTAGTCCGTGCGAGTCGAGCACTCACTCACCGGGGTGCCTACATATTTTAAGATGCGCACGGTATAATATTTATGGATTACTGTAGCATAGGAAAGGTTAGCATTACAAAGTACTAGGTAGTATGATTGATGCATTTAAAGAATGAACACCAAATAAACAAAAAACGAATATCAATGAAAACGATAGTAAGTTATACGAGTTCCGTTTTAAATAAATATCGTATCCAGTCTATTCTTCAGATCTAGCTATTACTAATGCATTTGAACAGTGAAATCCCAAAAAATGATTATAAATTAGGAAGGAAAATTGCTTTTTTACAAACTTTTAAAAAATAATATATTTTATGACAGGACAATGAAAACGATTGCCGAATTATACGGCTCACCCAGCCTATTATTCAAATCTGATTTAATTTAAATGAAGGAGAAGTGTTTGTCGTAACAGAGTAGGCCACAACAAGTCGTTATCAATGTATTTATTTTTTATTTTTTATTTCAAATTTGACGGGTTTTGATAACTAAAAATTTGCAGTTCAAAAATTTTATAGGAAGAAATAAACCAAAAACTTGTTCCGGAAACCACTAATGATGAATATTTGGTGATATCAGAAACAGCAGCGTGGATAGCCCAAAAATTCTCTTGACTAAATGTTTTAACTTCAATATTTCTTCTCTATTATTAACAAATTATTTTATATAACTTATTTTATTTTATTTTATATAATTAAAACAACAAAATAGTAAACAATTTCAAAAATTTATCAATATTTCTAGAAATTGAAAAACAAAATTTTTGTGGCTTCAAATTTCTACTCAAGATATTTGCATTTTTGTACTTTTGAAACCCTTTTCCAATAGAGCAGCGATACCAGAACGTTTCTACAAAAACAGTTATGTGGAATTATAATATTTTTTTGAAAAAAGTTTAAAAAAAATTCAATAACACGGCTTACGTCACTTGGAAACACGCAGAGTATAAGAACATTTCAAATTTAACACATATAAATTATACACAAGTTTTTTTGCTATTTTTTTATGTTTATTTTTTTTTATAGAGTCTATAAAAAATATATACATTTATAATAACAAATCTATTTGTGATTTATAAAAACTAAATTATTGTTTTATTTATAATTTTGATATGAGCATATAACATTATACTGTCAAAATGACATAACCGACGTGACGCCTACAAGCATTTCTTGAACTTGACTCTTACATATTCAACAAAAATTTTTTACCGAGTATTAGGACTACATTCAGCTATGTAACAGTTTTATAAAGAATAAAAAATAAAATTCATAAAAAGAATAATTAATAAATTAACATCTTTAACTGGGCACCCCAAAGTTTACTTGAATTTAAGATAAAAAAAAAAAATTGCAAATTAAATCGCACTGCAATTCAGATGCCAAGCTAAACAAATTTGCTTTTAATATTTAAGAAAATATTAATTTATTTAAGTAATTTAAACATTAAACAAGTGCAATTTATAAATTTATCCGTTTTGTAGAAAAACACTACCTTCTGCAAGGCATCTTTAGATCATAGTTCTTCACAGGACTACATCATTATCACATTCAATTCAAATGAATAAGGCAAAAAAAAAGTACACAAAGTGTTAAATTTATTCAGTGAAACATTTCAAAAAATAAATATTTAATTTTTGCATTAAGTAAAATACTTTTCAAACAAATAAATAAATAATAGCGAACCAGCTAAATGGAAAGACAGACGGTCTCTGCTAAAGTTTAAGAATTCCTCTACAGATACTAAGAAGAGAAAAGCCAATTCTAAATTTTGTGTATCGCGATGTGATTTGCTTGATTTATACATTTTCAAAATAAAATATTATATTTGATAAAATTCGAAACATTTTTTGGCGTTATAAACAAATTAAATAAACGAAAATAAAATTTATGTTTATTGCTAGTGAAAGTTTTATGAATTTTTAAAAATATCATAAAGATTCTATTTCATATAATTCATCAAAAAGTATCTCAAAACTTAAGAAAAAAAATTTTTTTATTAATATTATTTTCAATAATATTGCTAATTTGTTTTTATAGAAAAAAAATTTATTTTTTAATAGAAAAAAAATTATTTTTTTATAGAAAAAAAATTATTTTTTTATAGAAAAAAAATTATTTTATGAACAAAAAAAAAAATTTTGTTTGAGATAAATAAACAGCCACTCTATTATTAAATCAAGAAGATATCAAATTTTAATAAATTAATAAATTAAAAATGTTTATTTTTTAACATAAATAAACAGCTGATTTTGGTGTATAATAAGAAATCATTATGCTTAAGTGAAGTTCTTAAATTTAATAGATAAAATAATAAATTTATCTTTGACAACAAAAACAGATGTAAACAGCAACCGATTCAAAAATATATCAAAGGACGAATCTAGATGCAAAATCTGTTATACTCCCTTAACAAAGAATATAACAGAAATATGAAAAAATTATTTTCCAAAATATTTTGAAAAACAAAAGAAGTCTATGGGTACATAAAAAAGACGAATTGGGAATGTGATTCAAAGAATATAATAAGATGTTAGGCAACAAAGAAGAAGTCTACAAAAAAAAGCAGAACACTTAAGAAGAAAATAATTAAGTCAATTTTATAAGACATACCTTAAGAAGAGGTTTTAGAAAAAAAAAACAAAAAAAAGATGTGCTTTAGAGAGAACAATTAAGAAGAAAATAATTATATCAATTTTATGTGACATATCTGAAGAAGAGGTTTTAGAGAACAAATAAAAAGATTAGAGAGACATTAGAGAGAACAGTTAGGAAGAAAATAATTATGTCAGTTTTATATTTTTCTTAAGGTTTTCCAAAAAAAAAATGATTAACATTAGAGACAACACTTAAGAAAGACATATTATGGTTTTAGAAAGTAAAGATAGCCTAGGTGCTATTGAAGAGGATACTATAGAAAGTATTTTAATAAACATGAAATTTTCGAAAACAAAGGAAACATTTCAAAAACAAATGTTATACAAAGAAAGCCTAGGTGATCATGTGAGAAAACACTGCAAAGGAATGCAATGGACACAACAAGACCTTATAAAACTAGATCTTGCTAGGCAGATATAAAATAAAACAAATAACAAGAAAATACAATTAACAAAACAAGGTTTTAAAAACCAAGAAAAACTAGGTGAACATGAAAGACAATACTCTAGAAGGAAATAACAAAATTTTAAAAAACAAACAAAGCTTAGTAGTACGAGAAAGTGAACACTTAGGAAGAAAATACTGTGAATACAATACGAGTGGTTTAAAAATAAAACAAAATTATATATTTATAGAGTTAACAACAGAAAGGAAATACAATGAATACAACAAGGATAAGGATATACATAACGAAGGGAATTGATTAATAATTGAATAAGAATATGAAAATATTGTGAAACCTAACTGACTAAAAACACACTGGGAATGAAAGAACTCAATTATTATCACACAGATTTTTGTTGGAAAAATAATTTTTGATATATACATACAATTATAAGCAAAGACTTAACCATGTTAATTAAAAATATCAATACAACATTTATTAAGTAATTTATCTATTGACATAACTTAAAAAATGACAACAGTTATGATACGATTTAACAGTTATGTATTTTTCTATGACTATATATATATCCATATGCCTTACTTTTTCACATATCACTATAACAATCCATATTTCTACCTTTATAATGATTATAATGGTAGTGATTTGGTGGATATTTAGCTGATCATCAGAATAACCTTCTAGAAGCAGTTCAATTCTCGTCTTAGAGCCACTCATACTTCCAGATGACAAAGTACTGTTCGCGACTATAACAAAAGCAGCTAATACTACAATGCTATAAACTATATGAACTAATTTTCACTAATTTGTTTGATCCATAACTAAACACGAGAATTATAAAATTGATATTACTATATATATTGATTTTATAATCAATTATAAATTTTCCACCTTTTTGAACTTTTGTTAAAAACAAATACAAAGTAAATGTTTCATATACCTTTCGCCGTATAATACAGATACAGTTAAGCACTGTCTAATAGCAAAGCATACCGACCTGTTATTAGCCCTCTTTTTTTAACATTACTATCGAAGTAATAGACAAGTGAAAAAAGAATAATGCGCTACTCATCTTTTCTATCGTAAAACGGCACTCGTCAAAAAACGATTTTCTATAGGTTTACAGTTCCTTAAGCGTCGATCCGCAATCTCTAATATATGCATTAAAAATATTACCAGTTTCATTTAAACAACGCAATAGTTTTTTGAGATCTATTCAAGGATTATGCATACCAAAATTTTGTACAGTCAGCTAGCATATTTAAACCGGTTTAAACCGTTGACAACCGGTTCCATTTAGGACCTAAATGAGGAGAAGTTTTATGAAACGACTACTACTAACATCTACGCATCAATCTAATAAGTCTTTTATATACTTATACTTAGAATATTAGTTATTCTGCATTAAGGAAATAAACATTGAAAATTGCTATTGTATTTAAAATCAATAACAATATTCTTTGGAATCTTTGGAAATAATTATAACTTTATTTAAAATTTAATTATTAAGAATTATAAAATTTAATAGAAAATATATTTTTAAATTAGTTGAAATTTTTTTCCAACCATACAGCGTTTCTAATTATCCCAAATACTTATCGTCAGTGGTCCTTAGAAATTTCTTCTTTTTTTTTAATCAAAAATTAATTAATTCAATAAAATTTTTGATGTTACTTTTATACTATTTACCGCCTTTTAAAAACATTTATGTGCAATAGACAAAACTATATCTGTCGTATATAATAGCAAGATATGAATATAAAATATCCTACAATGAAATAAATATCATGAACTTTATGGATGGTGAGGTGCTCATATCGGACACAGAAAGTAATCATCGAAATTTGCCTTTCATGATAAAAAAAACTTTTGCGAAAAGACAGAACAGATCATAATCCATCGAATAAATAATGAATTTCATAAATAAAAGATCTTTAATTAAATTCATCCCTTAAAAGTCTGATAGTTTAAAGTGCTAAACTAAACTATAATAAAAAGACCTTATTAATATCAATGTGCCTCTGTGATGTAGTATACTTAAACAAAGGTATGAACATTGAATTGATATATCATAAGACATATATTAGTTCTATTATGACATATAAAATTGACAAAAATAAAAATACACACAAAAGTAACAAAACGTGTATTAACGAAAGATATAATAACACTCCGAAGTATCGTAGAATAAAAAGACAGAGGGGAATATATAACAAAGGTACAAGAAACACTTTCGAATTATAAAATCAAAATTATAAAATCGTGAATGGAAAGCAATAGATAGGGTTATAGGTAAAAGGTTTATATATAGGAGACACTCCAACAAAATATTAGAAAATGAATTAAGAGATATTAAGTCAAGACAACAGGGAAATTAATACACAGTTTGCTAAAAATGGCGGACGTGGCGCCAAGGAATACAAAAATAGAAACTAAAAGCATAATAATCATATATAATATATACATATTATTTTAGTTTCTAAAATTATTTTAGTTATTTTAGTTTCTAAGACTACTCTAATTAAAAAAATGTGAAAAAACAACGTTCGAACAACAATCCAGATTAGGATGTCATCACAAATGACACGTAACCGTTTCGCCGATTTTTTCATTTTTACTAGTAGGTTAATCCAAGCAGATTATTAAAGTGCCACTAGGTCACAACAAAAATAAAGCTTAACCAAGAGTACATAACTTATTTGTAACCTGCCGAACATGAGTTTGAATATGAATGGGTGATGGTTATTTGATAGGAGGAGGACATTAGAAATAAAGAGTGGATTTGGGTATAAATTAATATCAACCCGGGTCCAAACGAAAAAAACCCTTTCACTTCAATGGACCAAAGCTCAAATAGATGGATTGGACGCAAAAAAAGCGACGTCATGGGGACTAGAGCTGCAGTTTGGGCACACATTAGAAATTAACGTGTTTATGCGTGACAAGTAACTGTTTTGCATGTGGCTATATCTTGATATCAATTGAGCTAGCACAGTTCTTGCTGTCGTTCTTCCTTAGAGATGCCATAACTTCTTATATAGTTAACAGAAAAACAATAATCAAATTGTATGTAATTACATACATAAAATAGTAATCATTTAAAACATAGAAAAATTGCAATCATAAGAAGAAATAAGACAATTTTGGTTCATATACGGTAGTTATTAAAAATAACATTTCATTTATATTGATTGCTTACCTTAAAATCTGACAACGATGCCATTAAATCATCCAGTTCTTTTGTAGCCGATGAAGCATACATTGGTGGAGCATGAGCATGATTTGGCGTAAAGCTATCTTTATGTTGAACAATTTTCTCTTCAATAGAACCAACTGTAAAAAAATATTTTTTTTTGATAATCAAAGTATATTCTAAATGTATAATTTTATAAAATACCTGGTCCATCGGGTCCTGTAAGTTTTTCCGTTTTTGTCTCACGAACAGTAATAGTAACATGACGACCAGGTGTTGGTGATTTCGTCAATGAACTGAAAATATATACATCATATTGTTAAACATAAGCAAACAATAGTTTTATTATAGAAGTAGTAAATGCTAATTTCTAAATTTTTTTGGAATAAAAAAATAGAACAAAGCTAAGAAAATGTGAAGCAAAGCAATGTGAAGTGATTGTTAAATTAATAAATAACTTATTTATTAGTAATAATAGTAGCAATAAAAAATTATTAGTAATATAGTGAAGTTTTAAACAGTAATGAATATTTACATATTGCCAAATACCCATCAGATATGATCTAAAAATATAATTTTTTAATGTAATTATACGTAAATAATTGTTGCCACAATTATTTTTTACATGTAAATTAAGTAGGTAAGTATGTAAGTCAAGGAAATGTCTATATTTTAATAGAAATGTACATATTTATATATTTATGAGTATCTAGTTACATACTTGTATTAATATATTTAAAATTCGTATTTTTAAATTTAATAAAACATAACATAACAGAAATATGTACACCATATATTACAAATGTCTAACAATTCATATATCCGGAATTAATAATTACACAATTATATTTAATAGAAAAAATATAATTATTTATCATTATATTAGTAACTGAAATTAGTTATTAAAAACTTAAGATATTATTATACAAATATAATATATAACAGTATCAAAGTTAAAATTAAATTAAAATATAATCGGTTTGCTACATACGTAATTAAAAGAATTAGTACTATACAACATAATTCTAAATTATATAGTATTATAAGTTTTAATCTAAAATTAAGCAGAAACGACAAAAATTTGAACAGAAACAAAATAAAAGTATAAAATTGTGTTTAATACTGCAATAATAAAGAGATATATATTTCTTATTTTTTTATATATATTTATTTATAATTTAATACATTTAAATTTAATTTAATAAATTTTAATTGACTTTAAAAGTATTTAATATAATTTAAATAATATATTTAATAATATAATTTAATAATAATAATAATATATAATAATAATAATATATATAATTTAATTTAATACATCATTTAATTTAATATAATTTTTTTTAATATAATTTAATTTAATATAATTTTTTTAATATAATTTAATTTAATTTAATGTTTATGCTTTTTATTTTCTTCGAATAAAATAATTTTAATTGAATTGCTTTATAAATTACATTAAAACTATTTAATTACAAAATAATAAATAAATAAAACAGTAAAAATTTTTTTATATTATAAATACACATAATAACATATTAAACAACTTTAAAACAAGAAGACAAATACAAAATACTTAATAGCGAAAAAATTAATATTGTAAGCAGAATAAATAAAATAAAGATGCGAGATATTAAAATAATATTATTATATTTTAAATATTATTACATTTTCATTTATAATTAGAACTTAACAAGTAATTAATAATAGTTGCTATTAATCATAGACGATTAGAATAAAATGAATTAAGAGTAGTTAGAACTGCTTAAAATATTGTTTTCATTTAAATAAAGAAAAAAGAAAAAATATTATAAAAGAAAAAAATATAAAATTTATAAATACATAAATAAGTTTCACTCAGTATAAATAACCAAAATAATTATTAAGTAGAATAAAACATATTTATTTTGTTATAATATATGAATTAAAAGTAATAATATTTTAATAACATAAAGTAAAACTAAGGAAAAAATAATAGTATTTATTAAAATAATAAAAATTTTGATATTATTTTGAAGTTCTAATATAAATATTAGTTTTACTTATTTTATTATATACATTCAATTTTTTAAATACAATCTTTTTTGAAATATTAGTTAAATTAAATAAAAAATACAATAAATTTAATTTAAATAAATTTAATATTAAAAAATTGATATCATAAAAACATAATTAGTTTAAATTTAAACACAATTATATTATTAAGTTATTTAAAAATACATTATGAAATTAATTAAATCAATTAACAATATAAAATTAGTATATAATTAAAACAATATATAAACAATTAAAACTAGGTAAATTATAGACTTTACGTGTTTTGAAATGATGTATTGTATTTTAAATAACTTTAGTATATTTAAATAAATTTGTTGCTATACATTTTCATGAATATATAAAATTTAAAAAAAATATATGAAATATAACTAAACGCATTGTGACTAATGAAAGTTCAACTACATGTTAAAAATATAAATATAAATCAAAAAAAAAAAAATTTTAAAAATATTTATAAAATTAAATTTTATATAATAAAGCACTGCGTAATATAGAAAATTGTAAACATAGATTTGTATAAAATAGAAAAATATATTGTATAAAAAATTTTAATATGTTTTATAAAAACAAGATATATACAAAATAGATCTATTATAAAATAATATAAAATATATATAAAATAATATTAAAAAATGTTTACAATATTATATAAAATAATATTAAAAAATGTTTAAAAAAATTTTAAAAACCTGTACTTATAAGCTTATAAATTTGTAATTTAAAAGAATTAATTAATAAGAGGAGTATATATAGTAACATATCTACTAAAAAATACAACCTCGTATTGTAATCCCTATAATATAAAAATTGTTGTCTTGTAATGTTTTATAAAACGTGTAGTGGTATCTGAAGCACTTTTATACAATGATGACTACGAAAATTTGTTTCATTTCAATCCGATATTGAATCACTAAAGTAAATTTATAAAAATATATTTTGAAATCGAGCTTATTTCCTTGACATCGTATAGACTGTACTTATTTCATTAGCGTGTATTGCAGTGTTTAAGGGATCTATATTTGATAAATTTTGAACGCATTTAATGAATCACAATAAAATATATAAAATAAGATACAAATAGAAGATACAAATACATATTTGTAAAAAAAAATGTTAACACAATAAAATATAAATATAAAAATTAAAACTCTAACAGACTTAAATAATGATGTACAAGCGTATATAAACCAATTATAAATGATTTTAGTATATGGGACAATATCTATTTTATTATTATTATGTTTAAAAATACAGTAAACTGATAATACTTTATATCAAATAAATAAGATTAAAAAGCGATAGGTTAAAATTCGTATTCAAGTTCAAAAATATGTAGCATATTTAATATATATAAAATTATACAAAATACAAATATATAAAATAAATAAATAAAATAAAAATTTATGAATTCAAATTTATAAAATACAATATTTATAAAAAGAAATTGTATACAAATTATATGTCATATTTGCTTTAAACATAAAAATTATGAAAGTAATTTTTTTAATATAAAACAAACAATAAAAATTAAATAATTTAATAACAGTAGATATTATTAGCTATATATGCAAGCTATATCATTTTTTATTAAAATATTTCCAATATAGTATAATTATGTACGATATAAGAAATATATATATCTTATATAAGAGGTATATATATTTACAAGTCTATATATATAATATATAAGCTATATTTATAAGTAAAATGTAAATTTAACTTTTATTTTAATACGGCGTATTTTATTTTAAATTACAAGATAATTTTTATCTTTTTACAATATATAAAAATAGATAACTTTTAATATATAATAAGATATTAAAAGTTTTTATAATATAATTTTAATAATAAATTAAATAAGTATAAATATTAAATAAACATAAATATTAAATATATATAAATATTAAATAAATATAAATGCTAAATAAATATAAATATTAAATGGAAATTATGGCAGTATATTAGTAAGTATTTTAGAAAATAGTTAGTATTTTTATATTTTGAAGTGCACTAACACATAAAATTGCAAAATTTGAAAATAAAATCAATATAAAAATTATATACCCATTCGGTACAGCATAAATAGACGCATTATCCATTTCATTCAATAGACTATCTACTGTGGGCCGTTCTTCCACAGACGCATAACTATTAAAAGTATTATATTTCGATGAGGGAGTACTATATGTAACAGGCACTGTAGTTTCTGTAAATAAAGATTCATTAACTATTTTTACTACAATATAAAATTATTTTATTGTAAATAATATTGTTATATGAGTAAAGGATAAAATTATCAAATGATGTGTTGAAAACTAATGGTTTAGCATAGCAAGAAAAAGTATTAACTATATAAATAAATACTTCCTAGGCAAATATTTAACTTTGCGCAATCTATTTTATACTCTGCATCTAAGCTCAATTAGAAATTTGTATCTAAACAAAAAGTTTTTATACTAGCAGAAAATAATTTAATTTCTTTTACGAAAAAAAATTCTTTTAAATTACTTTGTAGTATAAATTTACCAGTTACATAGTTCTGTGAACCGGAGCATTAATTGAAGTATAACGAAGTATAAATAAATGATATCGCTATTCGTGCTACACTCTAAGTAACCACTAGGATATAGAGTTAGTTTGCCCTTAAAAGTATGGTAAGGCCTCCTTCGCCTCCTCCGCAGACCAAATTAAAACAGTTTGTCTTAGGAGTAACCATAACCAATAGTATCATCTTAAGACGACGGGTGTACTTGAAAGCCGACGAGACCTTTAGTTAGATTCTTTGTTAATGTTCGACTTTGATAAACGGTATGTGAAGAATACTAAATTCGGTTCCTCAATTTCCATTTGATACTCGTATTAAGAGATTCTCAACGAATGATAGAATCTTCTAAGAAGAACTAACAACCTTCTGTTTAATAAATGTTAATTGTAGCCAGTTTCCTGCTAATATATATTTTATATAGTAAAAATATAGAAAACATAAATATCAAAACAATTTTTTTTTATGACAGTTTAGTGGTTAATCATTTTAAAAGATTTCTTTAGAGTATACATATCTAAACCCAAATAATTAAAGGGCGCTTTGCTATTTAAATGTAAAGCAACTTTTTATACTGATAATAAATATTAATTTATCATGGTTTTAATAAACAAAAAATAAATTTTTTTAGACTTTAACAGCATTTAATGACGAGTCTCTTGCTATACACACACCATTTGATTATTTCAGAAACTTTAATTACGTATTCGTTACACACGGTTAAATTATGTTAATTAAACAGCAATACACTACACAATAAGACAAACCTTTTTTATCGAAACTGTTATTGTATCTTGCATTGCTAAGGTCTTCCAGCAATGAGTCTAATTCAGATAAACTAGAATTATTATGCGTTTGTGCAGCTGCATTTGTTACACTATTATAACCATGACGTGGCAATGAACCCTGATTTTGATATTGATAAGATTGACTACCGGGCGTAATTGCAGGTCCACTATTATAACTAGAATTACCAATAGGTGAAGTTCTTGTTTCGGTAACGGTATAATGTTCCTGGTATACAGGCTATAGAAATAAAGAAAACAAAATGTTAATTTATGTAAATATATAATCATTTCAAGTATTTACTGTTTGATTGGTAACTTTGCCTCTCAGGCTGCCATATCCTGAGGAGTCACCATAATTATTATGCTGTTGCTGCACCGTACTAGTACTGGCAGTTGAGTATTGAGGCTGACTATGATGTCCGGGTACGCTGTTTTGTAAATCGGCAAGAAGTGCATCTGTAATAAAGAAAAAAATTAATTATAATATATAAAATATATAATATACTATTATATTTTTAATTATAATAATTTTTGAGAAAAATATTAACAGTATTACCAAGATTGTCGTAGTCACCGGAATTACTCATCGTTAAAAAGAATTTTGGTAGACAAGTTGGTCTACTAATTGTCAAAACAAAATGCAAACTGATCAAGGGAGTGGCATATAGGCGTTTTAGGAATTTAAACTTCAATTACCTTGCTATAGACTTTACTATTTTATCAATTTGTTTTGTTGTTGCTGCCTCTCTTGTTAATGTAAACGTAATTTCTTATCAAGTTTTCTTTTAAAAGTGATAACAACGATACCAGTGGCGTTAACAAAAATAAATAACGTTTTGTTAAAATAAGATTAAATAAGTAGGAATAAAAATTTTTGTAAATATATAAAGTAATAAAAAAAACAAAAATTGTTTTTTTTTTTAAATATTTACTTTAAAATTTAATACTGTAATATTGTTTATTTTGTATTTATTGTTATTATAATTATGGCAGTCCCACTACAATAGGTATTGGGACTTACATAAGCCATGCCCGTTGTAATACTTTTAAAAGACTTGCCTCATTTTCTCCACACCTTTTAGTAAAACTATCTGGTTTGCAAAAAAAAAAAACAACCTTAGCAGTCTTGTTTGGCCGACTGGACACATATCAGAGAGATTACCGTATGTCTGGGTACAAAATAGTCGTGTAACGCTAGTAGATACGCACTACCTACCATATAACATAGATTTTAAAGGTTTGTAAATTACCATTGAAGGTGGTATTGAGGACAGAGAATTAAGCCAACGAGGAAAGATGGGAGAGAGAAGGAGTGCCGAGTAAATCTCCACTAAATAAACCATGGAGAGAATTAATCGATTTGTATTAAGTTCATACAGAACAGCAATTATTACCGTAGCCAATTGATTATCTTTCTGAGAGATGATAGGTGAGACATATGTTAAGAGCCGGATTTTGCTATTAAAGTATGGTTTTCAAATTGTATGGGAGGATGAGAGCCCTGATTAATATATGACTAGTTGAAATCCTGCTATTTATGTGTCCATTTTTATGTCTTTTTGCATGGCTGTCTAGAATACAGTCCGTAGATAAAGATACATACCTTTATCAGCATTAGAAAACAATATGGTAATATGGGTGAAGCACTGGCGTAATCGGATTGCAATCGATGAAGTCTAGTTTAAATACAACAAAACCTATTTTGGTTTTGGATTGATAATTTTTTGTGTATTGCTTTCGAGAAATTTAGAATTGTGTATTAAAAGGTAAAGAAGAAAAAATATCTACAAAATATAACATTTGTTTAGGTAATTTATATGTATATATGTTGAAGTCGCATATTTAGTTATATCCAAATGTCAATGAAGGCCATACTTTATAGACACATATAATTACCAATAAATAACCTATTGACAAATAGATATTTTTCAAAAGTTCTAAATAATATGTATATATACATATATATGTATATATTACATAAAAATATTATATTATTATATATATAACATTATATATAATAATATTATAATAATAATATTATATAAAATTATATATATATATATTATATAATATTATATATAATAATATTATAATAATAATATATATAACAATAATATATATTATTTACAAATATACAGAAAAGTTTTCTATGAAGATAAGGACAAGACCACGATATAATTCTTCGTCGCTTACGACTGACTTAAATAACGTTTTATTTTTTAGATGGCAATGCTCCGCTCCGTTAGAAGCCGATACCCTACGTATATCTAATCTAATCTAATTAGGGAATATGGAAATACGTTAACAGCCACATTTTAAAAGTTCTCATTTTTTGTTGGAATCAATGCCTTCTGCCCTCTGCGATTTGACTAATTACTTCAAACACTTTTACAAACTATACTTTATCGCAGATAAATCACACAACTATGTCACAACTTCCTTCGTTGATTGTCTAGCAATATAATATGCAATATAATATGAGTGAACAGTCATGTTGACTCCAAAAGCAGTCAAGATTAAGTTTATTATCAATGGAAAAATGGGCCGTTATTTATAACTCTATTCTGAGGATCATTGACAATATCATTCCGACTTTCCCTATTTTTGTCTGTAAAGAATACAAATTTTCAGAATATATCGATAACATATAGATCGCTGTTATATCTTTAATACTCCGAATATGATAATTTCTTTATTAAGAAATTACTGAGACAAAGGTGAGCTTTATAGTTTTATGTTCGATAATTATGTATGATAATTAAGCAAACATTAGTTAATAAACTGAGGGCGTTGTCTGACAGATTAATTATTGGCTGTAAAAAATGATTTTATATTTTAAAAAAAATTATCGACTAAAAGAAGATTTTGTGCTGTTATTCGAAATATTAAACATGCAATATGGTGCGTACAGGGTTAAAAAAAAATTACTCTTAAAATAAATGCAATATTCTAAATTTAAGTGCTGCAGAAGTTTGTTCCACAGCCACTTCTGGATAATGTTTAATGAAATTTTAAGTAATTAATGTCGGGAGATTAATTGTGTCAGACTCGTTTGTTAGTTTCAATATAAATTTAATTTCATATACGTGTTTAATTGTGTGTTTTTTAATTACGACAAAATTCTTCGAACAACATAAGTTCCAATTTGTGGGATCTCATCAGCGACTGCATAAGTTTTAGTTTGTTGGGATGCATAAGTTTTTCTTGGAAACATTAATTTCCGTTTGGTGTTGACTTACAAAAAATAAAAAATGTTGAGCACAACATAGAAATTATAATTACAGTAAATAAATAAAAATGTACAAAATGAAAATGCACAAATTGATTGTTATGGAAATTTTAGGGTTTACATATAGTCAGAGAGATATCTGATTTGAAATGCATATTTATCTATAGATGATACTAATTCCCTATAATTAATCATGCATGATATAGTTGCTCGATTATCTCGAAAACTAAGGAAGTAGTTATTTTTAATAGGATGAAAACGAAGTGAATTTATGTACATAAAATGTCAACTCATAGTTGAATGTCATGCTAATTCAATCAAAATGTCGACAGTAGCCAAATAAAATGTACACCATTCTGCTACTATTACTCACTCATAGGTATCGCTACACTAAGACTTTATGAAACCAAATCTGAGATAACTATATATTCCATCAAGACTATAATGTTTTCATTCAAAAGCAAACACAGCATTAGTTGACCTTTATCATAAATGTATTAGTAGATCAATTCATGTTATCGAGCGACATACATTAAAAATACACGTACCCTATATGTGTAATAGGGTCTGCAATATCTACTTCAGTGCCTTATAATATCTAACGTCACATACCCGAGAAGAATATAAAAGTAATATTTATGATAATTGATATAAATATTTTTGCATTATAATACACAAATAAATAATATATTATTAGTTATTATTTGTAATTGTTAAGATTTAATTTTTGTTTTTTTTTTTTGAAAATTAAAAAATTATATGCCATATAATTCTATTAATGACTAACGTGAAAAATTAATTTATATGAACGAAGTAAAACAATAAATCTCTTCTATTGCATAAAAATTTAAATATTATTTAAACAAAAAATGCTTATATAGCTTAATTGTGCTTGATATAGCACAAATAATATATATATAAACTATATATATGAAGAAATAAATTTTAAAAAAATGTGCTTCGGTTTTCGAACTGAATATGTATTCATATATCTATTTGAATAAGTTGCAGGATACAAATCCACAATTTTTACTACGTCCTAGTAATAGAAATACGTCTAATTTTTTAGTTCTTAGATTGAATACTATTAAAATATGGTATATGTTCAGCGGTAGCATCGCCCAATGCATGATATGTTTAGTTTTGCCATTTTACAATATAGATCGTTTAACAACAGCTAAACATGTAAAAGTTATAAAAATTTGCTAACAAAAATTGAGATGACTTTACACATCATATATTTTGCAATGATTAGGATTATTTTTTGCTTGGTGTATATCTCAATCAAAAAATTTTTGTCGAGGTAGAGCAAACTACTTAAGTGGCAAAAGAAAATTACATATAGATACATATAATTTTATAGGTGTCTATATGTGTCCATTTATTAACGTGAAATTAAAGGTATGGATGTGGGCAATATGTGACTTTAACAGGACGGTATCAGAAGTCACACAACATACCATGCTTTAGCTTTTTTGCAGGAAAAATTTCTCAGACGTTATAATGATGTGAATTGGTCATCATCACTATTACGGTCACGCAAAGAATTCTATTTATATTCTATTATATGGACAATCCTCAGATTTTGGACTGATTGAAAAAGAACGTTTGCCGAGTAATAGCCTAGCTATTTGTAGTTATGTACCCACAAACCAACTAAATTACTGGAACTGGAAAGAATGCAGTACTGTAAGGTGTTCCGTGGAGGATAATTGAATGTCAATGATCTTTTAGTTCAAACCTAATGACAATATAATAATGTAAGAATTTAATCGAAATCTTAATCAGAAGTTTGTGTTATTTAACTCTTGATACATTATGCATAAACATATAAAGAAATTATAATAAATAATAGAAAAGTTGTATTTTAAGATATATGTAATGACTTTAAGTTCAATATCGCATTGCGTATTAGTTATATTTATGTACATAACTATTGGTTATTAACAGAAATTTTTGCTTATTTCAAGTTTATTATAGAAGTTAATTAAATTATATGCACCGATTTTTGTAAAGCGTAGGGTATATTAATTTCCATATTTACATTTATTAAGTTATTTACTCAAAACTTACCCAGACGTCTTTCAAACTCGCCTACTGTAAAATAATCATTGCGGGTACTATGCAACGATTTTGAATATAGTTTCGAAGACATTATCGTATATTAAATTACAGCAAAACTTTTCACACGTTTGGCAAGGCAAACTTTTATGAATGAATGAATTTATATAAATTTTAAATATAAAAAAATACAATTAAATTCATGAATGAATAATAAAAACAACAAATAATTCAAGCACAACAATTAAAACGCAAACGAAATTTTATTTCACTTTTTTTTTCAATTTTTAAATATAAATTTTTAAATTTATAAATTTTTTTTTTGGAATTATAGTTTTTTTTGAAAGTTGTTAGATTTTTTATCTAATGTAAACTGTTAAATTTAGCAGCTTAGAAACAATTTAGAAAACACTTCGCATCACTGACTGAAAGTTTTGACCAAATTTAGCCACAAAAGTTTATTTGATTTGAACATTTGGTACATTTAAGCTACGTCGGCATATCTCCTTATAAAGGTAAGACAAGTTGCTGCTTCTTGTATTTATTTGTAGTTTCTATATATATTTTATTTTTCACTTTATATATATTCCATATTTAATTCATTCATTTATTTATCTTATTTGATATTTAAGGGTTTAAAATAGGTGTAATTCCAAGTAGTGCCAAACCATCGATAAATGTGACCGAAAATGAGCACGAACTAATACTGAATAAAGTATGTGCGAATTGGTCTTGTGCTTGGCCGGATTCTAGCTATAGAAATTTCAGTTTTTGAAACTCCCACATTGAGCGCATAACACCATCAGTCTACTCATATATATAGTATCTATATTTTAATAACATTGTGGGATGGAGTAACTCACACTTGTGCTGCTACTACTGCGGCTACATTAACGAAAATAAAGTAATCGAAACAACAATAATAACAACAACAATAAACATTAATCCAACTAATAGTAGATATTATTGATTATGATTTTAAGCTATTATCACATTTGTAGTATTGGCAAAATTACATATTCGATGGGAATGAAAATGATTTACGTCAAATTGACATGCAAACCTAATATTTTATCTGTACTGAAAGGAAAGTGACGTAGCACAAGAAGTTAGAAGAAAACTACAATCGGTCAGATTATTGTCGTGAGATATATGCGCACATATATATCATCCACAAATGTTACTTTAATTAGTACTTACTTTTATTATTATTTATCGACTTAAAACTATTATTTATGATAATAAATAATTAAATAATATAATATATGGTAATTTTAATAATATATGATTTGATGATTTATGCCAGTACGTTCCCAGAGGAACATTGGGCCATTTAATAATATATAATATAATATAATTTTAATAATATATAATATAACATAATTTTAATAATATATAATATAATATAATTTTAATAATATGTAATATAATATGATTTGAATAATATATAATATAATACAATTTTCAAAGCAATTAAAACGACAAATAAAATATGAAATCCGCTTCATAAAAGGAAATCTTACAGATTCTAAAAAACATAAGATTCAATTAATATTAAAAATCTCAATTGTTCAATATCTTAATGGACAAAAGGATCAAATTTATTTAAAACTGATTATATAAAAATAAAGACATTGGAAATCACAGGGAGTCAAATCCAACTGTTTAAAATGGTTTGTGTGACCATCGGCCGTAATGACCGATAGTCGATGACCAGTTTCTATTGCTCTCTACGAATGTTTACCGTTAAAGAGATTTGATATATACTGTGAAACCGAAACCTACATAACAATTTAGTGAAAGTAGTTGGAGATTAGATGTTTCATTAGGATTTACATAATGCATTCGTGCACCATTGACTGGAATATAATGTTTCCCACCTTATATCGATAAGAAAGTGATCTCCAATAACAACAGTTGTAAACCTGCTCGATTTCTCAATATGCGGCATTTTGCAGCTCGTTTTCTTCTCTTTTAAATGGATAAAGATTCTACATGTTTACTTTTATACAGCGTGTAATTCACTTATCGACCGTCAAATCGACTCTCACAATTACTATATAATTTACGCTGAAGGTGATGATATCGAAAATTCAAAATGTATTTCAAACACATTACTATTTTCCAATAATTTATTTAATATTTAATAATGAAATTAATTTTAATGAAAAAATACAGCACTTTGATAAGTCGCAATTTAAGTGCACTATCCAGTATTAAAACTCTAATTAGAAATTAAAGTAAAAAATGGAATACAATTTTTATAATATATAAAAATAAGAATACAATAACTATCACAATAGCAATGCTATTAAAAATAAAATCATTATTAAAAATAATAATACAAAATTAAAAAAATTAAAATAAACAATATTTTAATAATATTGATGCCAATAACAAAATAATTAATAAAAGTAATAATAATATATTTGTATCTAACATATTATTAAGAAAAAAAAATAAAAATAAATGTAGGTACATCAGTACTAGTAAATCCTTAGTATTAAAAATAGAGAAGTGGTTTCAGTTTTTCCGTCAAACTTTGTCTCTGAGTGAGTGACTTTAGTTCTATTTGAGAAAGGAAACCTTAACCAAAATTAAATAATTAAATAAATAAAATAATAAACACTTTGTAAAACAACATACTATCAATGAAGTACCAAATTAATTATTTAAGAAAAAATAATTTTTAATAACATTCTCGAGACCCCAAAAGTCCATCTGGTTAAAAGACTACTGTTACCAAGAAAATAACAACCTAAGTGGTTTCAATTTATATAACAAACATATTTTATTTAATTAAGAATAACCACTTATTAAAGGCGCTTTTGTTGAAATTCGTTATAATACAATTATCATAAAAAAATTCTTTGTCTCATTTCTCAGTTCAAAAGTCTATTGAATTTAGCGCCCACATTATGTGCAAAAAGTATCCGGAATTTATAAATTCTTTTTTTTTCCTGCATTTTAATAATTCTGTATTGAGTTAGCGCTATTTAACAACCATCAAACGATATCCCCACTATTTTTATTCTGTAAAATGGTAACGCTGTACTATATGAGATTTGATAGGATCTATTACTCAGTGTGTTAAAATTGCTAAAAATATTCAGCAATGGCACAAAGCTATTCTTGTGCAGGAATTCTAAAAATTCAATGAATGTAATTGTCTAACCTTCGTACTCACGCCAGTTATCATTGTTTGACATTTTTCGATCCCAAAACTTAAATGATCAGTAATTAATATTTCGAGCCGATTACGGCCATAAAAGAAAATTTACAGTAGGAAGTCAAGGCTATATCTACTAAATTTGCTTATGAAGAATATTGTGTTACAATTGATCAATCAAAATTAATTTTGATTAATTGATGATTTTTTTTATATTTTATTTAATAATACGAGAAATTCTTTACAGGGAATGTAGTAACAGTTTTTTTTATTGAAATTCAGAATTACATACATTTTTATTTATTACTTCATATTAAATATTTACTAAAAAAAACCGGTAGAGTTAAAATATGAAAATGACTTCATATCGCATGCCTTTATAAGTTACAGTATATAATTAAAAATAGAGTACATAGTAAAAAAAATTAATTAATTTAATTTAAATGAAATTAATTAAAAATTAATTAATTTTAAATTTTAATTAATTAATTTAATTAATTAAATTTAAATTAATTAAAAATTAATTAATTTAAATAAAAGAAAATACACAATGAATTACATTTTTATCTTATATATTTAAATTAATTAATTTATTTATGTATTTAAATTTAATAAAAAACATAATGTTCATATAATTTAAACAAATTACTACAATTTTTCAACTTATTTCCAATGAACATTCACAATAAACTGATTTTTGAAGTTGGCCGCACTGAAACTTGAATCGTAAAATTTTTTGCGAATATAAAACTCAACTCTCAGCCTTTTCTTTTGTAAACATGTGGCAAAAGAACAACATAAAATAAACACTACATTTGATGGCAACTCTGAAAGAACCGCACATTTTGTTAAGCTTATATCTGCAAAACTCGTAATAAAATTTAAAGTTTCGAAAATGAATAATAATTCTTTGCATTTATGGATAAGACTATTTTATTTTTTACATGGTTGTGAATAAAATTTGTATGTTCAGGCTTTTTCAATAATTGAGTATAATTTTTTAATTTCAGTAAATTAAAAAGAATTGAGTATTATTTTTTAAATATTTGTATAATATTCGTATTTTCAAAAATCGTACACAATAGACGAATTTTTAGTCTTGGCCACTATGCGGTTTGAGCTGTTTAATAGTTAAACGATTTCAGAAAGGTTGGCCTAAATAAGCCAGCAGTGTTCTGGTTTCATATGTTATTATTAAAATAAGCAGTTGTTCTTTTGTGATATGCTTGCAAAAGAAAAGGCCTTTTAAAGATTTCAAAAGCATTGTTGTTGCTTAACATGTTTTTTTTTTCGTAAGTTGCAAGTATTTTTTTGCTACTCTGAAAGACAAAACTATGACTAATAATTAAATATTTTGTATCACATGACAAAAAATCTATTTTCGAATAGAAAAACGGGGAATAGCAAGGAAACTGCAAACTAAAAACTTTAATTAGATATTTATTCAATTATTTCATAATACAAATCATAAATCTAATATTTCTGATTTTTTTCAAATTTAATAAAACTTTAAATCTTGAATCAAATTGAATCAGATTGAATCAGATTGAATGCGTACCATTTTGTACACAAATGTATTCCTATATGATTTTTTGTATTACACACATAACTATTTTTGGACTATGCCAGAAAACATTGGACACCTGTAATAGTGCCAATGCCAAAACACAGATACATTCTGTGTAGAGCAATAAAAACAAGCTACTAACAACAACAATCAAAGTGGTCGATAGACCTAGACTGCAAGCAGTAGAATGAATGCTTGCCTTCCTACGGATTTTGATAGCTGCCAATGCTAGAAACTATATGCGAGTTGATAATGTGTGGAAATGAGAGCATTTTTAGCGCTGCCTTTTATCGAAAGCAGAACTAAATTAGTTTTTTATTATTATTATTTTGTCGAAAGCGATTTCTCATTAAAAAAAAAAATAATAAAAAATAAGAAGAATGCAAAAAAGGAGTGGATTTAGTATGACATAGAATTTTTATACTTTTCAATATGTTAAAATAAAAAAAAATTCTTTAAAAATGACACGCATATGCGTATATCATAATCTGTGCTTATCTCTCTACTATCTCTCTATCAGTAGCCAGGCGTATATCATAACGGCGTGGCAAATACTAAAGAAGATATAATAATCGATAGCCTATACTCGTAAATATGTCTAGAACATGTATCTTAAGAAATTTTATAGAGATGTTTTAATATTTAATGGGAAAAAACTAATAACAAAAAAAAAAGAAATTCGTTTTTAGTAAAGTATATAAAGCCAGACAAAATAAGAGAAATTATTGAAAAAAAAAATTATTAAATTAAATTTAAATTTATGGAAAATTAAGCAAAATTTGAATTTTTAGATAAAATTAATTTAAGAGCAAAACCAAAACTATATAAGCTAAAAATGCTTAAATAAGTATTTCACAATATTTTTATTTCGTAAATGATCGTTTAATTCATGCTCGAAAACACAAAATTGTTAAAAATAACACGCGTTGCAAATTTAAAATAAACACAAAATTAGAAATAATATTTTTATTTTTATTGGTGGGAAATCTAATAACTTTGAAAACAATAGATATTGTCTGGCTATTCGAATAAAATAATTTTAATTTTTCAAAAATTTATGAATTTGACTTCGAGAAAATAAAGGGCGCGAACTGCATTTCAACACAGAAAACCATTAATGGTTCATTAAACCGTTGTGCTTCATAAATCAGTGATGAAATATTATAATAATGAAAACAAATTTAAATTTCTAGGAAAATGAATAACTTCTTCAAATTTTATAAAAACAAAATCACTTTTCATTATATAGAATAACATTAGGAAAGGTGAGGTTAGGAGTTTTTTCTATACTTGTATCTCGCTAGAAAATTTTTTCTTTGCCAGCTCGTAAGTTCATATATCATAAAATGAGTCCAATATAAATAATAGTGTATAAAATTGAAAAAACAACAATTCATAATAGTTAAGTAACTTTGTACAGCCGTAGTTTATGCGTAATACAGCAAAGACTACAAAAATTAATAAAACATAAAATAATAATAGGCTCAGAACCACTTGGATTTTCGGGTAAAAAATTCTAATTTCTGAACTTTTTTATTTCTATAAAATATAATTAAAACTCCACATAAAAACATTATTTTACAGTTGAATTCAATTCTTATTAAATATTATTGTATAAAATATTCAGAAATGCTTACTTGCTATTTAGGTTTAGTCCAATCTTCTACAATGTTATCATAACGGATAGTTTAAAGATTGGTCATATAATCAGTAGGAAACGAGTCATTCTTTTTGCACTAACTTATTAAGATATTAACGCTTTCAATCGCTTCAGAATGAGACACATTTAATGTGGAATATTGGGAACGTCATCTTCAATGTTATTTGAAGTATCATTAACAGTATTGAACTTATATTCAGATCCGTCTTGAACTTGCATTTCATTAAAGTGCGCATTTTGGGAATCCCCACACTTTATTTTTTTTGTTTAAAACAAAGTATGAACAATAACATTTATTAACTAACTAATTTATACAAAACTTTAAAAATTCGAATTCTGAATTTGAATTTGTAAGAGTTCTAATTTTCGAGAGTCTACTGTAATGCAAATTAAGTATACGCAACATGTGCATGAATGATTCCGATTTGACGAGGTTCAATTCCTAACACAAACTGCATAAAAAAAGACCAATGGCGTTGGATATTTGTCAATTATCAAAACAGCAATATGATCAGCCTAAGACTTCCTTTAATTCAAAAATAAATTTCTATAAATATAATCTTTTTTTCAATAGAAAATAGTTCTATCATTATTTTCTATCATTATCCTAAACAGAGTTATGACAGATAAAAATAATGTATGTCGCCTGTTTATAGAGCATAGGACTGAAGGAAGTATCCTCAATTTGTCAAGGTCGGCAGTAAATTTTCAGATTTATAGCGTATGCCTACACCTAACACCATTTTTCGACTGATATTAAATTAAAGAACCCTAATAATATACCATCAACACATTTTGATAGAAATAATTAATTATATTCTAACTAATATAAATCATGGATCGGTGTTTAAATCTCACGCACTTTACGGAACACAGATTTTTTTAAAATAAAGTTTACTTCAATATTGACTTTTAACAAATTATTTCATAATAACAACTATTTTAAACGAACACCCATTGAACACAATGAACTATTCCTTAAAAACGATGGGCTTTATAATTATCTTGTAACGTAACATACGTGGGAGATAAAAAGATAATAGTCATGTTATTTGACATAAATAATTTTGCAATGTAATGAAAAAATAATAAAATAATATTTATAAAGCTCATTTTTATAACAGCTAAAGCATTATTTATTTACTCTATCCCTCTATTGAGCGCATGATTCTGCCAGACCTTTTTTAATTTCAAATGCAATTTATATACATTTCTAATTTCGCTAGCGGTTTGAAATTTTAGGGACTCTCCTACGAAAAATTGTGATGATAGAGCTTACAGAAAGATAATTATATGCATGTTTTGGTGTACACATCACATTCGTGACCCATGAGTCTGACCAGACCGATATAACATTTATATGGAAAATAAAATTTTCTGTATTCTCTACTATGAGAGATGAAGACGAGCCTCTTGAACCAAATAATAGAAAGCGCATTCCGAACCGTGACGTGAGTACTGACTCTACCACACTAGAAGAGATAATCAAAGCGATATAGAGCGATTTAGACACCACATTTTATGATAGACTGGGAGCAGCTTTGGCCAATGTTATAGAATTGGTGGGAGCTATCAAAGAAGATGAAAAATTCGTTCTATATCCTAATGATGAGAAAAAGAAGCCAAATGAAATATTCAACAGTGAAGACAACAACTAGGAAGTATTTGAAATAAAACAACAAAGTGCTGAAGGTGATTTTTATGGTGAAGATGTCACAGAGTGGTATAAAAATAAGTTAAATGCTGGTGTTTCTCACAATAAAATGTAAAAATAATATATTTAGTACAACCATGTCTTCGAAATTATTCCGAAATGATGACCCAATTTATTCGATTTGATATTGAACAAACACGTCCCTTCCGTATGCATAGCGATAAAACAGGATAAATTATATACAGGTCGAGAAGACGGGGTTGTAGTAACTTAAGCAAAAATGTATACTAATAGCAGCCGTACCATTATTGCAGACTACTTCTACATAGCATTGAAAGGAGCCAAAAGATTGGCTGAAATTGGAGTAACATTCGTTAGAACTATTTGCTCTAATAAAAAATGCATCCCAGATGAAAGAGAAAAGAATCCTCAACGCCCTATTCTTTCAACCTGTTTTGGCTTTTATGAAGACTTAGTTCATATATGCAGCTACGTGTCAAAAAAGAATAAATGTGTGAACATACTTTATATAGTGCACTTCATCTAAATTTGTGAAGGAGCAGCAATGAAACCAGAGTCAATTTTGTTATAATTCTTATAAGATAGACGTTGATTGTATGGATTAAATGATCGGTCTTTGTATTTTTCTGCAATAATTTAGATATTACTGCATGGGCTGCATTTTGCATCTACAAAGAAGTTGATGGAAACAAAAAATTGAATGGTAAGCGGAATTTCCTAGTCACTAATCAAATACAGTATGTCACCTGCATTCCAAAGTTGAATACATATGATTCAATTGTAGTGATAATAACTAAATAAATATATATTTGTTTTTATTATAGTTACATTATCTGTTTTAATAAAAAAAATAATTTTACTTTTTTTTATTTTTCCCATATTTTTATCAGCAAAAGAGTGTTAAAATATAAAAATAATTAATAATCAAAGTTAAAAACAATTTATAATATATAAATACATAATATAGTTAAGCATTAAATAACTTAATATTTACGTATCAATGCATAAAAACGCATATGAGTCAGGCCAGAGTCAGAAGTTTCGAATGGGATTATCAAAACATATGCCCAACGGAGTTTAAAGAAGAAAATTATTGGGAATATACTGAAATTAATTAACGAAGGTGTAAAATATATTTTACAAAAAGATAAAACAATAACTGTCTTCAATTAGATAGTAATTTAAATTTTATTTGAAAAAAGTGCTTATATAGCTTGTTTATGCTTTGATATAGCACAAATAATATTTGTAAACTATATATATGGAGAAGATGTATTTAAAAATATGTGTTTCAGTTTTCAAACTGAATATGTATTAATATATTGATTTGGATAAGATGCTGGGTACAAAACCATAATGTTTGCTACGTCAAATTAATAGAAATAGATCTCATTTCTTAGTTCTGATTTTATGCTATTAAAATACAAAAATTGAGATGACTTTGCACATTATATATTTTTCAATGATTAGAATTATTTTTTTACTTGGTGTATATTCAGCTAAAAAATTGTCAAATCCGAGGAACAGAAAACCCACAAGGCAATTCCTCGCGTACTTAAGACGAACATTTGTCAAGTTATAACCAATATGTTATAAAAGCCTAACAAATTTTAAAAATTATTAAAAAAGACATTCTATAATATATATATAAAATACATAATATTACTTTTTTCAAAATCATATTATTAAAGTTATTTTATCAATATTAATTATAAATATAAAAAATTTTATATCTAGGGTGAAATCTTCTCAAATATATTTTATTAGACGAGATCAAGTATAACCAAGTTCTGGAAGTATGACTATTTAATCATATTAATAGATCAGTGCTAACAAAAAGAGCTGTTTGAATATAAATATTACGCAAATTTGCAATTATAATCTAACTATATTACAAACTTTAAAGCATATTAAGTTTTTTCAGAAATTTTATTCCATCGTTATGATTTTAATCGGTATCGTTCACACACATAAGTTATTTAAATATCACGCTAATATAAAGGTAACAACTAAAACTGATTTAAAGAACTGATCCATAAAAATAAAAGGCTTTTTAAATAATAAAATAAAAGGCATTCATAGAAATTGAATTCTATTTACCATACTTTTATAGAATGTATAGTATACATATATTCTCAACTTAATATAATACATATAATATATATATAATATAATACATAAATAAGAAGAAAAATTAAGTTCCGGGGTGTAGTCTAATTTTATTAAAACATATTTACAAATATAAAAGTATTTTCTATAAAAACATATACGTTAACTATCAGTTTCTATGGCTTTTATGTCTAATGTCTTTTACTGTAGTAATTTGAATAACATTGAACGTATATATTTATCATATACCATCTATTTTCATTAGTTCACTACGCACGTAGATTGTAGCTATCCAGAGCGGGCCGCGTGGATGCTGTTTGTCAACTTGGAGAGAACAGTGACAAGGAACAGTGGCAATACAATCAGACACTTTACCTTATATGTTCACTCTCTGCCCCTTTACTCTCAACTTAATACTCTACTTATATAGGTAATAAGTAAAATTAAATTCCAATGAGTAGCTTTGATTATAGTTAATGAATTTTAGAAAAAACCGATAAGGTTTGTTCCTGAAAAGTATTTATATAATGTTTTATTAACCAATCTCGAAAACAGCAAGACTAACTTTTGAAACAATCAGACAAGGAGATAATTTGACAGATATGCATGACTAACTTGATACGTCTTATTGCACTAATAGAGAATACATAAAGAAAACTTTCTAAACGAATACCTCCATTAGAGGGATACCCATTTTTGACTGATTATTTTTTATTTCACTATTATTTGAAATAACATAATAATCTCTTTTGTAGAACACTGCTCTGAAGTGAAAATTTACTAAACCCAAATTGATTTTGTTTTTATTATTATATGATATTGTTTAATTCTTTTTGGTGGGACAACCTTTTTAAAGAAACAAAAATCGGCTAACGATAAGATGACAAGTGGTCACTTCATGATATTTTCACTGTAATTACCTCATTGGAACTTCAACGTTTTCAATAAAATAGATACATCTGGAAACTACATAAATTTAACTTTTTTTACACTAGCCGTGTTGTATCTACTGTGTATATATATAATGCAACTTATAATGTAAATGTAGACAGAACTGAACTGATCAGTCAAAATAATACGTACATAAAATATTGTAAAAAAAACAACAAGAGATATGCTTAATTGCTCAATGTGTGAAAATTGAATACAACAATCGACACAAAAGATTTGTTAACACACGAGATCTTTGTTTGCTGTTATTTACAGACAACAATAATTTCAAAAATCTAATTAGAATCCCATTACATTATCTTATTTTCCATAATTAACATAACAATTAACATGATGCGCCCGCATATAGAAACTAATAAAGACTTTACAGAACGTTTACAGAACGTTTACATGACCAAATCATTTGTGTAAATAATTATGTTAAATGGTTTTAAAATTTTACAAAATTATATAAAGATTTGCAGCTGTTTATAAAAACAAATGCTTGTACATATATAATTATAAATACAACATATTTCTGTGTTTAAAACTATATTTTACTGCTTAATTAATTCTCAATTAACATTAATTTTTTCCTTGATTAACTTGAGTTTTTGTTGCGGTTGATTAGTTGTTTGCTCTCGCATATGTCAACTCGCCATATCAGTAATTGAAGCTGTCATTGTTGTTGTTGTTGTTATTATTGTTGCTATTAATATTGTTTATTGTATATTTTTAAAATGTTATTGACATGAGATGCAGCAGTAGCAGCAGCAGCAGACGTCGCAGTTGCAGAAAAAACGCAGCTGTTGTAATTGTTATTATTTAATTTATTTGTTTGATCAAAGCGCTTACACAATATACAGACACGCAGGCGCATTTAAATCAATAATATACAAATAACACAATAAAAACAGATATATATATATGTATATATATATATATATATATATATGTATATATATATATATAAATAGAAAACAAAACAATCACAAATAAAAAAGTATATTTAAAAGGTACGACAAGTGTCCTATTTGTACAAAAACAACGGAATTTCGTTTGCGTTTACAAGTGCACTCATATATTATTATTATTTTTATTATTTCAAGCATAACTGTGTTAATGTAAATAAACTTCTTCTTCTTCTTTTGAAAAATATTTTTTATTTTTTTTAAATTAATATTATTAACATATATATTTTTTTTTTTTTTGCCTAATTTTATTATTTGAATTTTATTTATTGCACACTTTTAATTTTGTTTTGAAAATGAATTTTCTTTCAACCACACAAAAACATAAAAAAACACAAGAGGTATGTTAAACATTATCTTATGTTTTTCGTTATATATTTATATTTATTTATATAAAAATAATTTTTATTAATATTTTTCGGGCATATACATTTTTATTAATTTTTCTTCTTGAAAACAGCAAAATAAGCGCGCCGTTTCGTTCGCAGACAAAAATCGTTTGCAAAATCTTTAAGAAAACTGAAAGCGACCACCGAGCAGCAGCAACAACAGACACGGCATTTCGAATAGGCACAACAGAGAGCAATTGTTGTTTTTTCTATGTGTATGGAAGCGAACGAACGAACTACACAAAAATTACACAAATTGATTTGGAACTAAACTTGCTACTGTTAGTAGTAAAAATTATATTATAACAACAAATTTCTTCATAGAAAACATCTTTCCATGAAGATGGTTTTGTAAAAATTGATACAAACTATAATATTTGTATTATTAAAAATAAATAAATATAAATAAAAATAAATATAAATAAATATAAATATATAAAAATATATAAAAATAAATAAAGCTAAATAAATATAAATAAATAAATATCAATACATAAATACAATTAAAAAATATATAAAAATAAATAAAAATAAATAAAAATAAATATAAATATATAAAAATATATAAAAATAAATAAAAATAAATAGTAATAAATTAAAATAAATAAATATAAATAAAAATAAATAAAAATAAATAACAATAAATAAAAACAAATATAAATAAATAAAAATAAATTAAAATAAATAAAAATAAATTAAAATAAATAAAAATAAATAAAAAAATAAAAGAAAATAAAAATAAATATAAATAAAAATATATATAAATAAAAATAAATATAAATTAAAAATAAATATAAATAAATAAAAATAAATATAAATATATAAAAATAAATAAAAATAAATAAAAATAAATAGTAATAAATTAAAATAGATAAATATAAATAAAAATAAATAACAATAAATAAAAACAAATATAAATAAATAAAAATAAATTAAAATAAATAAAAGTAAATAAAAAAATAAAAGAAAATAAAAATAAATATGAATAAAAATATATATAAATAAAAATAAATATAAATAAATAAAAATAAATATAAATATAATTATAAATAAAAATAAATATAAATAATAATAAATATAAATAAAAATAAATATAAATAAAAATAAATAAATATAAATATAAATAAAAATAAATATAAATAAAAATAAATAAATATAAATAAAAATAAATATAAATAAAAATAAAAATAATTAATAAAAATAAACATAAATAAAAATAAATATAAATAAAAACAAATATAAAAATAATTAATAATAAATAAAAGTAAATAAATATAAATAAATATAAATAAAAATAAATAAGAATAAATAAAACGACACCGTATTGTTATTTTAATCACAAAAAAATAAAGAATTTTACAAAATAAAAATTAAATTTGTTTTAATGAAAAAATAAATAAAGTTCCGAGCAAATTATTTTTATATTATTTTAATTAATTGAATTTTTGAATAGCCAAAAGTCTGTTAAAGTAAAAATAGTCACTTCTGTCATATTGACGTTAAAATCAAATTAAAAACAAAACAAAATAAATAAATAAAATAAAATAATTGAAAAACTATATAATTAAAGTTATTTAAAACTTACAAAGCAATTTAAAAATATTAATTAACTTTATTTATGGAACCATAAGTTATTTAAAAAGCAAATACGTCAAAACTCATAATATGATTATACAATAGACGCAATACTACAAAAAATACATATACTCGTATAAAAAATTAGTACAACATAAATATTATAAATATATATATGTAAAAAATATATAACAAAAAAATAAAAAATATATAACAAAAAAATAAAAAATATAAAACAAAAAAATAAAAAATATATATGTTAAAAATATATAACAAATATATATGTTAAAAATATATAACAAATATATAACAAAAAAGATAATTATAAAAATAACTAAAATAAAATAATATATAATAATTTTTGAGCGGGTTAATTGGTCATACACCCTAACAAATATATTTTATCTGATATACGATAATCTTATAATCTCTTCGAACATTTTATACAGAAAAACAAACCAATATTTTCTTGTAATTTTCTTTTAAAGCAAAATAATATTTTTTCAATAAAATTAATAAAAAAATATTAAATAATTGAAATAAAAAAATGTTTGAATTAATATAAATATTATTGTGTTAACACGAAATTTATTTTTGATAAATTATATTAAACAGTATTTTGTCTTTTATATTTACAAAACAAGTAAACAATATAATTAAGAAATAATTATTAATATAAAAAGATTATTATTATAAAGAGGTTAAGAATTAATAGAATTATTAATAAAATAAAAACAATAAAGAAATGAAAAAATAAGTTATGAATAAAAAGAAATAAATATATAAATAATAAATAAAACAAAACATGAAAAAATAAAATAATAAAATTAAATGTTAATATCATTTTGCTATTATATAAATAATTAAAATGAATATAAAAAATTTTTAAATATTGAGATATTAAAAAAAATTAAAAAATATGGTGTGTTTTTTCGTTACATATAATTTGTTTATATAAATTTAAAAAGTTGATAAAAAACCAAAAAAAAAATTAAAAGATGGGTATAAAGAATAAAAACAATTTAAAAAAAAAAAAAATTTTAAAAAATAAATAATACCAGAAAATATAAAAAAAAAATAAAGAAAATATAAAACTTAAATAATAATATATATACATTAAAAAAAAATAAAAGAACTATTGAAAAATTAAACAACAAATTAAATACAAATGAAATGTAAATCAAGTATAAATAAAATATAAAAAACATGTGAAAAAATATAAATAAAATATTAATTAAAAATAAATAAAATATAAATTAAATATAAATAAAATATAAATAAAATTTAAATAATATATATAAATAATATATATAAATAATATATATAAATAATATATATAAATAAAATATAAATAAAAAATAAATAAAATATAAATAAAAATACTAAACAATTTTGAAGTAAATAAAGAATACAAAAAGAATTAAAAAGAAAAAAATAATAGAAAGAAATTTTAGAAAGAAAAAAATAATAGAAAGAAATTTTAAAAAGAAAAAAATAATAGAAAGAAATATTAAAAAGAAAAAAATAATAGAAAGAAATTTTAAAAAGAAAAAAGTAATAGAAAGAAATTTTAAAAAGAAAATTTTAGAAAGAATTTTTAAAAAGAAAAACTGTTTTAAAGTTTTTAGAACATTTCAAAAAAGAAATAGAAAACATAATGATAATAAAATTATTTGCATTACAAATTAATTGTTCACTTCCACTAACTTTATGTTTTTTAGATACATATAGGTATGTAGTTTAAAACCTTATTTCTTTTTCAGTTATTTTCTATAGGTGATACCAATAACAATAGAAGCATTTTATGCATTTCTTTACTGGGTGTTCCCGGATTAACAAAAATAGTGTATGTAATTATTTTTTTAATAAGTCCATGCACAGAATGTATTGGTTGCGTTGCGATTTATAGCGCAACTGTTGACAACCGTCTGGAAGATCGGTCTTCAACACACCATTGTACATGGCGTTTTAGAGTTTGGATCGCAAAGCCGAGTCCTGGCAGACACCGCCCGTCAATCCGTACTTATGTACTCCGTGATCAGACTCAAATTTCAGACTTCGGTTCTGGCAATTGCTACGCACAACCCCGATGAACTTTTTTAACGATCTTCGAAAGCTAGGAGAACTTGATGTTCACTAATTACTCGTTCAAACGATATGAATCGCTGAAAGATACTATTTTGAGAAAATTAATATAGAAATCATTTGATAAATATTTGTGTTGCACACGTGACCGTTGTGCACATTAAACAGTTGTTAAAACAACAAGTAATCACAGAAATTGCATATATATATATACATATACATATATAGGTATGCAAGAATTGCATGTATTTAAAAATTAAGAGGTTTGTTTAACGACATCTAAACAAACAAACAGACAAACTGACTAACTGACACCTATTGCTATTATTAAGCTGATTAAAAAACAGATTTAATTTATATAGTTTCCGATGTCTCGCGTTACAAACACTCTGACAAACTAAATATACCGTTTATTCACAATAGAGTGTACACAATATAATTGTTTATTTTATAAAGACACACATTTGCAAAGGTGGTATGTACAAAATTCACATTAAGAAAAATGTGTTAAAAATTTATATGACTAGAAAATTTTTTTATGATTACACAAAGTAAACAAAATTACACATTTAATATCTGTAAAGTGTAATGTGTAATGCGTGCATTTTTAATAATAAATTATTTGCAATTTGTTATACTCAAAAAATTTTGGGGATTCGTTTATTTTGCTCTCTGCTTAGTTTTTGTACACATCGAAAACATTATTTTTATTTTTGATAATCTTAAAAGCAAAAGTGTTATATTGTTGAACCACAACATTTGGTATGAATCATTTGACTTTGAACTATAATTAGAAAATAAGTACAACAACTACAACAACAACAATAATAACAACAGCATCATCATTATCGACGACGACGACGACACTAAATCTTACAGTAGTCTAACAGCAACATGTGGAAATGTAGAAGAAAATTGGGTTATACGTAGGGTACTGAGGGTACTAAGTCTCTTAAGAACTTACATATGTTTTTTGATAAGATAAACCAAAATGATTGTTGAAGATTGATTTGTTTATTATCTGAATATCACTTATAACAAGAAATTAAAATGATACATTGAGATATTGGTTAGCACTTATATTGTCAATCTATGTAGGCAGGTTCTAGCTCTCACAACGGACGTTACTCATTTTCTCAAGTATTTAAAAGATATTGAGGAAAAGCAGTGACAGATTGTGTGTGTGGGAGCTGCTGTTAAGCGAAATTGCTTTTTAATATTAAAAAGAAGAAAAATAAATAAAATTTAATTTTGGAAAGAAATAAATTTTAAATTTTTAGTTGTGAAATAGGCGACATCCTATTCATTTTATTTAATATTAATTTTTGTATTATTCACTTTATCTTACCCGAAACACCTGAGTAATCTGGGCATATCGTTAACACCATGCAAACTATTACTGAGTTCTTTCTGTACTGAAACTTTTAATAAAGGATGAGAAGACTCAACGATATGCAGGCATCTCTATACAATCTAGCCACGTTCTGATAAAAAGAAATCCAAAATTCTCATTGAGATACCACGTATAGATATCAGTCTTTTAGTAGGTTACTTACAGGTCATAGCCTATAGCTATGCTCTATAGCCTGTTCACTGCAGACATACCGAAACTCGAGTCTTCTATGCTATCGCTCTATGCTGACGACACTTGTATTGTGTACTCAGACAAAATAGCCTGCAATGTCTCCAATACCATACAGGGTCACATTGACGTGCTTGTTCAGTATTTTAAAAAGTGGAAAATAAAACTGAACGCAAAAAAGACTCGGGAAATTTTTATTACCAGGAAGCGCCGTCAAGCTCCCAGAAAATTAAAGGTAGAAGAACAAGAAATAGAATGGGCCGATACTCTCAAATACCTAGGCATAACCTTTGATAACAAGCACTCCTGGAAAGCACATTTCAAGTCCAAACGAGCTCAAGCTGCCCGAATATTACACTCCCTTCACCCGCTCATCAGCAGCAAAAAGCTCAACATAAAGAATAGAGTTAGCATATTTAAGCAAATTATTAAACCAGGACTACTCTATGGCAGTATAGCGTTTTGCCAAGCGCCAAGCTCAACTTTAAAAATTCTTCAAAGAGGGCAAAATATTGCCTTAAGAAAACTGGTTAATGCCCCATGGTATATAAGAGGAGCTGATATCCACAGAGATCTGAGAGTGGATTCAGTTGAAAAATACATTAAAGATCGTGCTCTGAAACTGTTCAATACAATTGACAGTCACAATAATCCAACTCTCAGTATCCTAAAAATACAGCGAAATTTGATAAACACAGGCAGATACAAAGACATCAGATCCATCATATTATAAAGCCCCGTAAAGCCCCGTATTTAGTGTGACTTAAAACTGTCCACAGATAAAATAGAGTAAAGGTGCTGTTTCACCAACTCAGACATCTGAATATCAATTACAGGTCATTGTAAACTAGAGAACCATGCTAGAAGATTGAATCTCCCTTTCAAGCAAACCTGTCGCATCTGTGGAAAAGACGATTAGAGCGCCTCTCATATACTATTTATTTGTCAAGCTCATGCAGGGCGGCAATTTAAAAGTTTAGAAGCCTCCTTTCTTGAGGGTCTTGATCAATTACAAGACTTGAGTTATTTTTATATATACGGTAACACAATTGGCCAATACGCCTAAGTGGATCCTCAAGGACCGCCGGTATAAGCTAACCTAACCTAACCTATTACTCACTTTGCTTACTAATACAAATACTAGATTAAATTTTTAAAAATCTAAGATTTAAAATAATAAAAAACAGAACAAGCAAATAAAAATAAAAATAAATTGAGACTGTATTTAAATATGGGTACGAAAGATGATAATTGTTAGATAGAACATTAAATATCTACATGATTCAAAACCACTTAATGTGGAGGTGATTAATGCAGTCCTCCTGATCAAAAATGTTAACGTCCAGCACAGTGGAGCTGCTATATTCTGGTGTGCATTATTCATAAAAAAGTGAACCGTTAATATGCAGTAATTATACAGGTATATCACTGTAATAAAACACGACTTTTCAACTTCATCGTGAAAAAGACAGTATAATCTTACAATAAAGATATCATAGGCGAGTTTGATAGCCTTTTAAAGAAATTGAGCTACATTAGAAAAATTTGTTTGACAAACAAACATCTTCATTTTATTTAAGTTTATATTACTAACTTTGGGTGGTGAGATAGGGCCAAAGTCTTGAAACTCTTGAATTAACCCAAATATCTAGGGCCCACTGTCAAAATAACTATAATAATTATTGACATTAAAACCTGGATAACAATATTAATAGTACCGCATTTATTAAGAAACAATGTGAAAAACAGTAAGGCTATTACATATCTCGAAAAGTTATGGTTTACTAATACTAACAGATTACTTAAAAAAGATCCTTTATTTTCTCAATTATTTCTGTTATTATTAAGTGAGATAAACTATTTACCGCAAATTAGATAGTCTGTATTAGTATTTCAAGTTGTTTCAACCATTTATAAGACGTTTAATGAACGTGTTTACTTCGACATTTCATTTTTAATTCCACATTGTCTTGTGCTATATAGTTTCGGGCAAACACGGGGAACATCCATTTCACAAACACGTAAAATACATATCTTAAAAAGGGCTATTTGTTAAAACGAATCCTGCAGTGCCTTGTCAAAAAAAAAACATCTGACAATAATTTTAATATCTCATCTGCTCAATGCAAAATCTGTTTGAAATTGCTTAGAATGGGTTAATGAATGAATCTCTTACCTATTTTTGGTCTTTACCAAAGTGGTGTGAGATGCCGTTTCATTAATGCTTTCGCTTATAATAACCTATTAATATATTTTAAAGTGTACGTGTTTATTTTATTCTATATATATATTTCAGTTACCATGTCACAGATGTTTTAAATAATATTACTTGTTTTAAAATAACACCGACTAAAATAGATTAAGACAAGATTATTATTTTAGAATGTAGGAGTTGTTGTTAATTCAACTTGTTTGAAGAATCAATTTACATTATAGACTGCTAAATTGACTAAAATTAGTTTAACGGTCGATCAGCTAGTTAAGGAATATCGTTTGCTCATAACGAGCTAAGAATTTTAAGTATTACTAATAAGGAATTTTGGACGGACGCTAATATAAAAATATGAAAATATCTTCATAATGCATATAAGAGTATATTTTAAGATAAAAAGAACGCCTACTGAATTATGTTATTTGGAAGAGATTTACATTTTTGTCCGTATTCAAGAAAATGTGTATGCGAATAAGAAAAATGCGTCACACAAACAACATATGAGTATCAATCGATTGGAAATTGATCAAAGCCAGCGACAACTAAGTAACAAATTTGTGGGCGCTATTGAGTGTACGTATATATACTTTTCATATATAGTTAATATTTATAGTTTTCATACCTAATTTTTATTTGTAATACGCATAGATAGATGTTCCACCATATGTTGCAAGCTTGATTTAGTTCGTTTGAAAAGAGCACATTTTATAATATTTTATATATACATATATCACTTTTAATGGCTTTAAATTCATGTTGCACTTAATTAAAAATGACTTCATACAATATATCTGTAACGAATCTATAATGAAAACATTTTCAAATGTGCTATATATATATATATTGTAAATATTATTAGTTCGGCATGCCAACTTTACACCGAGAATCTATCATACGACACATTAAATTAAAAAAAAAAATATTCTAGTCCGCTTGGATTACATGTTTAGCTTATAATAAATAAATCACGTAACTAATAATTATTTTATTTACAATTAAAAAAAAAAATTTATATAAGATACATGTTTTCTGTATGAATTCAAAACAAAAATACATATTGAGGCTTTAATTTGGAAACATTTTCTGAATAATAAATAATAAAATAAAATATAAACATGTTTTACTTCATTATCATTTATTGTAGATTTTGTGTAATTTTTTTGCTTACATGTATTTATTATAATATATGTGAAACATTGCAAGGAGAGAATTATTGGATCAACACACAAGGTGTTTTAATTTGGACTCACCCGCTATAGTTTCAAATAAAGGGTCATCAATTTCGTAGTCCTATTATGGCAGCACTGTTCCAGTGACATATGGCAAGGCAAATAGAAACATTATCCAAAATATCATATATTTAGTTTAATGTTTACCATTTTCAATATGTGTTGCTTAACAACCGCAGAACATGTTCAAATTGTGAGAACTCACTACAAAAAGGAGACAAATTTTATTCATAAAAATTTTTTTTTAGTACCATAAAGACTGCATCCCAAAAAAGTTACGCTATGTCGCTGTGTGATATTTGGTCTGAAAGTGTGTTAGGCTTGCACTTTTTTAAAAATGACGAAAGTGTGCAACAAATCATCAATTCTATTCACGACAGCTACCAATTTTTTCACGTGAAATTAAAGATATGAATGTGGAATATAAGTATATGGGTTCAGCAGAATAATATTAACAGACACACAACACGTCCTTTGTTGACATTTTTTTTTGCAATAGAGCTATAGATATATACCGGACTTGCAGTTTCAAATGTTAGTGATATGAAGATCAGGCGATTTGTCACTGCCGCATATTTTTGTAGGAGTACACATAAAACCTTGTTTATGTGCACAATTGTTATGATTCTCACGCTTTGAGAGCAAATATACTTTAAGTCTGGGCTGTCCAAAGCACGGCCCGGGGGTCACATGTGACCCGCAGCTAAAGTTTGTGCGGCCGCTGATATTAAAATTACGTAAATTTTCTTTTGGTGTACTGATAAAATTACATTATTTTATTTTTATGGTATACCAAATACATGAGTGTAAATTGATAAATTAATAAAACTAAATTACATTATAAGCGTATTATTATTTTTGTCGAAAAAAACTATAAACATATGTATTTGTTTCTGCGGCCCTCTAATCTATACAGTGATTTGTATCGGCCCGAGATCACATCAGATCTGTGCAGCCCTGTTTTAAGTTATGGCCATTATGTGTGAACATCTCAAGAAAAATTATCTTAAATGAATTTAAATGAAGATATTCAAGTCATATTGCATCTCACATATAATAGCAAGGTCCAAACAATTTATTGAAATAAATTTTTGATTAAAATCTCAATCAGAAATATATTTTATTTAGGTTTGTTTTGAGAAACACAATATGGATAACCCAGTATTTGGGTTGCAGCAACACAATTGTTCATTAAAAATCGTTAAAATAATATTTTATATTGAATTTTATTTTTCATTCATTAATTTTTGATTTCTTAACATATCAAACTTTTATTGACATTAATTTAACGCAGCCCACACTAATTGACATTTTCGAAATAATTTATAAATAGAAAATAAAATTAAATAATTTATCAAATAGCTCCAAATATTTTTAGCTGAAGACGTCAGATGAGTTACTTTTTCGTTTTTAAGTATCAGTTTGTTCACTGTTCACTTGAACTTACCATTAAACATTTTCATTTTGTTTAATTTAAGATACTTTTAGTAACGAAAGAAGAAAAATATTTTGAAGTACGAAAATCTTTTCTAACCGTAACACAACAAAGTTCACAAAATACTAAACACAACATACTTCAATATGAATTCTTTACATTATTCCATAAGCTTTTCTAAGTGTTGATTTGAAATGCCAGTGATTTGCAATTGCAATAAAAATGCAATACTATTTACGATGTTTATTTTAATGAATGATAATTACACTCATTCAATGAAATCCGAAATCGAATGAAGCCAAACTGCTATGCCACAAAAGTTATATGGAAAGAAAAATATATGCAGACAAGATATGAGCGATGCAATGGTGGATAGATATTCTATATGATATATACAAACACAGCAAAATGATATGGACAGAATTCAGATACTAAGACAATTTAACGAACACAGATTTCTAAAAATCACTAATGATGGTTATTGGGAAATATCTGATCAACGTTATGAGCAGCCCAAGAACTCACTTGATTAAAAATTAAATTTTTGAATTTAAAGACCCCAGCTCTATTATCCTCTGTTCTGTTTTAAAATAGATTTCTTGTCATAGGACATAAGATTTTTTATTAAAATAAACTTAACATCGTCGATGGTCTCTTTTTATGTTTTCAGCCTTGGCAAAACTGAGTGTTGTCAAGTGCCATCTGACGTTAACATACGAAAGTTTGACATTATTAAACCAACCTACCTTAGATTTTTTGTCAAAAGTCCATTATTTGTGTTATTTACTGTGACTTGTAAATAGAGTGTTCGTGAAAAAATGGAATTAACGTGAGAAAATTTTCGTGCGATGATTTATTACGACTTTCGACGTAGATTGTCAAGACAAGAGTGCATCGATCAACTTACTTCCACATTTGATGATGAAGCTCCAACCTTTACCACGCTGGTAGAATGATTTTAATTGTGGCCGTAATTCGCTCACTGACCTCACTGAAATTCGTGAAGGTTGTCCAAAATCAGTTATAGCGCCACAAAACATTGATGCTGTGCAAAAACTAATAATGGAAGATCGTCATGCGACATACTATAAGATTGAGGGATTGAGATTGAGATAAAATATTGTACAATTATTAGCCAAGAGAAAGGTTTGTTCTCATTGAATCCATGGGCGTACCTGTGTACAAATGTTCGTTTGTTTTTTCGAGAAAACTTGTTATGTGGCAACTATACCATCAGAGGAACAATGTCCTTTTTTTTAAAAGCCAGTCGTTAAGCGTTAATTGAAGACATTTGTATATTCTATGCACAAAAATGATGTACGATATAAATGGAATGTATCTTATTCAAGAAGCGTATATGATTTTTTGCGCACTTTAAAAAATTATAATTTTTTCTACGGTCACTTGTACCTATCAAGAATAAGTTGTATTCTTTACATGAAGTGAAAACTTTGTTAAACCGACGATCTATCTTTACCGTACAAGATAAGCCAGATCGTTTCAGTTCATAGTTTTCATTTTCCATACAAAATACGTATATACTTTATTATAGAAATCCGTTTAAAAAAGCTTTTACTGTATTATTATAAAATTCTGGAAAGTCCTTTTTACATAGGGCAGCCTAACCGTCTGTCCGTCCTAAAGCTTTTAAGCTCTTTGACATTTTCAGTAGAAAAATACTCTTTGTATATTAAGTATATAGGATCATAATGTGTCTCAAACAGCCTCTCTGACTTAAATGTCAACTTCTACCATCCTGTTCTCACTAAAGTAGCTTTGGCGACCGAGTACGTGGCGGTATAACTACGTCAACTTAGTATAGTAGGAAATGACTAACTCACAGAGTGAAGCGTGGCAAGTTTGAAGGACACATGCTAGCAAATAATACTGGTAATGCAGAAGCCCTGTCACCAAACTATGACAGTTCAAGGTTGATTCCCTATAATTTTCGAGATTTAAATCATATCAATATGTTAACATGAGAAACAAACCGGCTGAATATTTTGATGACGAACAATGGCTTACGTACAAGGACTCGATTTGCTCAATGGAATGTTAGAACTCTATTTCAAACAGGAAAATTAGCACAACTAACATCTGAGTGCAAAAGGATACGCATTGATGTTTTGTGCGTCAGTGAAATGAGGTAGAACGAGGTGGTGAGTTATGATGACTATAGATTATAGTCGAAATATCGGTTTAAATAAAAATTTTCAAAAATCAAAAACAATTTTTTAAAAAACTGTATTATTTAACTACTCACCAATTAGCCCGTTTAAAAACAAATTATTATAAGAAATATGTTCTATGATATGCGCTTATACAATTTAATAATTAACAACTATGTATATTAAAATTATTTACTGATCTCATATAGAAGATAAGATTCAAAAATTTACAATTAATAACTTATGTGAATTTAAAAAATATTTAAAGTCTCCACATGAAAAAAATATACCACATATGTATAATAATTTGAACTGCACTTTATTTTATGTTATAAGTTATACTTTTTTATAAGTGAAAAACATATATTATATATTTAAATTTGCTTAGCATTTTGCCTTTGGTTTAATATATGTTCAATAGAAAATTACGTCATTAGTTGAACAGTGTTTGTTTACTTGAGATCATCGAACGTAATCAGCACGGCAATCTGTAGCGCTTTTCAAGCAGTCAGATACTTTTTGAGCTGTTTTACATATTCTAATTTTCCTATGATGTAAATATACTCATCGAAAGAAATAAATGTAGAGGAATTTATAAAAACAAAAATTTTTCAGAAGAAAAAAAAAGTATAAGTTTCTATATAGTAAATTGTTTATTATTGAACTTTTCTTTTCAATAGCAGCGTAGGTGGGTACAATATCGCAGATACTTTTTTTTGCTGTGAAATAATAACAACAACAATTTTTGACTGCAAAATATTTTGAATAAATAGAGAGAGAGAGAGGTTGTTTATCCTAAAAGTATACTATAATTATTATAGTTACAAAATTTGGAAAGAACAAGTGTATTTCATATGGAAGTATATAAGTCGCTATAGTCTTCTAAGTAATGAACACATTACTTAGACGGAAAATAAGAAGGCTCTTTCAATGAAAACAAATAAATTCAAGAGAGCAGAATCTTTTTGAAATTTATAAAATTAAAAGATATAAAATAATACGTAATGTAAATCTCTATTTAGAATGGAAGTTACCCCCTCTTCGTTACTACTGAATAATAATAATAATAAGGAATAATAATAATAATAATGAATAATAATAATAATAATGAATAATAACAATAATGAATAATAATAATAATGAATAATAATAATAAATAATAATAATAACGAATAATAATAATAATGAATAATAATAATAATGAATAATGAATAATGAATAATGAATAATGAATAATGAATAATGAATAATGAATAATGAATAATGAATAATGAATAATGAATAATGAATAATGAATAATGAATAATAATAATAATGAATAATGAATAATAATAATAATAATAATAATGAATAATGAATAATAATAATAACGAACAATAATAATAATGAATAATAATAATAATGAATAATGAATAATAATAATAATGAATAATGAATAATAATAATAATGAATAATGAATAATAATAATAATGAATAATGAATAATAATAATAATGAATAATAATAACAATGAATAACAATAATAATCAATAATAACAATAATGAATAATAATAATAATGAATAATAAATAATGAATAATAACAATAATGAATAATAATAATAATGAATAATAATAATAAATAATAATAATAACGAATAATAATAATAATGAATAATAATAATAATGAATAATGAATAATAATAATAATGAATAATGAATTATAATAATAATGAATAATGAATAATAATAATAATGAATAGTAATAAATTTGAAAATTTATTTTTTTAATCAAGTGAGTTTTTAGGCTGTCAGTAGAGCGATTTTAAATAATGTCAAACATTAACAGATGTCAAAAATTACACCATGGACTCGTTTAACAACATACATTTATTTTATGTTATTCAAGTTCAAGTTTTTTTTTTTTGTTTTTAGTTTTTGTAATGTACATACTGTGCTCTTTTTCGAGCTAACGCATAAACCACAGCTAAATTAATTGCGTTAACTATTAAAAATTTATTAATTATAAATTTCAATTAATATTAAAAATATCAAGAGTATTTTTAATACAAATAATTTTAAATATCAATATTACAGATAAATACCCAAACGTGAGTGCAATTTAAAATAAAAAAATAATGTCACCCCAGTAAATGCTTTAAAAAAAACTAAAATATTAAAAAAATATGGTAACTATACAAATTATGTTATGTTGAGCCTTTTCTGAGTTAGTGCATCTAACTCAGAATAAACGAAGTTTATTCCTCATAAACTTCGTGATTATTCAATGATTTATCTAAGATCTGCATACCGCCCCGTGAGGTTAGTGATTACTCTGAGATTAGATATGGCTTAATAAGATAGCTTGTCGGTTTTCGCATATAGCTTCAGGGCTCTATCCCTTATGTAATTTTTCATCTGCATATAATGATAGCACCGACGGACTTAGCATTGGGATGTCAGACGTGAAGATGTTGTACAACAAGGGGGAGAGCGGAGATCCTTAGGAACAACTTATATATACAATAAAAAAATTCATATAAAAGAAAAAAAAAAAGAATTTCAAAATAATATACAGTAAAATTCTGCTATTCGGATTAATTAATTCATATATTGTGTAATGGATTATTGGTTCATTTTTATTTAATTTCTGTTATTAAAATACGTATATGTATATAAACATATATAGGACTTTGCTTGAACTTTTAATATTACTCTTAGCATTATGATACTCTCAATACGGATCAATCAACTTAATCAATCAACTTAATTCTACAGTTGCAAGAAACATATATGGTTGATATGGTTGGTATATGGTTTATAGAAATAAAACGAATGTCATAATTGTAGAGGAGACACTGAACAACTTAGATGAGCATGGCTAGACTGAAATTTCTTGTAGAATTAAGCACATATAAAAAATTTACAGGATCGCTTCTTCACAATGTTTTTAACATGTTATAGCATGGGATTATTAAAGAAAAGTTGTTTATTTCTTTATCTCCCATAGAAACATAGGGCTTCAATAACGCATTTCCATCTCCCATGAAATTTGGTAATTTCTTTTAGTTCGTTTCACGATTTCCCTGTTACACAAGTCTCGGCATATAGTGTTCGTCTCCATGATGTTTTTGGACTTGTTATTGTAAGAGTGTTGGTAGCTAAGCCTAGGTTTATTTAAAACTTTTACTAAAATAATTGAAAATAATTTTTTTATGTTAAAGCTTTCTAGAGATTCCTTTACATGTGTTATTGGATAAAAAATTGGAATCTTCATTAGTGGATTTTTTATTTCATTTATTCTAAAAGTAGCATACCATAATGGTTTTTATTACTGACAGATTTACACGCTTATTAATAAAATTCCATTTTCTTTAAATTTCAATACACCACCTGAATATTTTGCAGAGAAAAACTAGTAAATTAAATTAGAGACATTTGTTTGTACTATATAACTTTATACTACATTTAAAACATTTGCTTGGCAAAACTATTGAAATCAACATATTAAAACGATAAATGAATAAATAAAATTGGAATGGCTAATGTATAAATAGATATAGAAAAATAAAAAAAAAATGACAGAAAAAAAGCTATTTTTTTGAAACATGTGCCTTTAAAAAAAATATATATGGAATTTATTGTCCTTAATTAAAAAAAAACAAAATAATTTATAGAATAAAAAAAAAATTTGGCATGAACGCAGAATTATTATTATACGATATACTTTTTAAATTAATTATTTTTCGTATTTGTGTATAAAAAAATTGAAATATTCAATTAACAAGAAATAGTGTCAATCTGTTGTTTGATATATATACATATATACAGGCGTTTCGATTGTGTGCCCCCTGTACTATTATATCACTGCTTGGTTGTCTCTAAACAAAACAACAGTTCCTTAGAATATTTCACTTTAAAGAATTAACAGAGCTCAGTACTGTCGCCCTAATACAGCTAATACAAATCCAATTGTTTACTAAAGATTAAATTCTCTAATGATATCACAGCGGATCCCAAACTTACGTTATCCTCAATATTTTTTGTATTCTGTCAATGTAGTTATAAAAATAATAATTAAATCAATAGTCAAGAAAAATCCAGCAAATTGAGAGCAGATTGCATATTATTATTATCAGTGATATTTTCAAAAGCAATTTTTGTTATTTCCATCACATGTTAAAGCACGAAGTTGCCATAATACTGGATTCACACGAGAGTTTTGTTTGTAATTTTAGCTGTCATGTTTGTAATTTTAGCTGTCAATTGTCATTTACCAACAAAACTCTAGTGTGAATCCAGTATTTTAGTTTTGCTCATCTTCCTGCGAATAATCCTCTTCCAAGTAATTATTCGGTCGACTTTGCTTCTCTTTTTTCTTTCATTAACATAATTGTGAAGAGTGAAATGGAATTAATAAGTATTTATTTAATGTTAATTTTTTCCAACCGAGAGTGACGCGTCTATATGACGAAAAGAAACTACTTAAAAATTAGATTGATTCGAATAGCAAAGAAAAGACAAGAACAAAAATTTAGTTAATTTATTGAAATTTGGCTGACCATACAAAGCTGTTTCGGGTATTGCTACCGTATATAATCCGTATATAGTCCCTATATAATTTGTTGGAAATGCAAGTGCCAGGCTTACAACTCGTAAAATATATATTTATTTTATTTATTAACTTTATTATTTAATGTTATATAAACTAATTTAATTCTAATAAATACGAATTTAAAAAATGCATTGATTAAAATTAATTTCTTATACTTACAACCAGGTTGTATTCCTTTCGAGCGAACTGTACGATATGGCTGCCGCGCACCAGGATCTATCTTACCATACATAGTTCTATCCATTATTAAAATGGACTGTTATTTTTTTTCTTATTTCAATAATATTATTATTACTTCACTAATTCGATGTTTAAGTTTAAATTTTAATATTAATGTTACGTATGTGACAACATGCAAAAGTCAATTAAAGTCATTGGAGTTCAACGAACACCACAGTATTAACTTATGTAGCGAAATCTCAAGATCTGTTAAGACAATTAAATTATTGCTTGAAAAACAAAAACAAACACAAATTTATCTTAATAAAATAATACTAACTCGAAAAAAATCCAACACCGGCAACAAACAAATGTCAACTAACTAATTTGTCAATGACTACGCATAGAACGGGACGCGTGCTTCTTTAGATCTTACACGATAGTGCAGCATAAGATACGCAGATGCTGACAGCATTAAAAATGAAATATGACAAAATGTTGATCTGCAGTTGAGGAAAATAGAGAAAAGATAATTTAATCTTTCAATTTAATACACAGAGCGAAGCAATAAAAACGATAGACACAATATTTACTTATTTCAGTTTTCAACCGACTAAAAGTGGATTAAGGTGAAGAGAGATTTATCTGTCAATGATTCACTTCTCTGTTCTCGATTTACGCTACATCAAAAATTGATATATTAAGTTTGTAAAGTAGATGGAAGTGATTCCATCTTCCAGAGAGTATCAATAGAGAATCAATTAAATAAATATATAAATGCATAGATCTATATATGCATACATATGTATATATATATGTATATATATATGTTTATATATATGTCTATATCTATATATTTATATGTAAATATATCTCTATTTATATATAGATATAACCTTATTTATACATATCCTTACAAATATATAGTAATATCATTATAAATATATAGATATATAAATATCTATAAATAAATATTTGAATGTATCCTTACAAATATCTATACAGATAAATCATTATATCTGTGTATAGATATATATACATCTGTAAATATATCTGTATATAAATATTTAGATATATTGCTATTTAAGGAATAATTAAAATTGTTGCAACATTGCATTAAAATGGTCTTTGATAACCTATATTAAAAATAATACACTTGATGTCTGATAATACTGCTATTTATAGTATTAGCTATCTACAAAAAAAATAAGAATTTTAAATTAACGCTGTTAAATAACTAAGTAGTAGTAATATGAGTAATTAAGTAAAAAATAAATTGAGTCAAAACCTTTCAAAAAGATTTAAATTTCCAAAAAAGAAATAGATTATTCAATAAATTATCACAATAATAATTATAATATAAATAATTAGCATTGATGATTTAATAATAATAATAATAATAATTATCACTGAAATTAAAAATTAAAATAAATTAAAATTAAAATAAAATTTTTGGGTGAGTTACTTATTTATTGAAATATTTTAAACATTGACATACCATACTTGAGTTTAAAGTCTGTTCTGATATTCAGTAAACCACCGGAGTACAAGGATCGAATTGAGTCAATGAACATGATACAATAATATAAAGCTTCTAAGTCTCTTTCTGCAAGCGGTGTTAATACCTAGGTACACCAAGGATTCATTAACCATAGTTGGTAGTAACATTTAAATGATTTGTTCAGTTGACCTTCATTATCACAGTCAACCTATATCCTATGTGTAATGTATAGGTCCTATGCTTCACAAGGAGAACAGGATTACAGTAATTGGGTAAGTAACCACAGGCAACCACGAAAGCAAGTAAATATTATTTATCTATCGTAATTTTTTCATCCATAAGCTTACTGATGGATTATACCCAACAAGAAGTATCAAGCGAGTCTTTTAGAGCGAATTCTCTTTATTACTTCTTAAACTAATCTGCCAACAAGTACATACATTAAATCTTGCCTTCTAATGCTTTTACTACTAACTATTAGTGATGTTAAGCATTCACTTATGAGATCGCATCTAAGGATTCGTAGCTTTTTCAATGCTTAATAAGCCATATGAACTGTTGTATTAACAATAGACTATTATGCCATGAGCTTTCTGTAGCAGATAATCTAAATAAATTGTAATTAACTATTTTACCAAAAGAAATAATATTTCTAATATATTTTGCCAAAAACAGAATAAAAGTATATGGTCCCCATACTTGATCATTAATAAAATTTAGACGTTCCGTAAATTATAAGAAAATATATATTAACATAAATTTACATACTCCTTACACAGAATTTTGAGGTACTCCTTCCATATAAAAGTCTGAATCATATATATATATGCGACAAGTCGGATGCCATTTCTGTTCAGCATTTGAAGCTCCCTTATTCTGGCTTTTGATCGATTCCGCATGAATTTTTAAGCTTGTCTGCAGGCAATTGTATTATCCCAATCAGTCTGAGCTGCTCTTTCCAACCATTCGTTATTTTTTATTTTGAAAAAGCTCCATGAAATACCACAGAATGGTTGTAGCCCAATAAGATCTCAGGCCTCCCCTTTTCTAGCTAGTTTATCTGCTTTCTGTAAGTAACTCCATTCCTTTGAGAAGTTGAAGGCATTCCCACACTAGTTTTGAGGTCACTCGAGGAGAGCATGGTGCTAGGAGTGCTGATTTACTGTCAGAGAAAATATATATGTTTTTTCCGTGATGGGTTCCGTTTATATTATATGACAGCTAATGGATATACTGATCCCGCTATTGATCAAGTTCCAATTCCGGATATATATGTGTGCAAAGTTTCATTTGAACAGCTCCAAAACTTAACGACTAATTGGCACTGACTGCCGGACCAATGGGCAGGAATAAATGAATTTGTCGGGCTGATCAAGAATATATATACTTTAAGCGATCTACTACATTTCCTACAATGCATTACAAAAATCTTGACACTTTTTGTGTAAAGAATGTACAAATTAGTAGAGCATTATTTTTTTAACCTTGTTAAAATTTAGTAATGAATAACCAGCAGGAAAAATGTCAAAGAGTCTATCGTTTAGATTACATTCAGGTAATTGAACAATCTTAAAAGGCTATCTTTCATATTTATTGGCACAATTTTGAAAATTGTTTTTGAATTAAAAGATTTTTATGATCACATACACATAGTGCGAGGCAAGAAAAGATACAAGTTATTTTTGGCAATATAAAAATATTTATATGACAGCAAGTTTTACTGTGAACTGCGGTATTATTGGCCGTTGGCGCTCAGGCTAATGCCAACGTCAGTCATATTGCCCGCACATATGCAGTTATTATATGGCATACATATTGTCATATGGCTTAGTATCAGCAACACCATCACAATCAACATAAGCAACAACAGCAACAACAATCACAACATCTCAGCAAGAGCAGCAACACATTTTGTGGATAGCACACTCCAATGAAAACCGAAAACTGTTGTTGACTTGCTTCTATTTGGCACTAATTTGTGTTCAATATCTGTGGCTGAAATTTTGCGGTATGACCGAACACAATGATGAAGTGATTCAGCTTCGCTACAGATACTAGATACTAGATACTTTTCAAAGTTTTTGCTGTATATGTTTGTTTATTGTTGTTATAGTAATTTTTCAATTTCAGAGTCAACGCATTTGAGATTTATTACTTGAAAAATGTTGTTGTTGTAGGAAGTGTTGTCGCTTTCTTTGTAGCTGTCTCCTGTTACAATACTTTACTATCAAATTATTGCAAATTTTATATTTACATTGTAACTTGTATTATAATAAGATTATAATACAAAAAAAAAAGTATTTCAAAGAAAACCTATATATATGTTCCATATATTTAGATAATTTATGGAACAGTGTTATTTTATTCGTACTAATATGAACACTGTACTCCTACAAAGAAATTCTTAAATTCTCAAAATGTAATTTAAGGTTGATAACGGGTTTCATTACAGGTCATTATGGTCTGAAATATCACCTTCATAAACTACAATTATCTGCTAACTCGGAATGCAGATTATGCCTCGAAGAGTACCATGCACATTCTTTGTGACTGTCCAGCTTTAATAACGCACAGAAGAAAATTGTTTTATAAAGAATTTCTGTCACCAGAACAGATTAAGAACTCTTCTCTAGATTTAGTTCTAGACATTATTCACAAAGCTTTAAGGGGCTTTGTTTAATCAATAGTGAAACTGGTACAATAGGTCTCTTCTGGCCGCAGTACCGGCTGTTGGGCAATTTTCACGTCTACTCTTTAATAAAAAAATAATAATATTTTATTCGTCGATATTTAAGTCTGCTCTATTTTTGTCCATGTATTAGCACAACCACCTTAATTACCACCTTAAGTCTTTTGGAATGACTAAAGTCATAATATGAAACAGTTTTGAAAATAAAATATAATGAATATTATCTGTGTTTAAATTATCACTTCAAACAAGCTATCCCGAGTCACTTGTGATCATATAAAAAATAAGATAATTTTTTAAAGAAGTACAAATTTATAACTCAATCAGCCTATTAAAAATATATATTCTCTATATTAGATCAAAAAACACTGAGGTAATTGCACTCCATTTAATAGAGAGAGAGACAACTTTGAAGACAATATCACATATACCAGACGTTACGTTACAAGGTTACCATTTGTTTCGATGGATAAGCAATCCACTAAACGAGTAAGGTGCAGTAGTTTTGAAGAGGTCTTCGAATGACTATTAAACTTAATACTCTCTTAAGGTGAGAATTTGTATGCTGTGTGAAAGCTTAAGGTTTCTAATGGAAATACTTTAAACATTAAAATATTTCTTTCTAACATAACGTTTAAATTTTTTTTAAAACCATGCCGAAAATTACTTAACAAAACTAATATTACATATTACGTTTACATGCAAGGAATCACTACTTCCTTTAAAATCAAAGTGTAATTATTAAAAACTATATACATATATATAATTCAGCTATAGCTATACATTTGTCTGTATGTAAACAAAAGAAATAAATGTAAATAAATTTTAATTCCAAAAATTTCAAATCTACAATAAAAAAAAAAAAATTGTACCTTACAAAAATTATACATTTAGAAACACCTTGAATATTGATCTCGCCATGGGCATGTCTATTTAAATACAACTTTCACGCATACTATCCTTTAGGTTTAATAAATTTCAGTAGCACAAAATATACTAATAATAAAATGTTTACATTTTCAGGTGGCAAATTATAAAAAAATTTATAAATTTTTATCACAAGGCGACAGAGTCGCGTATTTAATTTTATAAATAAAATGTTAGGATTTTGATCATTTATAATTTTTAAAAATATATTAAGTTTAAATGAATATAAAAAATATACTTCTAACATAAATTTTATTTTGATTAAATTACTTAATTATTTCAATTTAAAAATATTAAAATTTAAATTTTTATACACTCATAAAAATCGCTTTTTTGCCATATTCATTAATTCGAAATTAATTCGTTTTTATTTTTTTATATTTAATAAATAGACGGCACGAATAAAGAAATAATAGTAAAATGCCACAAAGAAAAATGCAAAAAGTAAACAATTACTACTAGCGTTGAAAATATTGGAGTAGTTTGAAATTCAAGTATTCACTCATTTGAAAAAGATTCGCTTGCTTACTATTTACATTACGTTTATATGTGTAACGCACACGATTGGTTTTGCATGTCATAAAATGTAAAATGAAACCAATTAGGGGAATACAATCACAAACAACAATTGCTTTTCCTTTTCATTGCAAATATTAGCCTGTAATCGCATCAAATTCATTTATTCGTTTGCTATTCACTTCTTAATCACTCTGTTCATATGTGTATCAGAAGCAACAAACGTTTGTGAGTGGCATTCCAAGTAACACAATATCTAGTAAATTTATACGAATAATTAAGATTATTATTTTACGAATTCTTGAATAACAAAAAATGATTTCATGAAGTCCTTAAAGCGATTCAAAATTTAAAGCAGATATAAAAAGAATTTATAGTGTTTTATTTTTGTTATTGTAGGAATTACAAATATCAGCTTTTGAGCATGTATATAAATATATATATATCACTGGAGACTCTATACTTCACTGGAAGATGAGGATAAGAGAGAGATATATATACACACTTAGATATGTATTTGGAGCAATGAACTCTCAGAAATAAAACTTATTATTGTGTATGCCAGAGGTATAATTGTCTTTTGCTGCCCAGAGGTATAAACAAACAAAGAAAAAATAATTCCTTTAATTATATTATATATATTAAATAAATATATTAAATAAATACATTAAAACAAAAATATAAATACAGTAAAAAATTAAAAATATTAAGAAAGTATTGATATAAAATATAAAAACAAAAAAATGTTGTTATAACAAAAAAAAAACAAATTATAAACTTTATATTAAAAAAAATGCTTTTATAGCTCATTTATGCTTTATACAGCAATAATTCGAACTAAAACGAATATAAAGAAAAAATGTTCTTAAATAAAATTGAGCGTTTGATAATATATTCATTTCAATAAGATGTAGAATATATAACCACAGCTGAAGAAGTCTCTCTGCAATATAGTGCTATTCCTATTATAAATTTGATATATTAAACAAAAAAGGGTACTTGCAAATATTATTATATATTTCTTCAAAAAAATTAGTTTAAATCAAAATCAGTTTATAATCGCACTTTATATATAACTGTAGTAATGATTAAAGACATTAATATAATAAAAATATTAAAATAAAATTAAATAACAAAAAAAAAAAAATAGTGTATTAATGCAAAAAACAAAAAAATAATATAATAATAAAAAAAAATAATATAATAATAAACAAAAAATATTATAATAATAGTAAAAAAAATTAAAATAATACTGAAAAATTTAAAATAATACTATTTTCATATTATTAAATTAAATTATTAAATTATTAATTTTAATATTATTTCAAAAAATATATTAAAATAATATTAAAAACAAAATTAAAATAATACTAAAAAAGGTAAAAATAATATTAAAAACGAAATTAAAATAATAATAAAAAAAAATTAAAATAATAATAAAAAAAATTAAAATAATAATAAAAAAAAATTAATATAATAAATCCGACTTGTGTTAGGTAAGATAATAAATAAAAATTTTATTTATAAAAGTGCTTGTGTAGTTTATTTGTGCTTCATACAACAACAATGCAAACTAGGTTTTCATATATATATTTAGAAAACATGAACACATAACAATATGTGATAAATTCATTTTAATAAAATATAAAATATAAATGCAGCTTCTCATCAAAAGTTACAAAACCCATCACAAAAATGCTAACTCTATTATAAATAATTTAAAAAATAAATGTCAAATATATATAATCATCTAATGATTTACGTAAAAAGGACTATATAGATTGGCGAAATTATACTACTCGTAGCTATATCTAACTTGTGTAGAGGACCACGCACCAAATTTTATGGATCTAGTTTAAAATGTGATCGATACAAGCACAACAACATAACTAATTCAATTTGTTTTATTGAAGAGATAAGTAATATATAAACTTTTCAGGATCTCTGAAACATCATATAAATATTTTCGTTTTATACACTTTTTGATAATAATAATTGAAGTGTGTGAGAGTATTAAAAAATAATCCTACAGTAAAAATAAATTGCATATAATATTTTTAATTAGAAAAATATATAGCACATATATGACAGCAGTGTTTTCTAACTTATGCTCCACGTCAGATTTTCAAAAATTTATACATCATTAACATGTACAAGATAAGCAGATTATCCAAACTTATGTTTATTCTAAAGGTTTGTTATTATACATTAATATAATTAATATTATTACCCTCAGTCTACACTGGCTAAATTTGAGTAAGATTTTTAGTAAGATTTTTAGTAAGATTTTTACCAAACGATTACTTAAAGCAAAGTCCTGCGCTTTTGATGACCAGTGCAACTTGAATGGTTTTACTTTGTTTTAAGTGTTACATGGAGCAACAAGTCTGTTCTTACAAGTGATAAGGAAAAAAACGATTACTCAAAACAGAGCCTTAGATTTTTAATAGTTGGAGCAGCTTTAATAGTTTTGCTTTACTTTATAAAAGTTACTTTGCTAGTAACGTATAGTTTGTCTTAGAAGATGAATAAGATTGTTCTTACCAATAATGAGGAAGCGAAATGGTTACTCGAAAAAAAAACCTTGATGCTCCAGAAAAACTGAATAAAACCTGGGAGAGCGAAACCTAACTAACATCTCTGTTGTTTTATATGACACAACATCTGGTTGGAAAATGCAACTCCACATCGACTGAAAGTAAATAAATACTGTCACTAAAGTCACACTTTAGTGGAAACCACAGTTACCATAGAGGAGACTGACCAATAGCGGAGACTGACAAATAGAGGAGACAATCTCTATTAGACAGGACATGGTACAAGGTTTACAATTTCGATTGTGTATCGCAACTGAAACTCACTCACTACCAGTTATACTCGAAACTGATGTTACTTCTGAGCTTGTCCGATATGGTTTATTGGTCTTGGTTCCCTGTCAATTTCGACAAAGCGTAAAATGCCAGCAGGCCTGAGCTCCATTTTGACTTGAGTGCTTTATGTATATTATTACACAAACTTCTAAAATACTTCTTAATAAAACAATCAAAGAAGTCGATAACAAGGTAACAGAAGCCAATCTTATAAACTTAACAAAACCATAAGACTTTTAGTATCATTTTAGGGACGCCACTGGTTAAGAAAAAATCTTTTTGCCAATTTAAAAATCTTGCCATAGATTTGTTTACTAAGATGAAGAAAAGAATTTTTTTTATTTGAAATTAAAAAATTTAGTTACTAAACAACAAAATGTGGTCTTGGTGCTAATGATCACATAATAATCACGAACTTTCCACAGAATTTTTTTAAGTTGGTTTGTTGGATTCTTTTATTTACTACAGCGTCTACACGAATAATATGTGGTCCAGCTGTAGCACTAGAGCACTAGAGAAGCGCAAAATAATTATGTGTACGTCATGCAGAAGTAAATTTGTAATTATTAAAATGTTATAATTATAGTTGGTACTCGTGTTGATTACTGAGAAACCACTCGTTGCGGTTGCTTCAATGTAAATGAACTGCAATAATTATACGAGTCAATCATTGGCACGTCTTCAGTTTCTTTATTTATATCAATTTCAGTTTTTTTTAATTAAATGTCTTTTATTACAATTTCAATTCTAAACTCTTTAAGATAAAAAATTAAGTATTTAACTTAAGCAAAAAACTAGTTCCTTGGCAAGCAATGCAGGAAATGCTGCATTGAACTTTTATTCAAGTGAACATATTCACCCATCTCTATATTTATAGTACATTAGAAATATTGTATCTTGTGTACGTAGTTACACCACCGACTGTACGGTCTGAGATGAGATGTCTTTTCGATGAGTAGTCTGTGCGTGTATTTATTATAAATATATTTATAGCTTCACATTTTGACGTCATAATGTAACCTTGATTCCCATTAGTATTTCGGTGTCATAAATTACACCTTAAGTAAATAATTTTCACTATTTTATACTTTTTGACTAATTCTATAATTTGAATATAAAAAGAGTATTTTTAAATCATTTATATATAATGTTTGTATGTAATAATATATTATATATATGTCAATATATTATATCATATATTATTAATAATGACCAATAATGTGCTTTGAATAGTTGTCAAAAAAGTTGAATAGTTGATTGTATTATTTAAGACATTTTTATTATCATGTCAAATGATAAATGAGATCATTTGCATTCAAATAATACAAAGATGACATCAGAAAGTGCACAAGTTATATTAGTAAAGTTAGTTTCGAGATTGATGAATGCAATGCGTACCAAATATTCAGAAGAAACATTTTAAAAGCTTTAAAAAATAAGGTCAGATATTTTCCATACCAATTCTAAGTGATTCAATAGTCTCACTTTCCCTTTATGGTTATTAATTCAGAACTATTGTGGATGAGGACTGATGCTTATGCAAAAGTGCTGCAAACTATTCAAGTATTACGATTTCCTAGCAATTCGAGTATGAAAACATTTGATTCGAAATCCTCAAATGTTTAAAAACTTTGAAGTTAATGGAAGGAGTATGAATTAACTAATTCTAACAATATATCCGTTTTGTATTTTATTTTATTTTGATTTGGTATTATATGTACATATAAGATATATGTACACACAAAAGATAATCCTCGAGCACTATACGATATTCAAAAATTTTCGAGCAAATATAAAAGAAATCAAATTAGAAAGCAAAACTCTACTGGAGGTTGTTCGAAAATACTCTAGCTAAAGTTTTTTATGGGTGCACTTATTAAAAATTTAGATCAAAACATTTAAAAGTTTACTGACACGATCACATTTGAAATTTAAATCGATTAATAAAAAAAAAAGTTATTTCATTTATATGACATTCTAATTCTAGATATATATATGTATCTAGAATTATATTTATATAATTAAACCTATATTAAAAAGAGTTTTCATCCTTTACTGGATTTTAAACACAGACCTTGTATGCCGAAATACTCGTACATATTATATACTATACATCAAGACAAAAGAGCGATAAACACAACATCTAAAGTATAGAATAGGAACTATTGCTCCTTAGAACAGATGAATCTACAATTCGAAACTATGTATTTGTAAAATATAACCACCGTTAGTGAAAGCCTAGCATACCTAACATAACATGTACTTTTCATTACAGACTGCAATATGACTATCAATCATTATAAATGGATGATAATGAATATATGCAATGAAAGCGCATTTATTTAATTTTTACTTAGGAAAAGAGTTATACAAAAAGGTAAAATTCCCATTAAAAATAAACTTTTTTTAATTAACACATACTGATTAACACACACATTCACACTATAATGGTTTCAAATGTCTTAAGCCCCATAGTCCTTGAAAGAACAATTAAATGACCCTATCAGAATAAAGGAAGATATGTTTACGATGAAATCGTAATAAGTCTTCGATTTATATTATAAAATTTATCAAACCATTTTTAGATTTTAATAGATACCACTTGTGTTGTGAGAATAGGACCAGAGAGTAATTCAAACTAAGAAAGAGATGGCATAACAGAAAAATAATATTTATAAAGTTGCTAGAATCCTGGAAGCAACTTGTTGGAAGCCTTTTTAATCCTGGAATCCTTTTTAAGCCGATTAAATAAAATGAAGACAGGTCGCTACGAAAATCAAGGTTTACACCGGACAACAATGACAAAGAAGAAAAAGATAGAACCAAACTTAGGGAACCTGATGTTTAGATATTTAAAGCCTAATGTAAGATAAAATTGTCATATAAATACTATATATTATTTTTAAAAAGCTAAAAAGTTTAATTAAATCAAATTAAATTATATATCATCTAGCCAAAGGAACTGTGGAACATTAATTGGTGTATTGACAGGTCACTGTCTGGTCGCATTAAAGGACCTGTATTAAATGCAGCGAGCCTGATGCAAAGGAAGCATCTGCTGTGTAACTGCCCGGCTCTTTCGAGAACTCGACAAAAATACTTGGGGCTGTCAGATTTACAGGACTAGAACACATACCTCAGACTCTGATCTGGTATTGCAATGGACCTTAATGGTTTACTTAATGGTTTTTCTTCCTCCAGCATAACCTAGCCTAACCTAAATTAAATAAATCGTTGACTTAAAGTAAATGATATTTCTTGCAGTTTTAAACATTTCTGGTAAAATAATTAATTTTATTATTATTATAATTATGATGATTTCTAATATTATCAAAAATGTTTCTGTTATTTAGTTAAGTACTTATGTGCAACTAATTAAAATACATTTAAAATATTTTTTTTTAATACAAATTCCATTACAATTTACAAATTGAAGATGCAATTGAAATTTGAAATGTTTAAAATATTTTCCAATTTAAGTAATTAAAATTAATAAATTTTCTAATAAAAAAAAATATAATAGAACAAGTTTAATAATTATTTCAATTGAAAATTTTTCATTGCAAATGAAATGAATTTTATAACTTGAGAGTATTTGCCGACATCAAAGTTAATAGATTTTTTTTATTTATTATTCCATTTAAAATTCAAATGCATTTCGACAGCGATGCACTGCAGTTTATTTTTAAATAAATTTATTAATAAAAATGTATTCAAACACTAATTAACAATTAAATGTTTAAATGATTGAAATAAATTTTTGAATAAATATTTCACGCTCAATTAAACTGCAGATTGGATGCGCAATAATCATTTAATATTTCGGCTGGTAGAAGATATAAACCGTTTTAAGTATTTTATACCTATAATATATTAATAAAACTTTTTCTTATATTATAATAAACTGAAAAAACAATAATTAATACAGAGTTTTTAAGTGGCATATGCCAGACAGAACTATGCTTCTAAAGCATCATATGTTTACTTTAAAGTTTGCCATATTGAAATATGGATCGTTTAATAACCGCTGAACGTTTTAACATTCTTAAACCTTACTACAAAAACGTGAATCTATAGTAGGTACATTTTGCATGGAAATGTTTTCAGTGATAGGGTCAGGTTTTTATTTGATGAATACTTTAACAAACGAAATTGTCATATTCTGTGAAAATCCACAAATAATTGACGGAAGTCACCGCACGCTCCTACGTGACAGGAGTCTCGGGTCTTAAGGAGTAATAAGCTTTTTGAAAATGAAGAAGATGTGGCTCAAGCTGTCGATTCTATAAGCTACAATCACACAATTAACATATTTTTGTTGGTATAATATGAAACATATAAATATGGAAGACATGTGGTTTCAGTTTAACTGAATCACAATTCGTAAAATGCACCCTGTTTTGGGTTTGTTGCGCCAAAAATTTTCCAGACATGTAATTTCACGTTTTTGAGATGTAAAGTGACCACCAATATCATGAAGATGATTTGTCAACGCTAGACATTTTCTGTGAAAATATACAATGAAGAGTTTTAAAACTCTTGACACTTTGAAAGGAAATAATTGTTAAATTATAGCAATGCTATTGCCAGCTATATGACGATAACATCGAAAATTACCTTAAAAAGAAGTACTGTTAGATATCTTGCGGAGAATATTTTAACTATGTTGTTTCAAATTGAAGCAGGTACTCGAGTGTTACGAGCTACTACAGTTACTTGTAACTTGAAATAAGCTAAGTCTTTATTGGGTCCCGATCACAGGGGAGTTTTGGAAAATGCACAATTTGATGACACATGATAAATTGCTTTTATAGGCTCTGAACACTTTTGTGGGTTAAACTGTGCCAGTACAAAACAAATAATCAAAGAGAGGGAGAATCGTTAGCGGCTGGTGTACTGAGAAAATTTCCCAGGACTTAAATGAAGCAAAGCACTGACAAAACCGTACTCCCACAAAAACATTCTTAAGTTCTCAAAAGGTAATTTAAAGTTGATAACAGGTTTTATTAGAGAGTATTATGGTCTAAAATATCAACTTCATAAAATACGATTATCTGCTAATTCAGAATGTAGTTTATGCCTCGAGGATGAAGAAACTACTAAGCATATTCTTTGTGACTGTCTAGCTTTAACAATTTAGAGAAGAAATTGATTCCATATGGACAATCTGTCAGCTGGTTTTTCTGGTTTTTGTTCATAATGCTAAAAAAGGTTTTATGTAATTAAAAGTGAACTTTGGCAATAAGATTCTTTTGACCGCAATACCGGCTGTTGAGTGATTTCAAGACAACAGTTTTAATAAATTGAAAAGAAACTATGTTGTATTTTAGACCTAACGACGAGGTCAAAACAATATATTGAAATAAAAGTTTGATTGTAATCTTAGTTACAAGTGTGTTTTATTTACATTTATTTTAGGAAGTACAAACTGGATAACCCTATATAAACCCTAAATATTTAATAATTTAGATATATGGTAAATGCAGTAATTCTTAAAAGCATTGATAAAATTGTGTACTGAACTGTTGATCGCAAAGGAAATATTGGTAGAACAAAATTAAATTATATTAAAAAAAATTTTTTGTAGGTTCAATTATATACCTATATACAATCATACTTGCATAGATACGAGCACAAACACACGCAAACATAAAAGTATACATAATTATCATTTATGCCAAAGACAGGAAATTCTAAAACATTTAACTTGACTAGCGTAGGTTGTGGAGTCATAAAGGTACTGAATTTAAGATGGGAGTTCCAAACATTAAAGAAGAAAACATTTCAAGTCGAAGAAAATAAAAAGTTATATTTTAGGTTGAAAATTATCGTAACACAGTGAAGTGTCACAAAAATAAAGTTACAACTCCGCAATCGCTACGAATACAAAATTGTAGGCCGTAAATTTTAAAAATAAGATGAAAAAATACACATAACAAAAAAAATTTTAAATACAACTAAAAAATTTATAAAAACATAAATTTAAATAATTTTTGTATAATAAAAACATAAAAAAAAGAAAAGATCTTGAAGATCGTTGATAGTACTCTTATAATGAATTAATCTGTTGTAATCTATTGTACTATGTTGTAAGAGACAGGGATTAGACACTTAGGGTAAATTAGATACTGTTAATAATAAGGTAGTAACAATATCGTCTCAGAATAATAATATATATTATTACCATTATAATATAATATATACAAAAAATTATTTAATACATATACACTCACAAACACAGGCGTATATATATATTTATATATATATAATATATACAACACATGTATAACATATATATATGACAATAAAATAAATTCACAAAGTCACAAGGAAGAAAGCCCAGTTTCTATTTTTTTTATCTCAATATTATATTTATCTTGCAACAATATTGCAAGATAATTTCTGGGAGATAATTTAATTGGGATTTATATTGTGCGACAAAAATATTCTTTTAGAAGAGATTTTAAAGAATTATATAAATAAAATTATATATACATCAGGAATTGGAATTATATATTACGATATTTCCTAATACGAATCCTTTAAGAAATAATATGGAACGCAGATAAAATATATAGTTGCGCGATATTAGGACCACGTTATGACAGAGTTCTACATTATTTTTTAAATTAATTTTTTATTTTGATTTCAATATTTATTTAAATAATTCTTTATTAAAAATTTTTATTGTCATTAATCCATAATTATGTTCAATTAATTTTTTGCAAACAACTATACAATATAAAGTTGCTCTGTATTAAGTCTTTAAGAACAATATGATTTGAGAGAAGATTGAATTTTATATATAAATTTTAATATATTTTTAAAATAATTTATATTAATAAATTAAATAAAAATTTTTCTTCAAACAACACTATAAAGGAATCATGCCTAAACACTTATCAAATTTGTAGCAATCTGTTATAAATCTTTTAAATATGGTATACATAATGAGATAGTTCTTCTTCAGTATATAAATTAATTTTGATATTCTGATTTTAGTATTTATTTAGTTTAATTTATATAACAAACTGTTTAAAATTTTCATTTTTATAATAATGTTAAAAAATCATACTTAACTCAGATTTTTAAACACTCTGTTATAAGTCAAAGAAAAATTTAATTAAAAAGTTTTTTTCAATATTTAAATTGTTTTTTTATATTTCGATTTTATTATTATTTATTTGAATAATTTATATAAAAAAAAATAATTTGAGATTATCTCTAATACAATAACCTTGAAAAACCATGCCCAACTTAGGTTCTTAAAAACTTTCATAAAATCTAGAGTTGCTTTATAAGAAGTCTCTTGGAAAAATGTAATGAAGGAATATTCCCTCGAATATTTGCTTTTTTGTAATTTGAATTAATATATGTATTTAAATTAATTTATATAAAACAAAATTAATAAAGATTTTTCTTTAAGAATGCATAAATTTCCTTATACCTATTAAATTGAAGTTCCTCCGTTATAACAGAATCTTCTAATAATGTAATGAGAACATTTAAATTGATATTTTATATTCTGTTTTAAGTATTAATTTAGATTTTTTTTTTTATTTAATTAGAGCTCTTACAAATTCAAATTGTCCAGAAATGAGAACCAAAACATTTCAACATATTGTATGCACTAAAAGATCTTAAGTTAGAACTTTTGGTTTTGATTCTGTTGCTTATGAAAAAGGTAGCAAAAAATCTTTACTTGATACCAAATATCTTCTGATTTAAGAAATAACTGTGGAAATCATTTTTAAATGAGCCTGAAAAGAAGTGTATATTTAATGGACGAATACTAAAGACGAAGGCTAAGATAATTTTTACTAAAGTATGTCCTGATAACAATGCATAGCATAAAAAGTAAGAGATGCATGGCTCACAAAGTAACAATAACCGTAACGATATTATTGTAAAAAATTTGACTAAATCTAAAAAACAAATAAATATTATATTACTATTTTATACAATAATGCTTAATAAGGTTTGATTTCAATTGTAAAATAAAGTTTTTAAGTAAAGATCATTTTGTATAGAAATTTTGTACAGAAATTAGAAATTTTCACAAATTCGAACTACTCGAAAAACCAATTGGTTCTAATTTGTGAGCATCTACTCTGCATCAGTTCTTTAAGAAATCATGTGAAACCCAGCTTCCACATAGGAGCAGCTATTAAATATAAAGTGATTCTTTAGTCTATAAGAACGCAGTGATGATAGAGTTCTTTGTCTTTATAAGAATTATTATTTTTTACCAATAATTTACTACTTAACAATTTCTAATCGTTGAAATGTTAAAATATTACTGATTTGACAGAGGTTACCTACCTATTGTTTGACAAATTTATTGGTATAAAACTCAGAGCTATTATTATTTTTTATATTTCAATATTTTATATTTTTTAAGTGTATCTGACATTTAAAAGCGTTTAAGGAGTATTCAAATAATTATTTTTAAACAAAATTCAATAATCCAAAAAAAATATAAGAAACCAGTTTCATAATTTGTTTTCATTTGTTTAAATTTTTTGAATAAATATTTGCGCTTAAAAGTTCAAAAAGTAGAAATTAAATTTCAGTTAGCAACTTTTTTCAAAAAAAAAAAATAAATAAATAAATTAGTTATTGAAATTATTTTCAGGAATCAACAAATATCAGCAGATCAACAATTGTCATACAGAAAAAGTAGAAAAAAGTCGTCATTCTTCATTTGAATAGAAGAATTGTTTGAGAAGAATTGTAAATATTAATAAAATAATATTTAATATATATACACAAATATTAGTATTTAAATATTTTAAATATTTCTTTCCAACTGCGGCAATACTCATACTCTAACTGATCTAATATTGTTTTCATCGCCTTATCAGTACCCAAAACACACATTGGAAGACAACAAATTCCATAGATTAACCGGCATTTTCAATATTATGTGAAAAGAATATTTATTTTGTTTTGTATATAAATATATATATATATATATATATATATGTATATATATGGCTCACTATCAACAAATATTAAATTACGTAATTAATAAGCATATTAATTAAATTCTTAGTAAATTAATTTTTTCATATTTATTTTTGTCTGCATTTGATTTAAAAATATATTTATTTACTAAACGATTTCTTGTCATCACAAATAAATTTCACTTTGCTTAGAACTTTTTCATACGAAAAAAATCAAAATTTGTCATAGACGATACGCGCGCTACAATCGCCATGCGCGTTTATCTAGAAATGCTACTAAGCACTGAAATCCACAATAAACAACAAGCAGACCGAACCAATACGTCGTACGCCTTAGTGTCTTAGACTCAGCACTAGCGCAACCAAAGCAATTCAATGTATCAATTTGTACATCCGTCCGTCCATTAGTCTATTTGTAAGTCATTATCAACAAACCCAGTGAACAAACTTGTAGCACGAACGTCATAGACTCACAGCGCTGAAAACGTGTGAAAGAGAGCAAGTGGCATGTGCATTAACAAGTAAAAAAAAAATCACTGAATGCACGCAGAGAGCGAGAGAGAGAGATGGTAAGAGAGAGCATAGACAGAACTATGCACGCGTCCCAAACTAACCGAGCACATCGGGCTAGAAGCGTCATCATAACAGTGTATGCGTCTACTAGAATTACTAGAAATGAACTCACGAATTCTACAACTGAATGAAGCGCTAATATGCATATTATAATCACAATAGATAAGATTGGCGAAAAACGGAATAGAGCAGTGCCGTAGAAGTGAAGAGGATTCAAACAAAATTTCTCAAAAATGTTCCAATTTTTTCTCAATTTCTCAATTAAATCACAAAAATAATATCTGAATACGAACCTAACTTTACTCTGGACTTAGAGTAAAACTAGACCCGCATTAATAGAATTTGTTAATAAACTCTTTCAAACTAAGTTTGAACTAAAACTTCGACGATGAACCAATTTTTTTAACATTCCCTTTTTATAGCGTATAATGCATTCGTAGAGTTATGGAGAATAACGCACCAAACAAACGTAAACAGCGAGATAAGTAGTAAGAAATATGGTTGGATTGGACATACACTGCGTAAACCTTATGAAGATATTGCGCATGCTGCACTCACTTGGAACCCCCAGCGGACTAGGCGCAGAGGCAAACCAGCAATCACCTGGAGAAGAAGAGTTCAGCAGGAGACAGGCAAATCGTTTAACGAGTTAAGAGCAATAGCACAAAATAGAAATCAGTAGAAAACTTTTGTAGGCTGCTTAAATTCCTAATGGAGTATGGATATAATAATAATGCATTCGTATATAAAATCGCAATAACTCTAATTTAGGGCTCAGTGTACTGCTTAACAAAGCTTAACATATTCATAAGATTTAACACAAGATATATTGTTAATCCGGAGCTTTTGAAAGAAATCGGTTTTAAATTTTTAGTGCAATTGAACCAAACCATTACCTGTAATTGATAGAGGTAATATAAATCGGCTTTTAAACTGTTGTTATATTGATAAGATTTGGATACACATAAGTATTGAACCATTAATCCAGAACCGTGAATAGCATTTGAATAAAATCGGTTTTAAACTTGTTAGTTTAATTAAACCAATAGAGGATTTGACAATACTCGAAACAGCTATATGGACAGCCAAAAATTTAATTAATTAAAATAATATAAAATGAATTTTTGTTATTGTAGTTCACTACTATTCGAAAAACCTCTTAAGAAATTCAATACCTGTAAACTGCAGCTGCAGAAACAATAAAAATCGGCTATTTACCATATTAACATATTGAAACGATATATATATGAATATATAAATATCGTTACAATATCTATTGGATTTGCCAATAAATATTGCCAGTACACAATTTTGATCCAGAGATGTAAAGAACTTTTGAACTAAACCACCCCAGAAATTGATATAACACTGACTTTTTTTGTTTCAAATTAAAATTTTGTCATTGAAGATGTCTTTTTTGACAAAAAAATACAAAAAAAATTTATTTTTATTTTTTATACATACAGTAAGGTTGGAGTGGCGGCCTTGTTTATCAAGAAAGTCCACTTGAGCACAAATAATGGCCCGTTGTGGTACATATAGTAAACATCTACCAAACTTTCAGTAATATTAAAAGTATAGTTTAAGTTAAAGAATTTCAGAAGCACATAACATAGTTCCTCGTTTTGACCCATCAGCGAAAGTATTATAGGCAAAACCGATATATAAAAAGTTATTTGAAAAACCGATATATGAACAATCGCAATATTGCTAAGGAACTAAATATTAAACACAAATGTAAAATATTTTCTGAAATTTGAATAATACTTAATACGAAATGCAGCTCAATGTTTGGATATCACATGGACTAAAAAAAAAAAAATTAACCGATATGTACTTAGAAATCGTTGTAGACACTGATTAAAATTGATACATTTTCAAAAAAAAATTCAAACTTCACAAATGGTGACAACACCAATATTGATAGGCGGTACAATAATCCTTTGTATTTAGAAGCATAGAAAAGTATTATCAATTTAATGAAGTCTGGTAAATGTTTTATTGGGATTTCATAATATATGTTAAAATATGAAATTAAAAACGAAAAAAAGGGCAGAATTGATCAAGAAAACAGTTTTTTGTTCTTGTTTTTTATTATAACAATGCTAATCCACACATTATTCTTTACCCCGCAAAAATTGAAAAACCATAAACGAGAAATTCAATTTCATTTACCATGGGCTATATGTATACCTCTAATGTTGAATAAGGTTATATCGATATCTGCAACAATCTTCCTAGTATAAAATTGACCCCAAAATAAGATTTCGCAAATCACTTGTGTTAATTTATCAAAAATAACACCCTGAATTTCTTCAGCAAAGCATATAAATTAATATGGGTATATATACAGATACTAACTGTAAATTCTGCGAAGAGAATGAGGAGTCAGCCACACATGTGAATAGACTTCTGGAAATATATACCCTTACGGAAGAGGCAATAAAACTCTGTAAAGTAGGTTCTATATAACTTTTTATTGACACACAGGGCTTAGAGACCTACTCTAAACTCAGATGGGGGCACAATAAATCCGACGGTAGCAGTACCACATCCCTTAACAATATTAAAATATAAGTTAATAATGACAAAAAAAAGGAAAGTATTTATATTTTAAAAATTCTTTTTCTAAGAAATAAGTGTTTATTCAATTTGAAAAAAATGTTTCAATTTGGACTGAATATGGTGATTAAATTTAGTATGTCTTGTTAGATTCCGAAACTCAAATTTTTAAAAAATACAGATTGAGTTCCGTCACATAAAATTCAAGTAGTAATTAACTGTGTTACATTCCAGATTAACTTTTGCCATGTGTATGGGCAAAAAACTTTGTAAAAGATTTGTCAAGCATAATTCCATATACTGAGGACCTATTTTTATAGTTTAAGCACTATGCTTTATGGTTTTTGCAATTTATGTTTCAATATTTAGACAACTCTTTAAAAAATTACATATTTCAGCTAATCAAATGGAAGAAAGTGCTTCGGCTAGAAAGGTGTTTGACTCGGTATCCACAAGTGAAAAACGCAGTAGACTAGGACGTCCACATTTTCGGTGAAAGGACCAAGTGATTAACGATTTGCAGGCGCTCGGTACTACCAACTGGCGACTGTAAGCAACCGATCGTGCTGGCTGGCGAAGGCTACTCGAAGCGCCCAAGGACAACTCACGTCTGTAATGGCCAACTAAGTTAGAAGTAATCAAATGTTCTTAATGATTTTTAAAACCTTTATTTTGAAATTCATTTCATAAACTACGCCTCTGTGTTATTTTTATGATGAAGTGCACATTGTGTCAAACATTTACTGAGAAAACAATATTCGAGTTGTTTATGTTATGACTTCAGGTACTTGAAAAATATCTAACTGGATTAGACAACTACCAAAAATGTAAACAAAATATTTAATAAAAAAAACAAAAGAAAGTTAACAAAAAAATTTGGCACTATGTTAGAAACAGCAAAGAGATAGCAACCATCAAGCTTTCCAAGATCAACTCGTATTGTTTACCGAGTATGGCATTTGGATCTTCAGTGTCACACATATTTTTTTTTTTCTGTGAATTTATTATTCTTTTCGTGGTTTTTGCGGTCTGTATGTGGCAACTGAATAATGTAATTTGTCAAAGACCTTTAATGTCAATTGCCTACATTTTTTACACATTTATGACCGAAGAAAATTATTAGAGATTTCAGAGAACTGCAGTTTATTGTTGTGCGGTTCCATAACTTTGTTGGAATTGAATGGCATCCACCACCAACGCCTATGCACTGTGCATCATTATAAGAATACATTTAGTTTGTCCCATTTAATGCTTTGATGCTTATCACTGAAAGCATTTGCATCTCGCCGGCTGACTTTATCTCAACGAAACCCTTGAAGCATAAAAATAATTAGGATTTCCATGGGGTTATGCAATTAGTACTTTCAAGTGCCGGTCTTAATTGCAGATTTTGGTGATAATTTGGTTTCGGTTTTTTACAGAACAGCTTGGGAAAGAATTATTTCCATTGTTGTGCGGTGCTTGAATTGATTTCTTTTTTTTTTTGTTTTTCTTGTATTCAAACTGAATATAAAGAATTAAAAATCTGAAGATGATTTTATTGAACTTCAAGTTATAAAAAAAAGAAAATTAAAAAAGAATATACTTCCCCATAGCATAATACAGTAAATAAATAAGTCTCACATATGTATGTTTAAAAGCGGTACAAAATTAAAGAAATAAGTAACAACAATCTAGAAGGTTTTATTTTTATAAAAAGTTTTATAAAAGAATGCAAGTTAGGGAGGTGTTATATATACTCTTATATACATAGTTAAAATATATATCACTAACCAAAATTATTAGTGAAATAAAATCCTACTACTTAGAAGCGTAATATGGTATACAATAGAAATTAAAAAAGGATTGACTCCCAACGGAGCAGAACACTGATACCATGGAAGATCTTTACTGCAAACAACTAATTTTAAGAAGGTAATCAGCTCTTTGAATGAAGACTGCAATGTCATCTGTTGAGTTTTTACTAATGTAAGACCATAATAGGAGTTTCCGGCCTATTATTCTTTAAGTTAAAAACCGAACAGCAACAAAAAATGTAATTTGAGGTGCTTTTTACTTTCAAGCGTAGTAGTTATTGTTACCTTAGACTAATCCCTCTTGTTCAATTAGACTGTCGAAGTAAAATACATTTTTTATCAAATAAGTCAATAAGACTACCCCAAAAATAAGGTTTTGATAATTTTCTAATTGCTATAGATTGCTTGGAAATCCTATTAATTTGCGGAGAATCTAGCAAACAAAAATCACAAAAAAAAAATACAATTAAAATAATTTAAGAAATGTATATGTTATACATAAAAAAAAAAAATTTATAAAAAAATAAAAAAAAAACCGAGGTTTTTTTTAGATAAGAAAGAAGGTAACTTATGTGATAGTAAAGCCAGCCTCTTTATGGGCTGGAACTTCTAAACAAAGCTTTAGCGTTAGTCGATAGGTGTGCTTTACAGAACAAAAAGGTTGGAGAAACCTACTTAAAAGGATTGGGTTTTTACTTATATTAAAAATATATATTTTTCAAATATATTAATATTAATATATCTAATCTTTTAATCAAAGAAGATTAAAAGATTATGTATAAATGTTAGCGAAATTTATTCTATCCTTAGCTCACTTCACGTCTTGAAATAAATCCACTCCCTGTACACACCTAACCATATCTTAAGCACAGATTACTGGTTACAACAATAACGTCAGCAGTTATCACATACAAAGCCATTTTCGCATCTCTCTGAAAACCATTTGACAGTTATCAAGAATAATGGTAAAAATCTGCTCCGGGTGACTTTTTAAGTCTCATTTCGAAACTGCTAGTCTTCGCTCTTCAGATGGGTAGTCTATTTAAATTGGAATACGTTTTCAGTTGGATTGGTTGGATATGCATCTAACGAAAATAATGACCAGCTATCTTACCAGTTTTTGTTAATTTAGCATATATTCTACACAATGTCAAATAATTCCGGCACACAAATTCATGGATAGATGAAATAAATTGACTAGCTTTAATTATATTCCAAACATTAACGCACCATATAAATATAATTCAAACTCTTCGTAACGTAATCGAGTATGCTATAGTTAAATTTGATAAAAAAAATGTTGTTTTAAAAAAAAGTTACAAAATCTGTATCTGTAAAATCTATCTGTATATAAAATGGCAAAAAGAGATAGATTGGGTGACGCGGCTGAAATGACGAAAATGATGGACATAAATTTAATTGAGAATACAAACGTGCTCACGGAAGACAGCAGACTCCCACAGATGGATTACGCGCAAGAAGCTGTTTCCAAGTGTTCAAATGCATTGGGCTTATGCACAACAGAAGGTAACTAAATACATTAAAAAATTTTCCAAATAACAATGAGAATTAATAGGTGTGATACTATGTGCTGAAAAAGATAAAAACCATTTATTAGTGATGTTAGAGTCTGCGCAGAAATTATTTCGCATTGATAGTCACATGGCAGTGGCCGTTAGTGGAATCTATGGTGATGATCGTCCACTTATAAAGGCAGCTCGCAAGGCGTGCGCGGACTTCAAGTTTGTAACGGAACAACCTTTACCGGTCAAGGCATGTGCATATGAAGTATCAAAACTTGCTATGCAATTTGGTAGCAGTTGTCATGGTAGTTATGGGAGGTCTCGTCCATATGCAGCGACACTAATATTCGGTGGTATGGAGAAAGGTGAAGCAGCTTTATGTTTATTAGACGTATTTGGTGACCATAGTCGTTGTGAATTTGTTGCAATCGGCGCAGGTGGTGAACTAATGCAGAAGGCATTGCAAGAACAGTTCAAGAGTAACATGAATTTAGAAGAAGGGATTCGTTTGGCACTTTCGATTATGAAGCTTGCAAAGAAAGATGAATTTATTAGCTGTAATATTGAACTAATGACTATTACACCAGAGCCCAAAATACGTTTTTATGACTATGAACAAGTGGTTGCATTATATTCAACATTTGAGGAACCTACAGAAACCGAAAATAATTAATTATTTAGAGTCTGAATTTGAAAATTTCTTGTTGCAAAATATGTTTGTTTTTTTTTTTCTTAAATAAAATATAAAATTAAAAATACAAGAAATATCTACATAAGTTAATAAAATATTTAGACGACTGAAGTTATTTTCTTATTAAAACAGTATGAAATCAAAGAACAAAGAAATCGTCTGTTTAAACTTTGATAATCACAGTGCAGAATAAAAAAAGATACATTGATAAGATATTTGATATTCAATGAGTAGAGCATTACTCTCCAATCTTTTGAGAACTGCGAAGACATTTACATTTAACTTAGTGTCAACCTGTGTCATTTCGGAATACAGAATGCATACATTTTATGTTATGTGCAATATTAGTCCCGATTTTATGAAAGAAGATCGTTAATCATTTAATGCGCTTTGAGTTGTTTTTCTTTTAATGTTTACCTACACTGCTCCATTGCAATAAATGAAATAAAACATTTTAACATAAAATTTAAGGTCTCTTAATGTCGTTAGTCACCTTTCTGGAATTTTGTATGCACAAGTCATGTAACGCACGGACAGACAGTTTTCATGACACAGACCAAATAAAGCATATAGAGCGTGCCTTTCAAGTTTTATATATTACACGACTTGAATGAGAAATCCTATGACTAACCACTTTTTCGGTTAAGTCTTCACTTAGAGCAATGATTCTTTACTACTGATTCGCTCAACAACTGATAAGAAAAAATAAAGCAAAATAACTAAAAACCATTATGATTTTATTATATTTAAAATAAAAAGGAACTACATGCTTAATACTATACATATGGTATATATTCATATGTTTATATATAAATGATCCACAATTTTATTAGAAAATAACTGAAAGAGATTATGTTATTTCAAATATAAAAAATACATACTTAATATTACATATGTATATAATAATATAATAAATACATATACATATCCGTATAATGCACAATTTATTAGGAAATTAGTATGTCATTATGTTGTTTAAAATAAATAAAATTTATAATTGAAATTATATACTTAACATAGCATACATACATACATGTATGTAATATAATGTACAAATTAATTAAGAAATTTTTGTGTTTTTGTCAAAGAAAGCAGTTGATAACTAACAAGATAATACCCAAAAAGTGCTCGATAGAAGTAAAATACTGTAGCAAGAATTGTTCAGAACGTACTTAAGTCTTCAAGAACTGAGGCATATTAGGCATCAAATTAATGGATTCTTAATATAAACACATCAAATTAATATCTGGAAAAGCATGTTGAGATAATATTTGTCGAGTGTTCCTGAGGCTAAACACCAAATTTTTATAACTTATGCAATATTCTGCTTTTCTCTAAGCCTTTCCAAACGGTTCATATTCAATATTACTAAGTGTTAATGCAATCTGAATATTCCTGAAAAGGTTTAAATGCTATAAAGAGAGTTAAGGCATCCTTCTATTTCGTTAGTGTTCAAATCATAATAACCAGATATCCAAGTCTTATTTTATTAGTGCTTGAAAACACATTACAAAAATTAGATATGGTCTGACCAATGAAGTAAAGTTTTTGTAGCTATCTATCTAATCGAATATATGAATATGAAAATTACCATTTTTGTACCTCTTTTTTAAGTATTTTATAATACAGAAATTATGACAGAACTTGTTATTAGAACGGCTTAGTTAAATCTAGGTACATACACGCCAGTATCACTAAATTAGATTTCCAGTTTTGATACATCGTTGAACTAAGTATGCACACTTTCTGTATGAAGTCCACATTATTCCTGCCATTTTATTGGGAATTATAATATTAACATTGCAGGATATCTATATATTTTTAAACGGGCTGACTGATCAATGATATAAATCAGTCAGTCCACAGTACCCCAAAGCTTACTATAAATTAAAGTCGAAATATCGGCGATAATAAAATATATTTTATATAACTAATTGAAAAAGTTGTGTATTATATGACATCGGTCAATTAGCCGGTTCACAAATATATACATAAAAAAAATTTGGTCATTAAAATAATAAATTATAAAAAACGGAGGACATACCGCAGTAAATTGGAATACGGTTTTCAAGTTTTCAATTTTCAAATTTTGAGAAAAAAAAATAAAATCTTCCTATAGTAAATTAAGAAATCAAATCTTCTCAATAAGTTCGAAAGCAAAACAAAAACAACAGCAACAACTCAGTAATTCAATTAGATTGCTTTGTGAGAATAGTATATTACATGAAATACAGTATGGTATTGACTAAACAGACTACTTAGATTCAAGTGTTGTCTGAATTACCGATGTTTTCGGCAAATTTCCGTAAATTTTTCGAACTACTGAAATGTTCGAATTACGGCAATTCGAATTTCTGTTTATACGAAATATCTATTTAATATATATACGACTATATATTATTGACTTAAGTAGAAAAAAATTTGATAAAACCGTTTGTATTCGTATAAAATAAATATGTATTGCCAAAATCAAATAAAGAGGACAAGAAAAGAGTTTGTACAGTAGAGGCTTATACATTAGAACTCTTACAAATTCGAATTGTCCAGAAATGAGAACTAAAACAATTCAATATATTGTATGCACTAAAAGATCTTAAGTTAGAATTTTTGGTTCTGATTCTGTTACTTATGAAAAAGGGAGCAAATAATCTTTGCTTGATACCAAATACTCTCTGATGGAGGATATCTATTTAAATGGTTTTTAAATTAACCTGAAAAGAAGTGTATATTTAATGGACCAATATTGAAGACAAAGGCTAAAATAATTTTTGCTTAAGTGCATCCTAATACTGATGTATAAGTGTTCAAAATAAGAGATGGGTGACTCACAAAGTAGTAATAACTGTTAAAAAGTGGATTAAACTTAAGAAACCAATTTTAATTTTTTGATCATTTTTTATAGAAATAAAAAAATTTTAGAAATTAAAACTTTTCGCAAATTCGAACTGCCTGAAAAACCAAGTGGTTTTAATTTGTGAGCATCTACTATATCCGGATTATTAAGGTTTTTTTTGTTTCGTTTTGTTTTATCCGGATTATAGAGATTAGGTACAATGGAAATTTTGTTTGAACATCGCGATTGTAATGAGATAGACTTATTTATTTCAAAAACAAACAAAAGTGCTAACCGGCAGTACCAAATAATGGAGAATCAAGAAATCAAGGAAATAATAATAAGTAAAGATAAGTATATAATAAGTATAGTAATAAGTAAAGACTCTATTTAAAATTACATGTACTTAAGGCAAAAATTTTATAATTGAATCTTGAGGGTGTCGTGATTCTTAAAGCGTTACTGTTTTTATCCAACTTGATTAATGATCAGTGATTCGGACCTCAAGCTTTAATATAATAATTTAAATAATGGCCACACAAGGGTTAAGTGCAAACAAAATTTATGTCAAGTATCTGAAGTAGAGAAAAAGTTATAAAAATAACTCGATTTGTCATAAGTGTGCTTCAGCGAAACACAAAAAAGTGTATGGATGTATGGATGTATGGATGTGTGTATGTATGTATGCATGTGTATGTATAAAGTGTACTCTGAATGTAGATAACTTCTATTGGAAATTCAAAACTGAAGAACTTAAATTAAATGCGAGCACCATGTATATACATATGTATGTTATATGAGTTTGTAGTTTGGAAACTTTAATTAATGTTTTTTCTTTTATTTTTTTTTTTTGTTGAATTTGAAGCTGTTTTTTTGTGTTGTGTTGGCTTGTGTTGTGTTGTGTTTAATGCTAATTTTGCGGCCGATGATGCCAAACAGCGGAAGTCAGCACAAATCAAATTATTTGTTGTCATTATTGTTGTCAATGTTGCTTCGAACTATACATACATATATTTTCCATAATTTCCCCCATTAATGCTGTAATACTGTTTATATGGCATTTAACGAAGGGACGTAATGGGATGCGTATTTAAACCAGTATAGGCAGAACAACGTGACCTTGATACGAATACCGGCTCCAACATGTGTAGTCATCAAATGACAGACTCCACCCAAAGATGCTATTAATTTAGATAAAAAAAAAAAAAATTTGCCTTCGTGCAACACTTACCTAAATCATCCATGTTGATTATTCTCTTCTTCTTCTTCTTATTTTTGTCGTTATGAAGGCAGGCAACAGCACCAAAAATTCCTTTAGTCTTATTCGATGAAACTGAACACCAGTGAAATGGTTCTTGTTAGAATTTGTAATCAGATTAATTAAACTAATCTTTATTGTAGTTTTATTTGTTACTCTTTAAATAGCACACAATTTTAAAAAGTATAAAAAACAAAAAAAAAAAAAGAATTTACTAATTTCTGCTTGTTTTCATAAAACTGAATGGCAACAAGTTACGGAATGCAAGAATTACGTTTTAATCACAGTAACTAACAGAGTTTTCTTCTTCTTTACTAATTTAGTAATTATTAAAATTAAAACTTTGCCAAAATGCGACAAGTTTGTAAAAAAAACTGCGTTAAAAAATTGCAATTTCAGCGGAACACACGTAGGCAGCGGCGCTGGCAGCACACTGAGTTATTTATGTCGCCTTGAATGAAACTAAGCTGAATTTTTGAAAATCGTGGCGAGTCAAGTTTTATGTTTAATTTCAGATGATTCAGTCACAATTCAACACAACACACATAATATACAAATTGCCGACGATAAAAATCATACGAATGTATAACAATAATAATAACAAAATGTACACAAAAGTATGCGATTTCTTATATCCGAACAAACACACGAACACATACGATACGAACGAAAGCAAACTAAACAAACAAAACATACACAAAGAGAGTATAGGAGCAAAGACAAAAACAATGAGCAAAACAACACCAACACGACGTAAACAAGAAAGCAAAAGAAACGTCAGACCGGTTACGTTATGCCAGTTACGTTATTATAATGTATTCTCTCAAATACTTTTGACGTTTCGCAGATTATCAATAATGACGTCATGCGCAGCTGATGCAGAGTCGTAATTATTACATAAATAATCACTTAAGTCTGCTACAATATTAATAAACAAAAATTAATAAATAATATTAATGTAAAATTGAAATTGCTGTGTGAACAGATTTTTAGCAAAGCGCGTCAAACGAACAAAAATACCAAGTCAGACACTTAAGTGTTTTATACTTTTAAACGTTATTATACATAATTTATTTTATTTTAACAAAATATACTTTCAAACCATGTTTCCACTAATCTCATTTAAGTCTGTTGCACAAGCTGCTCGTAGTAAAACTTCAGTGTTTACATTCGTTGTAGTTCATTTGTTCTCATTTCAAACAGCTCATTTTTCAATTTGCCTGTTGATTTGAAAAATGTGTCAAAAAAATGTTAAAGGTTAAATATAACTTAAAACCTTTCAATATAAACTGAAAACTTATTTTTAGTTTCGATTAATTTATTTTGAAAAGTAGAAGTTCCAAAAAGAGATGCATCGTTTCCAAGGAAATACAACCAACAAATATTTGTTTACCTTTTTGGTGAATATGTCAAAAACAGCTTTCTTAAACTGTCAAAATGCCATGAAAAGCTTTTATTTAGGGTATTCATTTGTAGTAGGTACATATTTGAAACTCGTTCTAACATCGTTTGAACTCATTTATACAGAATGAGATCCAATGAATCTCATTTGCGCTTGAGATTTTGTATGAGTCATTTGCTTCTCATGATTGATGTTTGACCAAAATGAGCCGTTAAGGTCGCTAATAAGGATAATTAACTTTATTTATATATGAAGAAATTTCATATAAATAAGGTCATTATAAATAAATCAACTCATTTCAGGCGAAAAATGTGGAATATGACCTCTTAAAACAAATTTCCCAAATGGTAGAATACCACAATTTGAAATATGTTCTGTATATATGTTTTATATGTAAAATGTAAACAAACGTACTGAAAAAATAAGTATTTAATAAAATATCTGTTATTATTAACTGTATATCAGTCATTTATTATCAATCATTATTTTATTTATTAATAATTATTAATCAATTAATTATTTATTTTTTATTTTTTTTTTATATCAAATGAAAAATGAAGAGAATTCATAAATTCAATAAAGTTTTTTGTGTTTATAAATCAAATATGCAATAAATATGTAAATATAAATAAATATATATTAAATTGTTAACATTTTCTGCATTTTCCATGCTGAGTTAATTAATTTAATTGCTAACAATACAAAACCAAGAAAAACTCTCTTAGAACTTTTATTAAACTTTTTGGCATATAAAAGGTGTTGCACATACATTAATCAGCTAATGGAAATGACTAAATCTTATTTACATTTACAAAAGTAGTTTTAACTGCAGTGAAAACATGGTATTACTGAATTACAAATAAATTAGACTTCATAACAATTATTTATTGTGTTTTATATTACAATAGTCACAATATGTTTGAACAATTATTTTTTTGTTCCTTCAATGGCTGTTTTCGATTTTAAACATTATGGGCGTGTGCGAGTTCGAGTAAATTGAAACAAAGGAAATTGAAATATCCGAAGAATTTTTGGCACTGCACTTATATAAATTTTTATTTATTTATTTATTGCACTTATTTATTATTTTTGGTTAAAAGCTTACAATTTTATTTAATTATTTATAAGACATCTTATAATATTTTCACAACAGTAAAATCTAATTTACCTGATTTTTATCAAATTTACTTTACTTGAAATTCTGGTAAATATCACCATTCGCTACCATCAATTTACTCGAACTCGCATACGGCCTATGAAAAATAATTTAATTATGTATTAACAAAATTTAATTTCAACGAATTTAATTTAATTTTAAAAATATACCATACCATAATATAACAATATACCATAATTTTAATATATCCTTCAGCTGTTATTGATTATTTCTTTTTAAAGGACTATTAATTTTAGTAAAACTGTGTAATAATTATCACCAACTGATAATTATTTTAAGAGAACGAGATTAAGTTAATCTATATTTTTAATCTACACCGTTTACATTATACATTGGAGATTACTTTTAACGTTTCTCTTGTTGTGTTTTATTTCATAACAACTTCGTACAAAAAAAAATTATAAAATAATTTTAATACATAGTTTTATAACAAAACTATTATTAATCGAATTTATTGAAAATTTGCTTACTTCGGCATTTTCAAATTTTCAATATTGTTTTGAGGAAGTGTGCGAGTTAGGCTAAGTTGATGCTAAACCAAATAGGAGAGTTTTTAGGATTTTTTGCACTGCACATTTAGCCATTTATTAACACGTATCGACACATCACTATTTTATAGGCACAACTTAGAATTTTCCTCATTTAGAACACAACTTAGCCTAACTCGCACATGTCCTGAGTATATTTTGAAATTCCTTTTCCAATTTTACTAAGATCGTGTAAAAATCCACGATATTAAGACATTTTCAAAATTGCACAGAAAAATAAACACCACTTCTAAGGAGATAAAAAATTAATCTCGACCAAAACGAGATTAACTTTTATGTGGAAAAACTGTGATTAAACAATAAGATTACTACTTTAATCTCGATTGTTGCTTTAATCTACTTCTAATCTCACAATGTAAACGCAATAGAGTATTATGCGAAGTAATTGTGTTGAAATAAAACGCAATTTTGCTACTGCTTGATAAAAGCTGCTCTACGGAAAGCTATTGAAACTAAAATAAACTATATATTAAGTTAAAAATCGATTTAAAACAATAATTACACAATCACTTTCAATAAGAAAACGCTACGTTGATTTTTACCAGTGTGGCAATATTACTTTAAGTTTTGGTCAAAGAATAGTTTTGGTTTTGATCGAAACCAAAGAATACCAAGGATAGAAACAATGAAAAAGTATGACAGCGAAAATTATTAAAAATATGACAGCGAAGAAATCAAACAAAAGCAAATACTTAATTTTTAAAAATGTTGATTAAAAATATACTTTTTTAAAATTAATTAAGCATTATTTTAATATTAGTAGCTAGAGGTCTAGTATTTAGGGGTTTTTTTGTATTACTGGATATTGTATTTTTTTTTCTGTTGTGTTGTTAGTTTTTTTTGTCGTTAAAAAACATTGCAAAAATCTTTCATTCACTTTCGATAATTGCATATTGTAACATTGTCCAAGGACGGACAGACTTGTTTTGGATAGTGTTTATCCACTCGTCTTAACACATTTTACTTGACTCTACAGTACTCGAAGTATTTGAGTATACGTAAGAAAATTGGAGGACGAATAGGACGATTAAGAACGATTGAACGATTACAGATTATTAGATTTTCATTTAGATTTATTGAGAACGATTGGACGATTCGATTTATGGATTTAACGTTTAAATCAGCAATCATGTTACCAAAAACTAGCGAAGATAGCGAGATTATCATAATCTCACCCACTTAAGAGAATAAAGGTTTTTCCATTCCAGTTCCAGAATTAAACAAAATTAAGGAAAAAAAGGAAAGTGGACTGCTAAAAGAAAAAAAAAATATTAAAAATTTGATTGTAATGATTCGAACCTTTTCATTTCAACGGCAAAATCTCGCGATCTGATAAATCGGAAAAAAATATCCCGATGCTTTGAACTTTAATTTGTTTGATAGTTTCTATAACATAATTAATCTGATTTATTTAAATAATTCTCTTAAAAATATTCATATTCTTCATGTGACGCGTCTGTATGACAAAAAGAAACTATTTAAAAGTTAGACGGATTCGAATAGCAAAGAAAAGACAAAGACAAAAATTTGTTTAATTTACATACAAGTTTTTATAACTTATTTGGATCAAGCCAGTTGGTGATATCGCAACCGTTTCCAGATAATCACAGAACAAAGTGAAAAAGACATCATCTTAACAGCAAATAATTAGTTTTTAATATATTTTTTACATTCAACTCAACTAATTTTAGAGATACAAAAATACACTGAATGCTCCCTTAAGCGGATATCTGTGGCAGTAACTATTCTGTTATACTAAAAGAGCGTACTTCTTATGAGAAATAAAAACTAGGGACTAGCAACATTGTACAGATAAGTCAGATTATGAGAGTGTTTATTTGAAAGAGCTTTCACTCCAATTACTTTAGACAGTTAATAAAACATAGTGCTTGACTTGTTTTTTCTAACCTAGAGTTTTATCAATTTGATGTTAATTTTTAGTTATACATATTGTGGGACGTTGAGACAGTACACCGTCTAGCAAGTAGCCCTACTGAAATGAAGGATTAGCCGAAGTAGACCACGAAACGACTTGGGTCCTTTTTCATCCATTGATTCTCGGATGTCGTTATTGAGTTAAAACTAGAGTGGCTTCCATTCGCACAATTACATCTCTTGTTATTGCAACCAGCTCATTGAGCTTGACGTTACCCCCCAAGTCATAATTTTAAGTTAAATATTTGTTGTTATGTTTTTACATGTTATATTAGAACGGAAGCATATAGTATAGCCACACTATAGAGTAAAAATATAGATGAAATTAATGCTTCTACAAAAGCAATAATACTAAAATCGAAGAACAAAAAGCATGATTGGTTAATTCAGTTAGAAACTACGATGGTTTATGCTTTTATTGTAATATAAATACAATATATTATAAAATATATAATACAAATATCCAAAATAAAACAGTACCAGTCGAGTACGGTCTTGAGTTTGTTGTTGGAATAATTTGATTCTGAGCTTCAAATTAACATTTTACGGATAAATAAATCGAAGAAATATGTTCTAAGACCACTGCTAACTGTATGAACAGTCAAATATTAATTAATTGAAATAAAAAAATTTGAAATAACTACATATTTAAAACTCTTCTAATAGAATAGAAAAAAATATAATAAAAATAACAATTTTTTTCACTATACATTGTGACCGAAAAGCTTCCGGAAATTTTAAATAAAACGCAAAATTCTTAATCTTCATCAATATTTATTTTATCTCCATCAAAATATGCTCCATTAGAAGCGATACACAAATGCCAACGTTTCTTCCAATCATCAAAACATTTTTTATAGGCGCTTTCCGGTATGGCTTTGAGTTCCCTCTGCGAATTCTGTTTTACGTCTTCTATGGATTCAAAACGCGTTCCTCTGAGTGGTAATTTGAGGTTGGGAAACAGGAAAAAGTCACACGGTGCAAGATCAGGTGAATACGGTGGCTGTTCGATGGTATTTATTGAATGTTTGGCCTTAAAATCGTTGATAATGTTGAACAAATTGAGGTGAATCGGAACAAGCCGGGCGTTGACACGTCGCATACACAAATTGTCCACCAAAATCAAACGAGCCATCTCACGACCGATGCCTAGCTCTCGTGCTATCTCTCTAACACTCACATGAGGATTTTTGAACACGATTTCCTTTGCCTTTTCAATGTTTTCGTCGGTGGTAGAGGTCGAAGGTCGTCCAGAACGCGGCATGTCTTCGACGGTCGTACGACAGTCCTGAAAGGCTTTGTACCACTCATAAACTTGAGTTTTCGATAAAACTGATTCCCCATAAGCCTTTTGTAGCATTCGCAACGATTCTGCACACGAAATTTCGTTCGAAAAACAAAATTTGATGCAAACTCTTTGTTCAATATTTTTTTCCATTGTTTTTTTCGCAACGCACTACTGAGGTGAACTGGTTTCAACAGCTGCCGTAAACGAACTGTCTGACAGATCGCGCTCATTTTTGGCATAGTAATTAAGGACAGTGCTGCCAAACTACATAAACTTAAAATATCGAAAAATATACAGCGCGCGAATTTTAAATGAGAACCTCCGAAAACTTTTCGGTCACAATGTATTTGACTTTAAAGTCAGTTTAAATAAAGGGACTATAATAATAATATAATTATTAAAATATAATAACCGCATGATACGGCGGATATGCATATATATGTATTTATATAGATTGGCACCCACAGAATAGGTTGATTTGAATATATAAGTTAATGATAAATATTTTATTTCTTTAACACGTGTTTGATGTTAATATTTATTTTTATTAAAGCAAAGACAAAAGATGTGGTTACGGTTCTGTAGTTCAATTTAGAAGTCAACGAGCTTCAATTGTCAGGGGCCGAGATCGAATTAATATCGCACGATTATGCTGTTAATGAAATTAAGCGCAGGGGCCGGATTTAAGAGGACGCAGGTGTTAACTTATATACATATGTAATTTAGTGTGGAGAGCTTAGGTTTAAAATATTAGGAAATCAGCTTTAGGAAATGTTAATGTGGTAGCCCAGCCATTAGCAGATTGACGAGTTTGTGTTGTAGTAACACATTGGGATCTAAATGATTGTTCTTTTTATTCATTCAAACTGAGTATTTATCAATAAATACTCTTCAATATTATATGTCTATATATCAAACGAATTATATACTAAAAAATAAACATTCATCATCATTTATAAATTTTAATTAAAATTGAATTATGAAAGATATGACCTTTTTATTTATGAATATTCAGTGCTGTACAAAAGGTTTAAATTTTTAACATTTATCAATCAGTACTTAATAAAATATTACATATTTATTATTTTTAAAATATATAAACTTGATTTACACAAACAAATTTATATATATTGTATATATCTTTTTGTTTTGATATGGTGTTCTACATTATTTTAAACATTTATCAAAAATGCTATTACTTCAATTTTTATAATATCAATAAAGTACTAAAATCAATCAAAATGTTTCCATAAATTGATTTTCTAGTAAACGAGTATATTAAGATTAATACATAAAAAGTATATAAGAGTATATATTATATTTTTAAATAGGTGGTTTATACATATATATATATAACCGATTTAAAAAGGAATAAATTACTACGATTAGGTAATTGTATAAAATCTTAGGTAATAAAAACGTGTATAAAATTCGTATAACAAAACCAATTACTATATAAATATAAATAAAATTTCGATAAATATTATAACATAAAAAATTAATATATTTATATATATTAATAAAATAAAATATGTTTGGCCAAAAACACATATAGTGTATTTAAACTACAAAATTCGTAACGAATCACCAATACTTTTTTTTACAAAATTATTTATAATAAGTGTAAGAAGTTAGGATATATAAAATATTGTTATACATTATATATCAATAAAAAAATTTATGCTACTATATAATTACAGAGATTTTTTACTTTTATAATGAATTACTTTTTCAATTTTTTTTTCAAATAAAAATTATGTAAAAATTTTTACTTTCAGAAAATAAATAAATTTTTAGCGTTTATGATTTCACAATAATTTTTCGACTAATTCAAAATCCTTGAGCAATATATTTTAAATGCGATTCATAGGATCTTCACTACGCAAGCTAAACGGCCTGGTAGCGACTCCGAAACTGACCATAAAGGCAACAGGCAAATATGATAGTGAGCAACTGCAAAATAAAAATTTATTCATTTAATATAAGACACGCAGCTGTTAATTATACATTGTACTCACCTGTATTCCAGCCACACCCAATACTACGCCCGCCAATATTAAGGTTTTTGAATCCAGTAATGCCAATAATTTTGGTAGGCATCCTTCCTTGTTGGCATGTACTGCGGTGCATTCTTCAGCTTCATTGAGTATTATAACTTCACAACAAGATGCTGGTAATGTCTTGTTTTCGGATATATGTTCCCAGTCACTGGGACCGAAAGTGCCACAACAGCCCAACTAAAAGTAAAAATATAATTATAATTTTCAGTTCGAACATACAATAAAAAATAAGATTTTAATTAAAAGTAAAACAAGTATGCAGGAATGTCTCTTACAATCAATAGATTAGAAATAAAATTAAAAAAAATATTAATTTAAAAACATTAAGTAAATTTGCATATCTGTGGTTTAATGTTAGTACAACAAGTACAATAGGTTTCTACGATTAAGTAATATTCAATTTACTGAAAGTGGGTAAGATAAACCATCACTTCTCAGAAAATAGTAGGACTAAGCATATTTACGATGCTAATTTCCAGTGACTAGCCACCGGGTATTGTCTCCAAACAATATACTGAAGGCACAGCTTTGTAACCCTGGCACGAAGCTGTGACAATGATAAAGCTTCAAAAAACTGGAGTTTTGGATAATAAGAAAAAAATACGCAAAATCTACGATTTTAAGACATTTGGAGGGTTGCACAAAAAAATAATCACCATTTCTAAGGAGATTAAAAATTAATTTCGACTAAAACGACATTAACTTTTATATGGAAAATCTGTGATTAATCATTATACTGTCATATTACAGATAGGGATTAATATCGATTACTTTAAGTCCCCGATGTAAAAATATTGGCAATTAGAATTTATTTTTAACTAGGCGCTATTGAATAAATAATAATTCCAATTTCCAATGTTCAGACATCATTTCATATTTATGTGATACAATAAAGCTAATTATACACTTTAACCCGAATAGTTTCTTGAATCTACTGGGATTGGTAAGAAATTGTGTATCTATGAATGGTCATGTGTTAACTTAATGATTTAAAGAAAAAGATTACAAGAAATAAGTCCTTCCTTAAGTTTTATAATATATGTATGAATTTGTTAATCGGTTTGCTGCAACTATTTTATTTATTGTTAACCATATTGAATGATGGAGTTCTGATGTTAGTAATATATATATATTGTATATTTTAATTGTTATGAATTTTATGTAGATATATATATATTTGGACTAATGAAATTGTTTGGTAGTTACCACCGTATTCTACGAATTACGGAAAAATATCCGAAATTTAATAAAAATTTAGGATAGTGGATTCATCTAATTTTCCACGAATTTAGATATACTATATTAAACATATTAGCAAAGCTCAGTTCTTGTTCACAGAGTAATTACTGTTATATAACAACTTTGAATTAAAAAAAAATGAAAATTATGATAATTTCACAACTATTTTATAAATAAAATTATTTCGTTTGTCACAAAAATTACCATTTCATATATTTAGTGAAGTTATCAAGCACTTCATAATAGGCAAACCTCATATATTTGCGTTAGACCAGTATACAATTTTATCAAAAATTAAATTTATAATAATTTGGAAAAATTTGTGCATTGCATGCACACAAAGTCAATCATATATTTTAGGAAACATGTATACGAAAGCAAAGACTATGTACTTGAATTTGTGTGTCCATTCAACAGTAAACAACACTTCTTCGTGTCTGACTACTATTGAATGCCCTTTCCTCTCTTTTCCCTCTTAATCAAGAGAAACAAAAAACTTTGTAAATATAAAATCAAAAAATGCAGAAAAATGCAGTAAAACTATTAAAGGACAAAATCGCAAAACAGAAAATCGCCACCTTATAAATCACACAAGCACCCAAACTTACAATATGAGTAGAAAAACTATAGCAACATTTTCTACACTATATTACACTATATCATTTTATGTTTCGATCATTTAAGATCATTGTGTTACACGTAGCTTTTATATGCCTTAATTGTTCTACTATTTAAAGGTCATTGTGCTTTTAGGTGGCTACTCGATATGGCTACCATGAAATCAAAGGGAGTCATTTTTTTGTTCTGCATTCGCAATCTGTATATTATTTGTCTGTGCCTCCGGTCAGTTGCCCTAAATTAAATTCTCTTACTACCATTTATATCAAACCAGTATCGTGTGGTGCCTACTGGATTTTAGTCACCCCGTACAACAGCTATGTCTTATATCGAAGATATTCTTACACCTTTATCGAGCGGGTTCTATTGGCTACAATACTGGTTACATTACACATTCTATGTAATGTATCTGGAATTTATGATCGTAAAATATATCATCACATTTTTTTTCCTGTAAGTTAATAGCACTATACTGTACAACCATTTTAGTGCGATCTATTACTACTGTACGATCAGACCAATCCATCATTGCGCAAGTTTTTTTTTAGCACCGCACTGCACCAACATAGTCGTGTATGACTTTTTACTGTTCCAAAAACTTAAATTACTGTTTTAGGTAAGACGTTTCAATCAGGTGGAAGCATAGTTGCATGTACTCGACGCGGTCTGCTTGTTGACGACACAATTTTGGTGAATAATGTTTATGTGTATATTATTTAATATACCCCAAAATCTAGCCGTATTTAGGCTACGTTAACTAGTTGTTAAAATCTAAAAGTAAGCTCAAAATATTTTTGTATTGGAAACTCATGTATACCTCAGTTTGTAGTAGAGTCCAGGCATCACGGAAATCCTTGCGTTCATTATACTCTTTCATAGTCATATTGAATTGTGTCTCCATGATATTCTGCAGGCTAGCGTGTTTCACATAACCGGCTATGCCTATGCCAATTTCGAATAAGAATACGATAACTGCCAATACAGCAAATGTCAAAATCATGCAAGAGTTTTCCTTGATAGCTCCACAAAATCCCAGAAAACAAATGAAAGCAACGACGGCACCAATAATCATTAAAATAATCGGTGCCGTCCAAACGTGGTTACTAACGAAATTTGAGTAGTGCGAGTAATTCAATTGCACCAAAGCACCGACTATTAATATCAGCAAACCGGTCAACTAGAATTATAAACAAAATTAGTAAAAATTATATTGTTTTAATGTTTCATCAAATTTACTTACAGAAAAAAGTAAATTACAAAAACATGTAACAAACTTAACGCAGTACACGCCACCCATTTTTAGTATTGAGCACGATTTCCTCTATCTGAAAGTTAATAATAGTTCATAATAAGTTAATAATAAACACATATTTCAAGATATTTTAGTTTTGTTTTGAGAATATCTAAACTGCTTACAAAATTAAGTTCAATATTTTTTAAAAATGAAATCACTCCAAGTGCTTCGCACAATGAACCGCGCGCCTTGGACTAAAATATCAACAAAAGCAATGAAAAGCAGTGAAAAGCGCAAGAAGTATTCTTCACTGTGGACGCAACTCACACATAATCGTAAATGAAAATAGGACGAACTGACAACTGAAAGCACATAAAAAATTTAAATAAAAAATAAATCAATACAAGACATCGATACGAGGCCATTCTACGTTACCCTTTTGTTTTCGTAGAGCTTTACTAACAACCACCACCGATAACACTACACCGAACCATCCGCAATGCCAGCCGAGCTCCCAGTTCTCTGTGTGAAGATTGTTATTAGCACACGTAGTCGCTAGCACCGATGTTACACATGCAGCGACCTAACCCACTGATTCACTCATCTATTCGTGCAAAACAGTTTACAACACACTTGATGAGAAAATCGTTTCAATGGTCACTTAACGTTCATCACACATTTGAATAGTGGAAAAAATTGGCATTGCGCCCCAACGCCCTGTGCGCTCTGGCACTGATTACAATATTGAAAAGAATGCTCGTTCGTTGCAATTACAGCCACACTTGCTTAATTACCGAAGAAATTATTTTAATACAGTTTTTAAAAATTTAATTATAAACTTAGGATATGCAAGGGAAGCTTCGGAAATTAAACTGGGAATTTAAAAGAAAGGAAAAATTGTTTGAGAACCACAGCTGCAAGGCAGTCAAACTCTAGTGGGAGTGAAGAAAATTAAATGATGAAAATAACTGAGAAACTAATAAAGAATAAATGTCTGGAAGCTACTGCTCCTAGACGACATAACTGTCTAAAAATTTGTAAACATATAAGTTGATATGGCGAATACATTATAAGTCTTGTGTTTTTAAGTTAGGATGAAGGCATGTCTGTTGGAGATAAAAAGATTTGCAATTTCATATAAGGAAATGTTACATCAACGAAGACGAACTAAACCTACTCCTAGTCGAAATAACGGTCTAAAAATTTCTGAAGTCCGCAACGAAAGTCATGATAATTGCGAGTAACAAAATATTTTAATACATAAATTATTTGTTATATATATGGTATATAGATGTTGCGAAGAAATAAGACGTAGCGCATTTTGCTACAATAAAATTTACAATATGAGGGAACGATTGAACTATTACATAATATAAACACGTTCCCAAAAACAATTTCAGAGAATGAGTGTACTATAACTAGATCTACAAAGCTTCGGTTAATGAATGTAAAAGTGTTTCTAGCAGCTAGCTGTACACCTAAAATGTCGGTTAATAGCCGGATTAAAGATCGCAGTCTTTGAATTGTCGGTATATCTAATAGTGTCAACAATTCCATTAACTGCTCAGAACACTAGAATCTCAGTGTTCGCAAAACTAAATCTAAAAATTATCTATAATATCTTATCTACAATAGCTAATTATTGACAAAATTGCTGGCTACTGCGATTTCTAACAGTTCTATTTGAAGTGTTTGAAAACAGTAGAGAGAATTCTACGTGCTTCATTGTTTTTTTGATATATAGTAAAAAAATACGAAATATTATGAAATAGTATAAATAAATTACATTTTATGCTTAAATATAATCCCCCTTTTAACTCGACACACCGAGTCCAATGATCTTTCAACAATTGGATACTTTTTAAATAATAAGACTCATCAAGTCCTCCAAAATATTCCACAGTTTCCTATTCTACTTCATCATTTGATGCAAATCTCTTTCCCTGAAGTCATTTTTTCAAGTTTGGAAACAAGTAATCGTCACTGTGAGTCATATGTATAGAATACGGTGAGTGAAGAAGCAATTCGTACCGTAATTCATATAATTTTGACATGGTTTTCATTGACGTTTACACAAGTGCATTATGCAAGCACAAAAATATTTTCTTCGACAAATGTGATTGTTTTTTCATGATTTCTTAATTTAATCGATCCAATACTATGGATTTAAATAGTTTATAGAAATTATTCTACTAGAGTTGCAAAATACGAAAGCCAAAAATTTTTCAGCCGATTATTGTGTTCGTGGTCCATAACCCCGGGCATACTATCCCCGAGTTATACTTCAGGGTTGTTGTATTCCCTCAGGTGTGAAATAATGGAACCATGTTTCATCAATTGTCACTACTTGACTCACTGTCAGCTAGATTGTGCATAAACATTTCCAAACAATGTTTTGAATGACAAAGTCGTTGTCGTTTTTGGGTGATTATAAGCAAACGTGGTACCTATCTTACCGAATGCTTACTCATACCTAAATATTAATGTAAAATATTCGATACACGTGTATATGATATATTTGTCATCTCTGTTATCTGCTATCATAAATTAATTTTTGGATCATCTATAACAATATCGTGGATTTTTTCAATGTTTTTTTTTTTAGTTGTAACCCCTTTCGGACGCTCTTCATCAAAAACTCTCGTACGACGTCGATTAAATTCAGCATGGTGCAAGGTTGCCGTAAACAGAATCCATTTCGAATTTGATTGCAACATTGTTCATTCCTTTCATATGGAGGAATTTTATTACTGAACGATATTCAATTTTTTTCAATCTTATAAAAATCACCAAGGTGCATTATTTGAATTATTTGCAAAAAGATAACCAAACATCTCTTGAAATGGAAACTTTTAAAGCTGGTATTTAAAACTTGCCACATATATAAAATATATTTGATTTTATTCTGGCGTTGCCAGCTGTTGTGTAGTCAGATAATTACCAATCAACTTAGTAGGTTAGGCAACATACACATAAAATTTGGATACGCCCTTGCGCTGAATGGTCGATTATAAAATATCTAGATAGTAACCATTTAAACCATATGGCACACGTAAGCAGTTAGGACTCAGTTAGGTCACATGACCGATTGTGCATTACTAGGTCAATAAGTCATCAATATATTTCAGTGTTACTTGCTTACTGTTTATGCTACAGGTGCATTTGTTCCCAAGTATACAATATGGTTTTATGGTTTCCAACACGTCATTTTTTTTTTTAATTTGCAACAAAAACTTTTTTCCACTTAGAGTAATGGACTTAAGAGTATTTAGTAATGCAAATTCAATTGCAAAAAAAAAAAGACGAAGTTGACACAGTTGTAAAAAATCAATATTAAGTTAATTATACATAAGATTAGATATACTAGTACATACGTAATATTTAATTATCACTTCAATTTTTAGTTCATTAACTAAAATTGTTGAATATTTTATTTATTATGTTAAATTATTAACGATTTGTCAACTTTCTAGAGTAACAAAGTGGCACCACATTTGACCTCTACCAATTGAAGATTTCAAAAATATTACGCCCCAATTAAAGTGTTTGAAATGGTCAGAGAGTAAATAAAAGATTTGTACGTACGACTATTTGTGATTGTGAAGACAATGTTTTTTATACCCAGTATTGTTATTATTATCAATAAGACTTTTATTAGTTAATTACTGATATATGCACTCTAGTATTGATAAGAACTTTTCGTGATGATTCAGTGTTTGCACAAGTAAACAATAGTAAACTTGGACTTTGTCAAAGTAGAAATATCGTTCAACAGTTTCAACTCTTCAACCAATAATATATTTCAGCATGATTCGCTAATCCGGTTCCATGCTTAGGTTACTGAGAATGTCTCAGTATAGCAGGATACCAGGAATTACATTAAAAATCTAAGAAAAGTCTTTTATATATTGAAAAATTTTTTTTATTAACAGAAACTGAATAAAAACTAAATAATAATCCACTATTTAATAAATTAATCCATACATTAAATGATTCATTCAATTTAGGTTAGGTTGGTATGCGATTATGCACGTAACTAACCCATAAATATGATCCGGATTATCGAAACAGTGGTCGATCAAGACTACAAGCCACATAATGCATATTTTGTATTTGCTAATTTTATCCAGATTATGAGGGAGACTAAATTACCAGAGTTTCAGACTAACAGAGATGTACTGTATATGTAGATATATGTGGATTTTAAAGTTTGAAATGAATGATATCGATATAAAGCGTATAGGAAAAAATTAGTTAAAATAAATAACTCCGCTAAAATTTATTATCAAATCACCGTGTTCTGGAAATCGGAATCGCTTCAATTTCTTATTTTTATGTGATCTATCTGAAGATTTAGTTTTATTTGTTCCACACGCACAATATACACATATGTTGCAGTAACGTGCGCTTATTCAAGACCCTTTTACCTATGAAGACTAAGTTCTGCTAAACACTTTCACTAATAATTCAACGCTCAGAAGGATAAGAATGATGACATTAAGTTAATAAATACATAACTCCTTCTGATTTAATTTAATTTCAAAATATATATTATTGAATTTCATTACGTACCAAATATCAACCCAGTGCTATTTTTCAAATGAGGAGATAAGAATGTCACACAACTTTGTTACTCTCTCAAATATTTAAAGCGAACACCCAAACTATCAGTACACAAAATTTTAACTAGCTTCAGCCACACCGGATTTTAAACAACCCGCATAATATTTGAAGTTCTAGTATGCATACATATTTCATAAGTCCGTATATATGGTCTGTTCTGGTTCCACTGACTTTAGTTCTATAAAAATTCTTATCGCAACGACATCTATCAGTAATTGATAGCAGATGAATAGTGTACACTTTATCTATTTTATGTCAAAATTCTAATAGCATTCCATTGTTACTTAAGATCTTAACATATGTATTATCATGACGATTTTATATAAATATAAATATTTTAATGACATTTTGTATATAAACTTATTTGGAAAATATGTAATTCAGTATATAAATGCCATTCCCATCGTTATCGTTCAGTGACACTACATTAATGAAATTTGATATATCTACTTTTTGATAACCAACCTAATCTTTTACGATACTTTTTGTATATAAAAATAATAATATGATATTGGATATATATTGTACTTGTATAAAATAGCTAGAATTTTTCTTCATTCTATAAATTTTCGTTGTGTCGGAAATGGTATTTTTTATAACTGATTGAAATAAATATATTAATACATATTGATCAAATTTTTTCAAACACATTTATTCCTCATATATATAGTATACACATTGTAATTTAAATTGGTGCTGTATCAAGCACAAATAAGCTATATAAGCATTTTTTAAATAAAATTCAAGTTTTTGTCTAATAGAAAGCAATTATTATTTTACTAACCTGAGTTGAGGAAAAGAAACCTAACCACCTCAATAAGTCGGAGTCAAACATCAAGAGCACTCGATTTGGTGTGAACATAAGAACAGATGGGCTACATCATGGGGAGTACAACTATATATTTCCGATTATTTTTGTGAGAGAAATCAATATAGTTATTCCCATTGTTATCGTTCAGTGATATTATATTAATAAAATGTGATATATTTACTTTTTGATAACTAACCTAATCTTTTACGATACTTTTTGTATATAAAAATAATAATTTGATATTGGTTATATATCGTACTTGTATAAAATAGCTAGAATTTTTCTTCATTCTATAAATTTTCGTTGTGTCGGAAATGGTATTTTTTATATCTTATTGAAATAAATATATTAATACATATTAATCAAATTTTTTCAAACACATTTATTCCTCATATATAGTATACACATTGTAATTTAAATTGGTGCTGTATCAAGCACAAATAAGCTATATAAGCATTTTTAAAATAAAATTCAAGTTTTTGTCTAATAGAAAGCAATTATTATTTTACTAACCTGAGTTGAGGAGAAGAAACCTACCCACCTCAATAAGTCAGAACCAAACATCAAGAGCTCTCGATTTGGTGTGAACATAAGAACAAATTTGCTACATCATGGGGAGTAGAACTGCAAAGGATGGATACATACATTTGAAGTTTATATATTTATACGTGACAAGTAGGTCTTTAGCATATAGCTACATATAGACAAATTATTGTTCAGTCAGAATTTTTGGTTGCCTTTACTTTAGTCTCTTCATTTGCAAAGAATTCATATGACATACAAAATAAAAACATTGTATGTATTTCATCCAGTGTAACATGTTACAATGTATTTGTGTTATCTGTATATATTTTTTTTATTTGAAAAGTTAGGAAATAAAGGAAAAAACTTGAATCCTATAATTCGATATTTTTTTTTGCTTAATCAATTAAACTTTAGTACTAAATCAAAACTTCTAATATACTTCTAATAGTTTTACTTTTCCGATGGGAATCGAAATATGAAGGTTCTATTGTATTTAAAAATCCTCGTCATATAACGCTGCCCACACGGTTGATTCCAAAATATACGAAACTAGTGTGTCGCTAGGGATATGAACTCAAGCACTGTGCTTAGTCCATATTATATATCATTGTGTATAAATTTATCCCAGACATAACATACTCGAAGGCATAATCGTGTTGATATTGTAATACACACCAACCTCAGAAGCAATCATATAAAAGGATAACAAAATTTAATAATGGAATGAAGTGACTTAACGGATGTAAAGAAAGGATTAAACCGAAAGCAAAGAAAGGTATAAACAACACGTTGTTGTTTTAACCCGTAATAACCTATGGAACAGAAAACACAAAGGGATTTCAGAACGAACGTAAGTGCTATGACATGAGGTAAATCACCATTTTTAATTCTTCCTGATTTGTTACTGTTTCTTTTCAGTTGGTGTTGTCTATTCTCTATATGTTATAATTTACTCTATCTATGTAGACTCTGTATGACCATCTTCTTTAACTGTTCTTCAGTAAGTTGTTTGTAAAAATTTTAAATTATGAAAAATTACATATTTTTGTTATTTTAAGAATTTAGCATATTTAGTCACCTATTCTATTTGAATCGGTAGTCGGTATCTATTATGATAGCATCTATCATTGTGGTAAAAAAGTTGAATGAATTTTGTATTTCAATGAATTGTATATATGTTCATAACTAAACAATCGTTTCTCTATGCTATTCTTTTTTCATTCAATTTAGGTGTAATTTCGTAAATACTTTTTTCAATCCATTTCAATGTTACGCCTAATAAAAAATTTACACAAAACAGTGAATATCTCCAATATTAAAACTCTATTATTCACGTAATAAGAGACAAAAAAAATCATTATTTTTTCTGGTAAGTGTAGTTAAGGTTTTAAGAAATATGTATGAAATATGTTTTGTGTTTGAGAAGGGTTAACTGCCCACCTGTTAGGCTTAGTGGAAACGTTATGTACCGTTAAGTACTTAAATATTCATCTCAATATACGCCTAACGTTCAAGGAACACATTCAAACTAAAAGAAAACAACTCAATATAGATACTTGGTCCAAAATACGAATTTAACATTCGCAATAACCCACTTTTATATAAAACGATTATTGCACCAATCTGAACATAAGGGATACAGCTGTAGAATACTGCAAGTAACTCGAATCTTGAAATACTACAACGATTTCAATCTACAACTCTAAGATTAATTGTAAATGCTCCATGATTTGTAACAAACCACTGCATTCATAGAGATCTCAAAGTCCCCTACATAAAAGAGGCAATAAGAAATTATATATTAAAATACATTGAAAGACTAAGCGAACACATGAACCCATTAGCTATAGCTTTGTTAGACGAGTTTGATGAGATCAAAAGGTTTGAAAAGCTACATGTATTAGATCTCCCATTTAGAAATTAATTTATTATTAAGTAATTGTACAATATCCATAAGTTATAAATATCTTTATCATGCACAATGGAGCTCGATAATCTGAATTAGTATAAGGACATGATGAAATTTGTATATTATTAGGTCTGTTCCACGAGCTACTCATAGTAACTTTGAGTAAACACTGTGTATACACAAGCGCGTTCCACCAGCAAATTTTCAAGTATTTTTGTGTAAATTTTACTTTTGTTTTACTCATGTTTTACTATGAGTAGCTCGTGGAACAGACCTATTATTTACATATAATATAGGCCCCTGTGCAGCGAGGCCGTAGGCGATCGCCGACACCTAGCGCCGCTACTACTTACAAACGTCCGTATATTCAAATCATGAAATATAGCGCATATTATGAATTTGTTATAAAAAATGCGTTAATTCGGTACTGGGACGTGCAGACAGCGAAGATAATTCCAAGAATTGGGCAGGAGAGGTCGTATATAAAATCTTGAATTAAAATAACTTCACATACATGGCAAGGAATATAAATAAGTATAACACTTGGCCCACACACACACACTGAAGAAGATAATGCATTAATTATATTTTAATTAGGTTTATAATTAAGCTTTATATTATATCCATATGATGAAAATATGTTTATATTAAGAAAGGCGGCCAAGTATGTTCAGTAGTTACTGTATTTTTTTCTTGATATTATATATGTACATAATATTTATTAATTTTTTAAGAAGTAAATAAATATTTATATCAAATGTATACACATACAAAGTGTTTGTATTTAATTTAAAAAATTGAATATAATTATTATTTATAATAACTCGCACACGTCCGAAATTAAATGCCAACACAGTTAACACAATTATCGCATTTTTTTAATAAAAAAGTATATAATATATAAAAGTCTTGTAAAAACAGTTTTTAATAACTGTAATTTTTAGTGTATAGATATTTTTCACTATACATAATTAAAATCCTTTTAAAATATTCATACACTTTCACTTTTTTCCCCATTTCCTTTACCTGTGTATGCCTGATAACAAAATCCTTACAGGACTAAATAAAAATAGTCCAATAAACAAACAAACAAACACAAACAAACCATAAATAACAACAACACACAGTGAATACAGGACGTATAATTTTTTATTAAACATCGGTAAAAAATTAAATTCTTTGAAACTTGAAGCTTTTATAACATTATCATATTATATATTAAACTTACTGCACAATTTAATATTATTATGAAATGCCGCTTTCAGGTTTTATGCACTCGAATAAAATTCCTCCTAATTCACTACCACTAATATTCACCGTTGAAGCTCTACTGCTTTTTTGGCCAGGTATCATGCTATCATTATTGAACATTTACACAGAATACACACAGAATAAACACAGAAATACACAGAATTTGAATTTTCCATACCAAATCATTTGGGCGGTGTTAGTGATGTCAAAACGGGAACAAAATGAGTTAATTGTATTCATTTTAAAAAAATTTATTGTCAAAGTTTTATACAGCGTTCAAATTTTTAGATTAAAAGTAGATTAAAGCAATAATCGTGATTAAAGTACTAATCTCGTTGTTTAATCTCAGATTTCCCATACAAAAGTTAATCTCATTTTGATCGAGATTAATTTTTAATTTCCTTAGAAATTATGATTATTTTTCTCTATTTTCTCTATCTCTATAATCTATTCAAAACAAACAATGAAAGTTTGAAAATGCTGAAGCGAGTAAATTTTTAATAAATTTCTTTAATGTTAGTAATAACATAATTATAACTAAAATTTGTTAAAATATTATTATAAAAATATATATTGAATTTATATTATAATTTTTTTGAACAAAATTGTAATTAAATGCTTTATTTGCAGAAATTTATCAAACACAAGAAACAAATCACAAGTGAAACGTTAAAATTAATCTCCAATTTATAATGTAAACAGTGTAGATTAAAAATGCAGATTAACTTAATTAATTTTTTAATTTAATAATGATATGAATTGAAATAAATGCTAAAATAATAAGTTTTATATTGAATAATTAAATAATATTAATATATTAGTTCAAAAATCAATATATTAATTAATTATAATATTTGATAATCATATTCATTTCATGCCGAAAGAGTGAGTTAAATTAAATCAATCTGAATTTGTCTGTGTGCTCAAACCTTCAGTTATCTGCTAACTGGAGCTTTGTCACTGTCATGACTCTAAAATTATTAAATTATTATTACAAAATTATTAAATTGATTTTATAATAAATAACAAAATTTAATGAATATATACTAATTCAATAAATTATTTATAATCCATAAAAATAATTCTAAACAACAATTTTGTTTCCTTTAATAAAAATGTATATAAATTTTGTAATTATTACAAAATTATTTATAAATTAACAATAAATAACAAAATTAAATAAATATATATGTACTAATTCAATGAATTATGTATAATCTATGAAAGTAATTCTTAACCACGGTGTATTGCTTAATGACAATACGGTGAAGGTTAATCACTGGAAAAAACGCCAAAACAAAAAGCTATATACGTAGCACTACAGAACTATAATCTATCTCTCTGATAGCATATTTTACTCCCATCTGAAAACTGACATGTATATGAATAATATATTGCACAATTAGACCTATTTATAGTGAGATACATTAAGTCGCAAAGCTCATAACGGGCTGCTCGTGTAGTAAGCATGGGACCGAAGAGAAAGCCGAGCAGCAGTCGCTGACAAGCAGGCATAGAGGTAGGCCAAAAATAAGATGAGATGAGAACGTGTATAGTGATGCAAGAAAGATTGAAGTACTGAACTGGAAGAGAGTAGTAGAAGATCGGGATAGATGGAGGCAGATCGTGAGGGAGGCCAAAGATCACCCTGGACTGTACAGTCAAATAAGAAGAAGATGAAGATCTGTTTATAATCAAAGTATATATAATTAAAGTTGGAACACGTTTCGAATATTTATTTATTTAGCTTATATTTTATTCTTAAATCAGTTCGAACAAATTTGTATATATTTATATATATATATGAATATATATAGTTATAGTTGTGAATATTAACATTCAAAACATATATGTAATTTGTTGATGGTATAGTTTTTTGGCAGTAATGTTTTATAAAAAAATGATAAGTTTAAATGTTACAAAAGTTGTAGAAAATGTAATTAACATATATTTTTTTTTTAATTACATATAAATATATATATGCATATGACCTATATGTCTAAATTATATACTTCATCAAAATAACATAATTCTTATAAGATTGTTGCTTAAATAAACTACATATTTTCCTTAAATATATATTAATACATATTAATATATGTAAATACATATAAATATATAATAATTAATATATATTAATATTATATATATATAATATATAATAATTAATAAATATTAATATTATATATATATAATATATAATAATTAATATATATTAATTTTATATATATATAATATATAATAATTAATATATATTAATATGTAATAATTAATATATATTAATATATAATAATTAATATATATTAATATATAATAATTAATATATATTATTATATATATATTTTGTATATATTATACAAATTCTTAAATTCATTTTTATTTTTAAATAATGATATATTATTATCAATGAAGTTGTCACAATGGAACAGTCTATATAAGTGAATTCACATATTATCAGAATTGTTGTAATAATTCTTTACGAGTATTTAGATCTGTATTAAATCCTTTAATTTTTATTATTCAGTACTTAATAAAAAATTATGTACACATACATACATACATAGTATGTATATATAGACTTACATAGTGTTCTTATATGTATTTTCTGTTTTTATTATACTTAGTGTTTTGTTTTTAAATATTTAGCAAAAATATTATTGCATCCAAATTTGTATTATCAATAGAGTATTAAAATTATTTAATTATTAGCAAATATTCGATTGCTATTATACATGATGTATTCTATGTACCTCTTGTAAATTCCCGAGTTGATTCTTTCAATCAAGAAACAAACAAAAAAATAATTTAAAAAACTAAAAACTGATACATAAGTTTTAAGATAATTCTTTTTGGCACTGTATCTCGGTTGTTATTAAAAACAGATTGTTTTCATAAACGATTTATTTGAAATAAATTATTTCCTTTCTTAGATTAGGGTTTAAACCCATAAATTTATAAGAGGTATATAGGAAAGTCAATTACGTATATTATTACATAAAATTCATTTAACATTATTTATTGTATTAAAATAAAATTAATAAATATAAATGCATATATACATTTTATTATTATTACGTATCAAATAATTTTGTTTAAATGCAATAATATATTATTTATATTGAATTATGACTTGCCAAAGCAACATGCTAAGATAATAGTGAGGATCTGCAGAATATAGAAATTTTATTCATTTAATATTAGGTAGAAAAGTTAAAAATATTATTTGCATTCACCTGCACAATAGGTACAGCCGCGAGTGCACTCGCCAATATAAATGTTTTTGAATCCAGTATATCCAATAATTTTGGTAAGCATCCTTCCTCATTGGCATGTACCGTGGTGCATTCTTTGGCCTCGTTCAGTATTATAATTTCACAGCAAGATGTCGGTAATGTGTTGTTTTTGAATATGGGCTCCCAGTCGCTAGAATTTAAAGTACCACAACATCTTAACTAAAAAAATGTAAGTGGATTAAATTTAAATCAATAATAAAATTATTAAAATTAATAATAATTGAAATTAGTGCGTAAAATAGTTTTCCTGACAAAATTCTCTTGGAAGCGGGATCTTGGTCCCAAATTAAATAGATAAAATTAAGCCCACAGCAAGTACGAGATTTATAAATAGTCTAGAATTGTTTTAATTGGGCCTTTTAGCGCACAATGGATCTTTTAGGTCGGGGTGCATTCATATAATGCGTGATTATGATTTAATAATAATAATAATAACAATAATAATAATATATAGTAACATATATATAATAAAATATATAATAGCATATATATAATATATTATATAATAATATGTATATAATATATAATATAATATAAAAAGTACATAAAGTATGGGCGAATATAAACCATTTGGAATAAAACGATTCAGAAAATGAGGCCGTTGACGTAGAAGACTTAGGAATATCATTTAATATAAAAATGAATTGGTTATACAATGAATTCCTAATTTGAAGCATTTTGATAATTGTTCATTTTAGCAAAAAAATATTGTATATAGTAGAGCTGAAAATATATACTTAAAGAAGAAAGGCGTCTGATGTTGACCTATTATACATAACATTGTTTCTCCAACACTATTGAAGCTGTAATCCATTTTTCATTATATGTCTACCCAAATGAAAGTTATTAACCTTAACGAGCAAAGCGGTTTGAATTTTCCATTGTGCAATAGTTTTATTACAATAGTCTGCAATATTTCAACTATACTGTAATATTAGAAAAACTAGTGCAAATTTTTTAAATGCCTACCTATTTTTTTGAAACCGACTAGACTATGTTACATATGCGGGTGATTTTTATAAATTAATTCAGTGCATTTTTCGTTATACAAATCATACCTCAGTTTGTAGTAGAGCCCAGGCATCTTGATAATCCTTGCGTTCATTATAGTCATTCATAGTTAGATTGAATTGTGTCTCCATGGTATTGGGCAGATTATCGTGTTTAACATAGACAAATATGCCTATGCCGATTTCCAATAAGAATACATTAACTGCTAATATCACAAAACAAAAAACTATACAGTCGTTATCCGTAATCGTTCCCCAACAACCCAAACAATAAACGAAAGCAATGGCAGAACCAACAATCATGAAAATAGTCGGAGCCGACAATGTGTGATCACTGACAAAATTTGAGTAGTGCCAATAATTTAACTGCACCATAGCACCAACTAAAAATACTATCAGACCAGTCAACTAAAATTATAAATAAAATTAATAAAAAATTATAAATTCTTTTACCAAATCTACTTACAGCAAAAAGTAAACTGCAAAAGCATGTTATAAAATTAACGCAGCCGCCAGCCATTCTCAGTATAAAACGGTTTTTTCTTCACCTGCAGATAGATAAAATTCAAAGGTTTATTTCTGCACTTTTTAATATATTATATATAACAACCCAAAGCCTTATGCAAAAAAAAAAATTTTAAACTCAATAAATGAACAATAATCCGTGCGCCAGCCACGCATTAAAATATGAACAAAAACACGAAAAAGCGCAGAAGGTCTTCCTCATCGTCGCCACTACTCGAAGTCGCAAAGAAAAGCAGGATGAACTGACAACATTAAACTCATAACAAAAATATTCCATCTAAAATTAGATAAGAAAAGACCATTTGTAACTATAATCTAATACAATTACCTATATTGTTGTAGTTAAAAGCCGACTTGAGGGTAAAAATATAAATAGTTGACCAGACTCTACACAATGGGATACATTTGAGAAAGTGATATGGAGTGAGGGAGGAGCAAGGATGAGCGATTAAGTAGACATATTGGATTTACACTTGGTGTACGAATTTTGCGACAATTACTAAGGCACATGACCACTTGAGGGAATAATCCGTGCTCTTCAAATAGAAAAATTTGGCTATCATCTACATATCTAATCAAAAGCATATATTTTAAGATGGGCACTTTTTAAAGATAGGTATTAGAGAATTACATGCATCTTTAAATAAATTTGTAAATCAAAATTTTACGAGATACCAATAAATAGAAACAAACGCACTCCGTTTGTATGTGCGACCGAAATGATAGTGAAGTGTTTCGAAATGTCAGTATAAAGTTTTTGGATGGATTCTAGACATGCAAACCCTTTCGATTTCCTTTTAATTTATATAGCTCAAAATGTCAAAGTGTCGTTGGGCACCAAATCAGGTTAATTTGTTAAATGGTGGACTTTACTTATGCTGTTGTTGTAACCCGTAGAGATTTATATAGCAGGAAACATGAAAGGAAATCTAAAACATTTACATGAGTTAGGATAAGTTTTGGGTGAAGAAAGAGCGAGAAGAAGGGTTGTATGGAATAAGTTTGCGACAAAAAAACAATGGGTGCACGCTTCTGTGAATTAACTGAAACTAGTCTAGGTCTAGGTGAAGGTATGGCAACATGAACAAAAACCATCGATCAACGGGCTCAAATTAGTATTACTATAGGACCACATTTGCGCGCCGTCAAAGGCAGTAGAACTGCAACTAAGGCATATATTTGGTATTGACGTTACTTATGCGGGATAAGTAACTGTTTAGATTACGAAAGTATTAGTTCTTATTGCACGTGGATTGTGTCTTTCTCCTTAGAAATATAAGATGGAGGTCCTTTAAGCAACTCGTTGCTGTGCAATTGTGTCTCAAAGAATACAATGCTACAGCTGTGAACCACGTTTTTCGTTGTTTTTGTAGCCCATGGATATCTAAGTGGCAGTTAATATGAAAAGAATTACAAATGCGAATACATGGGCTAGAGTATAGTTGGGTGAAGTAAGTATAAAAGAGAAATAGATTGTTTGGAATTAAGTACGGATTATAGATGGGTAAAATTTCACATTGAAGTTATTTTAGAACAATATTAAGAAATCTGGCCACTTCAGACCGAGTTTGTGCTTGATCTCACTGATGTTAGCTCAATTGCAATAGTTGTCGACGTATTTATGCTAGGAAGGCGTTACATATAACGTAGTTGTGGAAGACATTATATATAATAATATATTTACAGCTGTAAAAAGATGATATTTATTAATATATTAAAACTAAAGTGTAAACGCCACAATTTTTAAAGGTTTTTTTTGCGGTGCTGACCAAAAAAAAGTAAAATTAAAAAAAAAATTAAATTAAAAAAAAAAATTAAATTAAAAAAAGAATTAAATTAAAAAAAAAAATTATATTAAAAAAAAAAATTATATTAAAAAAAAAAATTATATTAAAAAAAAAAATTAAATTAAAAAAACATTGATTAGAAAAAAAATTATATTAAAAAAACTAAATAAAAAAATATAAAATTAAAAAATAAATTAAATTAAAAAAATGGATAAAAATAAATTAAATTAAAAAAAATAAATTAAATTAAAAAAAATAAATTAAAGTTAAAAAATAAATAAATAAAAAATAAATTATTAAAAAAAAGATAACAATAAATTAAATTAAAAAAAAAATAATAAATTAAATTTTAAAAAAAATAAATTAAATTAAAAGAACAATATATTGAATTGAAAAAAAATATATATTAAATTCAAAGAAAAAAAAAATAAATTAAATTAAAAAAAAATAAATAAAAAAATAAATTAAATTAAAAAAAAATAAATAAAAAAATAAATTAAATTAAAAAAAAATAAATAAAAAAATAAATTAAATTAAAAAAGAATAAATAAAAAAAATAATTAAAAAAAAAATCAAATTAAAAAAAATTAAATGAAAAATAAAATACTATATTTTATTAATTTGCTCTAAAAATGAATAATTGCAAGAAAAAGTTAATTAAATGGATTTTTAGTAAAATAACAAACAAGAAATTATTATTAAGTAATAATAAAATTTAATTTAATTTTAATTGCGCGACGATCGGCACACATGATGCTCAACATATGCAGATTAATAAAAAACCATTGACCCTCGCCCCAATATTAAAACTTGAATGAGGTGATTCCCACGATAACCTGAAGCAGAATTAAAAAAAGTTTTGAGTGCTTTGAAAATTGTTCCAACTAAATCTTTAATATTAGATTACTATATTAGTTTAAATATATACAGCATTTAAATATATCATTAAAAAAAAACTGTTCTAAATATTAAGTAACATAATGGATTGCGATTAACCCATAAGAAGCCATTAACCAAATCATACGACTAAGTGCCGCATGTTGGTGAAAACATACTAAGATCAAACGGAGTATATGATTTCGAAGTGAGAATGTGCACTGCATGTACACCAAATATAGGTGATAGTACCTGACAGCTTAGATCACATGTACAAAAAAGGTTTCTACAAGGAATATTTCCACAATGTCCTGTTCTTCTACCTGTGACTGTCTATTAGTTTTGCAAGAAACACAACACAAAAGAATCCACAAACAATAATAAAACAAAAATAAATGCAGAATTTAGTTATTTTTATAGATTACCGGTTTAAAGTTCGATTTTTATAAAATATCACATATAATTTAATATATATTTTTATATAAAACAGTATTTTATTATTTGAAACTCAATAACAACACAAATAATACTTGCTTTGTTGCCACTGATCATATTTCCAGCTGCCGTGCTATTATTGAATAAATACACACAAAATACACAGGCATTACACAGAATAAAAATTTTTAATGTCAAGTGACAGCTGTTGACGTTAGTGATGTAAAAATATAAAAACTTAAAAATTTGTATGAGTTTCTGAACAAAGTATTTTTAATATGATATATTAATTATAATATTTAAAAACTATATGAATTTTAATAAATATTTAAATAATAACTTTTATAATAGTTGTGTGAAGGTAATGGTAATAATAAAAAAAAAACTAATTAATGTTTGTTTCAATGAGTAAATAAAAAAACTCAACAAATTATATGTTGAAATTTATTATTAGTGATGTATAAATATACATATGCGCAAATTTATGGAATTAGTTAGTTTGATTAGTTTGAATAGATCAATTATGCAACTTATTTTTATATAAAAATTTAAATATTAATTATGTATTTTTCTTTATATATATTTATATGTATATATATACACATTTATGCTTTTGTCCATCATTATGTATTAATATGTTGATTGGTATTTGAATGTACTGTTTAATTTCTTGATGATGACTTTAGACTAAAGTCGAAATATCAATAACATATAAGGTATTGTAAAATTAAATTGTGATTTCTTTTTCTTAATTTTAATTTTTAACAATAAAAAAAAAAGTTTTTGCCAATTTGCTTAAAAAAAACACTTTAATAAAAATTACATTTTAATATAAATAACAATAATGTAGCTAATGTACAGTAGAACTCCGTATTACATATCCAATAAAATAAGAGCCAATTTAAATTTCTGAGACATTTGGATTGAGGGAGTCAGATTAAAAAATTAGGCAGATCTAAAATAATAAGAACTAATTGTATGCACAGTTTTTTCCATAATATTTTTTTAAAAATTGTTCAGTTTTTATCAAAAATCCAATCCAAGATAACGTGAACCTTCACAGCGCCACATACGGATTAGAAGCAAAGCAGGAGGCAAACTGCCATCTATAAGTCAAAGCCAAATAAGATATGGTGTTTGTCTTTCCTTTATGGTGGTAATGCACCTGTTGCGAAGTATTATTATTATTAAATTATTATTTCCCTTAAAACACTTATTTGAAAAAAAGTAAAGTAATGTTAAAAAATATATTAGTAAGTAATTATTTAGTAATATCAATTTAATATTTTATTCATATCATACGAATTTATATATAATAATATATATATATATATATATATAATTTACATATAATATATATAAAGACGAAGGAATTCCGTTTCAATACTTTAAAATTCATATATATATATATATATATATATATTTAATATATTTTAATTACTAATTATTTTAATTATATTTAAGTACTTTAAAATGAACTATTGCGTAAAATTGAAGCACTCATTTGTGATCAAGGGCCTTCAAAAAGAAAATATTTTTCCTTACTAGAAATCAGCAAAGATAAACCTTTTATAGTTCACAATAACAGAAAAATCTATTTTATGTTTGATTTCCCTAATTTGATGAAATCTTCAAGAAATAGGGTAATGGAAAATGATTTGCAAACGCCAGACGGAACTATTAGTTTTAAAGTGTTATGTGAAGTATATGATAAGGAAAAACATAATATAACAAAAATGTGTCAGAAGCTTACAAGACAGCATATATATCCGTCCTCATTTGAAAAGATAAGGGTCTAAACTGCAACACAAGTTTTTAGTCATACTGTCATCATACAAGCCGCAAATAGAGCTTATGCTGAGGATTCAAAAAAGTTCCAAGCCAAATTGCTATATCCACCGTTAATTTTGTTGCTTAAATGGATAAAATTTTAGATTGCATTAATAGTGGAACATTTTATGGGAATAATTCCTATCGATCAGCTATACAGATTGGTAATAGGCCTCATAATTATTTGAAGGCATTCGTAGATTATTTAAAAAACATTACTTCTCACCATAAAAAAATTCATTTTATTTATGATATGATAATAACAGTAAATGCTGTAATAACCTTGTCCAATGAAGTTTTGCAAAAAGACACGTTTTTTCTAAGAATTAAAACCCTAAATCAGAATCGAATAGAAAACTTTTTTCAATTAGTTAGACAAAAGAGCGGAAATAATAGAAATTCTTCAGTTGCTGAAATAAATCATTTGGCGCATTTGGTATTCGTTCTAATTCTTCATCGGGTCACTTATCTTCATCTGGTAACTACGAAATTGATAAAGAAGTAGTAACCGGAGAAGGGAACCTAAATAATTTTGATAATACTTTTGAAAAAGCGACCATACAAGAACTTACTGAGGAGTAAAATATTAGTGCTGTTATACTAACCCGTATTTGATGATTCCAATGTTATACTTGAAGACTTTGCAAAATTATTAATGTGGAATGGTTGTCAATTAAATATTTTGTTGACTACGTTGCTCACAAGGTATAGACAAAAATTAATTGCGATTTGTGCAATTTAAATATTTTGAAAGAGAATGAAATCCCTTAAAGCTCAAAGTGAGCTATTTATTCACTAAAAAAATTATGAATCGAAGTCAGATTCCAGATTTTGGAAGTTTGAAAGCACCCTCTAGCAGATTTTTTGAGGTGTGTAAGACTCATATTGAAATATTTGAAGAAAAGGTTAAATATATGCGACATGTTGTCCAAATAAAATCACTATTAATAGAACAAGCTAAAACTAAAGCTCCTGACTGGTTTACAGACCCCTGTTTAAATCATCGACTTCAGCTTCATAACTTTCTTATTACTATAATCCTTTGGAAGAATTGTTTATGGTATGTTGAGAAGAAGACGTCAAGTACCGCGCATTAAACATATAATCATATATACATATTTATATTATATATACCAAATTTTTGTATATATATATTTTTATATAATTTTTGTATATATATTTTTGTATAGATTTTTGCGAAGCTGTACAACAAATGGGGGATCCTAATAATAATAATAATAATGCGAAAGCGTTATGCGCCGCGGATAGTGACTTAAGGGTGGGTTTGTATGATGATATTTAGTTGTACAAGTGCCCAGTAGAAAAAGTAGGGTTCGAAGACATTGTCTTCGAGACGGTCTTTAATACTGCGTTCGCATGTTTAAGCACAAATTTCTCCAAAAACAATTGCTCCAAACATAAATGAAATAGTCTCTCTTTGCTTTCTCTCTCATTTGTAGTGTTCACAGCAACGTATTTGGATTTGGAATCAGATGACGCTATATTTTGTAAATGAAGTGACACTATAATTTTGAAGTGAAGTGTATTAACATATCGTGAAATAAATAAAACTAATTTTCATTTATTATACATATATATCTATATATATATATATATATATATATATATATATATATTATATTTAAAATATTTTTAAATATAACAATTTTTTTCGATTTATAGAAGCAACAAGAAATGGAAAATCATTTAATGATTTTGTAACAGACCTATGGAATTATTATTTAAGTTAATTTTTATTAATCACTTATTTATAATAAAATTTATAATTTACTTTAAATTTATTTTTAATTTCAAATTTTAAATAAAATGTAAACAATTATTATATAAAATGATATTTCTTTCTACTTATTTAAAGAGAAAATTAAATTTTTTTTAAAATTTAAAGAGCGCAAAAGAAGAGAAGTGATATAAAAAAAAGGGTGAAAAATTAAACTTTTACCGACTGAGTCAGTTATGCAAGACTGGGTCTTCAAGACAGTCTTCGAGACAAGTACACAAAATGTCTTTGAAGACATTTGGCTAATTTATTCGACAATGTCTTCAAAGACCGTTATACCATACATTTGAATCGATCGACCTTCATGTATGTATCCATGTCCGTCTTTCGTCTTCGATGACAGATCGATCCGTTTTCTACTGGGTGGCTCAACTTTTGTCTACAATATATCCAAATATTTATTTCACCCACTGCCTGTTTTCTAAATAATATTTAATTAATATTAAGTATGATACACATATGTATATAATTATATTCAAATATATTAAACTAAATTATTTAATTATATTAAAATCTAATTATTAATAAGCGTTACCTTAGTACACTGATATATTATAATTTTATGTATTAAAAAATTGTCAAAATAGCAAGAGTAACTACTTTAATTGAGAGTCTGACAAAATGATGAAATGTATATACTGAGATTAATTTGAAAAGAGTTGAAAAGAGAGAAACTGAGAGAACTGAGAGTATAAGAAAAAGTATTCAACAAGTATTGAGTCGAAGAGGCAAAGTACTTAAAGCTAAATACATCTACAAATACGATTATATCGTGTTTGAAATCGATGGAAGGAGTTTGTGAAGACATTTAAATTATAGTTCGTATAGATATTATAGGTTTGTGCATTAAATTTTGATTCTAAATTTATGATATAAAATAGTTTCTGTTATCGTTTCTGTTTTGTCTTTTATTGTGGAAAACTTGGGTTTCAATGTGAGTCTTATTACTATAATTAAGTTTTAATAATATTGAAATATTAATTAAAAAACATTTTTTTTTCAAATGTCACATATATAATATATAACAAAGTATTATATGAGATAATATAACATGGCTTATATATAATATATAATAAATTAAAACGAGTTATATGAGTAAAATTATATCATATTTTTAACTAATTAAAAGCCTAATATTGGAATAATATCAGTTGGAAGGAATACACTATTTTATATTCATATGAATATATATATATTTATATTCCATATAAATAATAATGAAATGTAAATTGTAAAGTTATTGGTATATTGGATATTCGATATCTATCTTTTTTTTTTTTAATTGGAGATTTTTCTAAATTTATATTTTTTGACATCTAATTCATTTGATAAAAAGCTTTGTGAGCATATCAGCAATAAAAAGCTGATTCTCAAGCGAGTCTGGAATAAGAAAGACTTAAACACTAAATAATTAAATATCGATTTATTATAGATCTTCAAAGTTTTTGTGTGAAATGTAATAACCATCGGAGGCTCAATAAAAAATTGACAAATAACTTGGAAAATATAAAAATGTCTCACTTCCAAATATCTGAGCTGAATATTTATCTGAAGTACTCGTTTCCCAGGTTAGGCGGGAAGAAAGATTTGAATATGTTAACTAATTGATTGAATTAGTAGATATTTTTAAACCCTACATACTTATCGCATTTAAATGGTTTATTAAGTTTGTTAGACTTTTTGTAACGTAGTGAAAGACATATTGAATACTTAAATAAAACGAACACTAACTCTGAGCCTTAAATTTGGGGCAGGGTACAAGATCAACTTTTGGTACTTACAGTCTCAAAAATTTAATAACGCATAATTAAATACAAGAAATAATTTCAGGACCACTGATAATGGGTATTTGGCACTACTGGAAACAGCTGTACGGTCAAAAAAAATTCAATTAATTTAAAATAAAATAAAAATAATTTCTGTTGTTGTAAATCGCTAGTTTTCCAATTATCTCTCTATTGAATATCACAGTTTCTATTGAAGTACAAATAGACACTTCTGTCATAATGATGTTAAAATTAAATATAATATATAAATTTTGGATTAAAAAAATTTGTAGGGGAGATATAATTGATTTATTATAAAGTTATTAGTGTGAAGGGTATCGCAATGTGGTGAGGATAAATTTATTTACTTTTCTTGATGTCTTGTAATATAATTTTATATATAATATACGATATAATGTTTGTGTGTTATATGTATCTGCTCACATAGATATACTTATATGTTATCCAATCTGTTATCTAATATGATCATTAGATTTGACAAAGTACGGATCTTTGGAATGTAATAAATTCTTATGTGATCATACTATACTGTCTGCATAATAAATATTGTGAATGTATACGTAAGCTTCTACGAAAACGCCATGCACATGTGGCTCTGTTTTGAGTTTTAAGTTTCGACTTGTAATCAGGTTTAGTTTTCCCATGAAACATCTGTTTACTGATATAATTCATATTAACTATGTTCTTAACATAATGTGTAAAAACAAATTTAATTTGATGATTTGTTGATTGGAATATTAAATTTCGCAATGTTTATGTATATATATGCTCTATTAAATCGAAACGATTTATTTTTATTATTACGTATCAGCCATATATGACATCTTTACTAGGGAAGATTGATAAGTCAGTGATAAGTAAAGAAGTCCCCTTTAAGTTTATAAAGATTTCTCAGCACCAGCATACTCGAATACCTTTATTTGGCAATTTTCCATCGCTAGATTATGTATTTTCTTTACTATATCTCAAGTTGTTACTTTACTTCGGCGTTCTATTCGCTAAGCACTTTTGGTTTCCATACAATGCAAGGATAAAATGGGGTTCTTGAACGGTTGAGTGATTCCGGAAGTAATATTTAGACAGCGCAATACACCAACATCTAGCCTGTTCTCAGCAAGTCGGCCAGTAAGCCGGTAAGGTCTGTGGCTGTCTTCAAGCATGATCGTAGTATACTTCGAAAACGACTAATATTTTTAAGGCCATAATAATCGATGATCCAGTTTATTTAACAAGACAGTGAACCGGAACGCACTTCAGTAGTCACTATAGTCAAGAATAGTGTTGTTAAGTGATTAATCATTTTATTCACCATAATTGATACTAGTTCCTAGGATTAGGAAATTAGATTGGTCCTAGTAACATTTGAACATCATTTGAAAAATTTTTCTAACACTAATAGCTATAATGAGAACTACAGTATCAATATATTATTAATTCAAATATTACTCGACAATATTTAATATTGGTTTGGACTGCGACTTGTTTAGTTATTGAACATAATTAGTTTTATTTAAGAATTAGACGAGGATCAATAAAATCATATAAATATAATTATTCGGGAAGTTGCTGAGATAATTTTAGAAGGCTATCCACACCTAGATATGCATTTGTATTAAAAATGTTTTCCGAATCGCAGAAATGTTTATTACATTTTTTGGAGGCTTCAGTATTCTCATTAATTTTTGTCAATATCTTTTCTCCATATTCTCTAGCGGAACTGTGCAATGTTTTTTCTTTAGTCATCTTTAATATTATCTTTTCATCTTCATCTAAGCATTCCTGGTTGGTTGGTTGGTTGCAATGGCACGCCATCAGATAACTTCCATGTACCTCAATTAGCGAAAACTCCTAATATAAAAAGCATAGCTTAAATCCAGTCTGTCGAGTTTAGATAATAGAATAGGTCTTTTGTCTTTGCCTATTAACAGTTTGATAAACTGTCAAAGAAGTATCTTCGCAAAAAGCTATTTCTGCGGGACGCCAAAGTTGGTCATTCAAAGAGTGTTTCTTTTTTTTTGCAGGTTTCCACAACTTCTGCAGTGAGGATTATAAGGAATGCGCAGTTCCTCTGTGTGGGCTAAGCATTTTTATTCTTTAAAAATTTATGGGTACACATTTACTACTCCACAATATCATTTTATATCATTTTATAGTTTTAAAAGTGACTAAGTCTGTACTGTTTTTATTTGGAATTGTATACTCTCATTGCACTTTTTGAATAATTTTGTGTACGTACGTTGCTATGTATATATTTTCAAGAAATCGTGGGTGAATATTATGGAGAACCACACGTATAGTATTATGTCCGGAGTCTCGTTTATGCTTTTATATAAAACGCTTTATCGTATTATTATTGTCATTACTGTCAATACTTGCTTCACTTTAAATCACCACAAAACTTTTATATTGATTTTTAAAATATTATATTTGTTTATTTTTCATGTATTTTTATAATCAGAAAAATCGCTATGGAAGTAAAACCTAAATTTCAGTCAGTTTCCGAAGTACGCCACATCTTTACTTTAGCTATGGTGAATACTCTATTCGAGTGGGGTTATTACAGTGATAAAAATACCTATATAACAACTTTATATGAGGATTTAAATAAACTCTGTGAAGAATTCCAAAACGGTGAATGCTTTTGCTGTGTATGGTTATTCATTTTTTATGTGCGCCTTCTTGAAGACATGGCAGACGAGCTATCAATTCCGTACTCTACCATGCCAATCGAGGTAACTGAATGGGCTTTAAACAATTTGGACGAAGCTATTTGTCGTTGCGAAGTTAAGAGTGATGATGATACTTCCACAGAATCCGAAGATATTGATGATGATGATATAGATGAATATGCTGGAATTGATGAAAGTGATAATGATGATTATGACGATGATGATGATGATTGTGATGAATTTGATGAGGAGGATGAGGAGGATGAGGAATCGGTTGAAGAAGTGGAGGATGAGAGTGAAGATGACTAATATTATTTGTATTTTTATTCTAAATTTTTTTATATATATAAGTTTATATGATCGGAACTGAAATTAATAAATACATTTAAATTAATAAATTTTTGGACAATAAATTATCTACTTTTTTAAAAAGAAAGGTTTGACTTTTTAAAGTAATTTTATTGAATTTATTGCAATTTTTTTTAACATTATTAAATTATTTTATACTTAATTAATAAAATAAATAAAATATCTTAGAAGATGTTAGAATAGTCAATTATTTTTATATTTCTATATATTGTATAATATAATACAGACTTTTTTTTTAAAAAAATTTATATTACTTATATGTAAGTTTTAATAAATATGAAATATATTACGAAGTAAACACTATTTTGTTAAAGAAGTTATGAATATTATAAATTTAATTTTGATTACACCTTACTAAATTTATTAACCTTACTTATGAAAAACCTATATACCTATAATATATATATATAGTATTATTATCAAAGAGTTGTAAGTGACGTGTATTTCATTAAGTAATTTTTTATATTAATTATATTATAAAGACACTTTAAAAACAAATACAATTGATTTGTTGTATACCATATGGAACAGGCATCAGAGGCACTGTTATAATTTCCCAAATAGGACGAATGTCTACAGTATGAAGAATAGTGTTATATTATTTTAAAATACTTAATTCCAGGTTTTTATATTTGTTTAATATTTTAAAATTATTTTCATTAAACTATTATTATTAATTTACTTACTTTACTTACTTATGTGGCCATAACAACCCGTTACCGAGTTTCGGCCTGACGCAGCATGTCTCCCCAGGCGCCTCCGCTGCGAGCGCGCCTTCTCCAGTCTCGTATATCAAGTCCAGTTAGTGATCCCTCAACTTGATCACTCCACCGGAGACACGGTCTACCTCTACGTCTACTTCCGCCAACTACTGCTTCAAACACCTTTTTCGCCGGAGCGTCTTCATCCATTCTCACGACATGACCAAGCCAGCGAAACCGCTGGATGTTAATGCGCTGAATTATATCAATGTCGTGATGAAGCTCTTACAGCTCGTGGTTCATTCTAATACGGTAGTCGTCGCCAACTCGTAGAGGACCAAAGATCTTGCGAAGATTATTATTAAGTTATTATTGTTAAATTGTTATTATTAAATTAGATTAATTAATTTAATATAAATACACATACAATACAGAATTAAAAATATTATTAAATTATTATTCCTAAATTACCATATTATTATGAAATTATTATAATCAAACCATTATTATGAAATTATTATTAAAAAATTATTATTATAAAATTATTATTATAAAATTATTATTATTAAATTATTGTTAGTAATAACGATTTCATAATAATTTAAAAATATTATTATTAAAGCGTAATTATTAAGTTATTATGAAACCGTTATTATAAAATTATTATTATTAAATTATTGTTATTAAATTATTATTATAAAATTATTATTATAAAATTACTATTATTAATTTATAATTAATAAACTATCTTATATAATATTAAACAAATTATCTTTTAACAAATTTAATAATAACGATTTCATAATAATTTAAAAATATTATTATTAAAGCGTAATTATTAAGTTATTATAAAAGTGTTATTATTAAATTATCATTATTAAATTACTATTATAAAATTATTATTATTAAATTTTTATTATTAAATTATTGTTTTTAAATTATTATTATTAATTTATAATAAATAAACTATCTTACATAATATTAAATAAATTAACATTTAATAAATTTAATAATAACGATTTCATAATAATTTAAAAATATTATTAATAAAGCGTCATTATTAAGTTATTATGAAAGTGTTATTATTAAATTATTAATATTAAATTATTATTATTAAGTTACTATTATTAAATTAAATTATATATAATTACTATTATATATTTTTAATAATAATATTATTATATTATTATTAATAAATTATTATTATTCTTAAATTATTATTATTAAATCATTGTTATTTAATTATTATTATAAATTATTATTATTAAATTATTATTATAAAATTGTAATTAGTAAACTGTCTAATACAATATTAAAAAAAATTATCCTATATTACTATTAAAGTGTTATTATTAAATTATTATTATTTAATTATAATTTTTTGAAATAATTAACCATATATATATATCATCAGAATATTGATTACTTTTCCAAAGTAGAAGCTTGTGACGATATAAAACTTAAATTATTATTAAATTATGATTAATAAACTATCTTATATCTTATATAAACTATCTTCTATAATATTATATTAAATTATCTTATATTATTATTAAAGTGTTATTGCTGAATTATCATTATTAAAGTATTTTTATTATTATTATTATTATTAATTTGAAATAATTAACTATATATATCACTAACATATCCATTATTTTCTCAAAGAGGAATGTTGTGGTAATATAGAATTTAAAATACTTCTATCAAAAAAATATAAATAACTGAATAACACTTTAAAAATTTGTGTTTAAATTAATAATGGATATTAATTGCAAAATAGAAATAAATAAAAGAAAATTAAATTGAAAAGCTTTAATTTTATGTTAACAATGATAATGGTGATAATGACAACAATGATAATTGTACGAAAATATGAAAAAAATATATATTTTTTTTAATATGGAGATACGGATCCTGAAATCATGGTATTAAAGGAATCATAAGGGCCTATACATTTTAAAACACATGCATTATTTATAATACTTATCATAAATAAAATTATTTCTATACGCTATAATTAGATGTATAAAACCAAGAAATTATGAATAAATTGCAATAGATACGTGATCATATTACATCTCATTAGATTATTAAAGAAATTTCCAATTCAGCGAAGAAAACACAGATCAAACTATAAAGTAAAAACCACAAAGTTGATACCATATTGTCTACAAGACTGTAAATGAGACTTTATAAAAACGACGAAATTTAAAAGACACTATAAAGAAGACTCTATAAAATAAAGTTTATTTTATAGAGTTTATAGAGTTGTTTATTTAATAAACAATATCGCTTACGCTTTATAAAGTTAACATTATAAGGAAGACATCATAAGTAAAGACTACACATAGTAGACACTATAAAGCAAACACTAAAAGCTGTGTACTAAGGATACACGTTAAAGTAGACAATATAAGGATACACGTTAAAGTAGACACTCTATAATCGAGATTTTGAAGAAGATAGTATAAAGTAGATATTACATAGTCGAAACACTATAGTGTAGAGAAAGTAGATATTCTAAAGTTGATACTAAAAACTACGCATTGTAAAATAAGCACCATAAAGTAGACATAATAAAATATGTACAAAAAAGTAGACAGTATAAAGTAGACAGTATAAAGTAGACAGTATAAACAAAATAAAGTAAACATATTCGATTTTTTACTACATTTTCAAAACCTTTGGACAATTATAAAAACTAAGGGGGTTGCTTTGTGAGTTTTTATGATTTACTAAAATAAGCGACATAACACGGTAAGTACTTTTTAATATTTCTTTATGAAATTCAAGTTTTGGTTATTTTGGTTGTGCCATATCTAATATCCGGCGTTTTAGATTTTGAAAATTATAACGCATCTTACTTGTATTGTTTGGTTGTTTTCAAAGCAAATAAGTCGAAAAACTATGAGAGTTAAATTCTAGCAAATAATTCAGCAGTATTAATATCAGTGAAAAACGCGGTAGAGGACGTCCGCATCTTGGATGGAAGCACCAGTTGACCAATGATTTGGGTGCGTTCGGTACTACCAACTGGCGACAGCCAACAACTGATTGGGTTGATGGACGGAGGCTACTCGACGCGAAAAAAAATGCTTATTAAACATTTTCATATTCTTCGTCGTTTTTAGTCATGTGTTTTGTACATATTAATCATATTTATTTTTTTAATGTTTTATTAAATATTGAATTGATTTTAAAATTTGTTTTTAGACCGTTTACGCGCAAAAATTAAAAACACTTTTAAGGTAGCTGTGAATCAGTCAGCTGTTAAGCGGTAAGCAAAAATGTTGATTTTAAACATTTTTAATATGGATAGAGTAAATATGGATATTGCAAAAGAACCAAAATAGTAGAAGAAAATAATAAAATAATATTGAAGATTTTCGGAATATTCCGTATAAATTAACAAAATTACGAGAAATGCGATTAAAACTTTTTAATCAAAAGGCAATACTTCCTTCTTCCATTTCTTGGCGAACTGTTTCATAAATATAGGATTTCTATATAGGATATAGAAAGGATTTCTATATTTTTTACCATCCAATAATTTTACTATTTGTTTTCTGCAAATACTTTAATTAAATACTTTCTTCTTCTCTCATCCAATTTTTTTTTATATCCCAGTGTTATTTGTAATAAAATTCAAAGTCCTATTGACAGTTGACTTTATTGCATTAAAGGTGTTCACACATACTTAAAAATGGTGTTAAACTGCTTTTAGTAAGATAAAAGTGCTTTTAAGCAAAATTCAGATTTGGGTGTTTACGCGACTTTAAAATCGATTGTAAGAGATTTGTAACAACTTTTAAGGCTCGCGTAAACGGGGTGATAATTGCATCCATATATAATATAAATATATATATATGGATACATATATATAACTTTTTAATCAAATGGCAATACTTCTTTCTTCTATTTCTTGGCGAACTGTTTCATAAATATAGGTTCCTTTCTATATTTTTTACCATCTAATAATTTTACTATTTATTTTCTGCAAATACTTTAATTCAATACTTTCCTTTTCTCTCGTCCAATTTTTTTTTATATCCCAGTGTTATTTGTAATAAACAGTCAAAAGCTGACAATATAAGCCTTAAACTGCGTTAAAGGTGTTCCCACATACTTAAAAATGGTGTTAAAGTGCTTTTAGTAAGCTAAAAGTGCTCTTAAACAAAATTCAGTTTTGGGTGTTTACGCGACTTTAAAATTGATTGTAAGAGACTTAAGACAACTTTTATGAAATGAAATGATAATTGCATCCATATATAATCATAAGCTACTATATATCTACAGCCCATACGAATTTACTGAGATGAAATAATTTTTCTGTCCTTTTAATTCTTTTCCGCATAAAATCAGAAAAATATGCTACGCGAAACTAGTGTGAACAGAGCCTTTTGCGCACTTTAACTACATCGTTTTGCAACACTGTTGGCGTCTCACGCACACAGTGAAGTATTTGGCTTTTTGTGTAGCTTGAGCCTGCAGGTGGTGATAGCTTTGTGTTGCGGAATATTTTCAAATATAAAGTATTTTGTGATCAAGTGTTATAAAAATGAAAAATTTAGCTACATTAGAAATCGTAAGTTAAAATATACAATTTAAAAATATACGATATACAAATCGTATATTATTTATTCTAAGTTTTGTGTTATAGATATCATGTCTCATTTTTTTTTTTTTTTTTTTTTTTTGTTTTTGCTTTTATTGTAATGTTCCGGAACTCTCTTGGATTTCAAGAAAAAGTTGTTCAAACTCCCGCCTTATTTCACAGATGAAAATGTCCGCATGTTCGTCGTGCAGTATATGAATAAAGCACTAGAGATGTGGTCGAAGCGGAGAAAGCGAAGCCCTCACATTGTATCATTGTTGACTGATATGAGCTGCTTAATCCATGAGTTTGAAAGTGAAGAATGTTATTGTTCATTTTATTTATTCATGTTTTTCCTGCGTCTTAATGAGGACGAAGCTGAGAAGACACATATGAGATTTAAAAAGGCATCGGAAAATGTTATGAATTTTTGTTTAGATAAATTGGATGCAGGCTTTTGTCTATGCGATATATACTATGAAGAAGGTGACAATTTCCAAAATGAAAACGGCGAACACGAAGAGTTTTTTCTTATTGCAGTGGACGAAAGTTTGGAACAAATCAATATACCGGACGAAAATAATTTAAAAAATTATAAAGGTGATCAATATGAGCCTGAAAACGATTTACAACAACATCTTAATATTCTTCTAGAAAGCGATATGGATGAATAAGGAGTGTTAATTAAAATTAATCAATTGCTAAAGTATTTAATTTGAGTTGAGTTGTTTATAATAAATATAATAAAAGCATTTGTTGTTTGAAAACAAATCGTTGATTAAATAATTTCTCATACAATTTTTTTTTTTAAATATAACTTTTTACTGCCAGTAAAAAGTTTTGTTTCTTATATTAAGTGTCTCATATTTTCCCGTTTTTTGTGTGCGTACTATACTTGTCTCTTTCCGCTAATGTTCACCAACTTGTTTGATATAGGAGTGAAGAGGATTGACTATTTATTAATCTTTTTTTATTTGCATTTTACTTGTAATCTTATTGTCTACTTCTGTATGTGTTTACTATTACCAAAGAGTATATAAACATATATATACATGTTTATATATTTATATATATAAACACGTATATATTACATGCTCCTTGCTTTTACCAAAGAGTATATGAATATGGAGAGTGCAAGTCGAATAAAAAATCATTCGCGAAAATTTTGTTCTATCAGGAATTACTCAATACTTGAGTCGTTTTACTGAATATGTGCAAAGAGACTGAATTTTCTTTGATACATATGTACATATTATCACACTCAACCGCTCTTCTTGTTATAAATATGCTCTATTTTGAATTAGTAATCTTTGACTATTTATTTGCAATGAAAATAATAGCAAGAAGAGCAAGAAGAAGTATGTATATGCATTTTATATACAGAGTAACTCTGTGTATACGCAAGTGTGTTCCATCAGCAAATTTTTAAGTAAATGAGAGCATCTGAGAGAGCGTAACATTTTTGTATTGCTTATTTGCGCTATACAGACTTTACACAATATTGTTCCATGAAATCTTTGTGAAGAGCGTAACATGGTACTTTATTTTTTTTACGCTCTCAGTTTGTACTTTACTTGTGTCAAAGACTATTTAATACAATTAAATACTCATTGATATCGCATTTCATAAATCATATATTTATTATTATGTGTGCGTTTATATTCTCTTTGGTTCATATTTTTTCACAAATCACACTCTGAGGATTTGAGTGAAAAATTGAACCTTAATAGTGTCTACCAGTAGACCTGCAGTGTGATCAGCTATTTTGTTCCTTATGCATACTCTATGTATTAAATACTCAGTGGTTTAACACTCCAACCCCTCCCGCATCTTGAAGTTACAAAATTTAAAATTGAGTCTATGTATTGAATAGTCTTTGTTGAAATATATGGATTTCACTCTAAATGAAAATGTATTTAAAATTCTCAATAATGGCACATGTGTTTGGCATATGTCCGTCTTCAATGACGTCATTGCTTACCGCACTGAACCGTTCAAGTATTAGAATATAGAATGTTGACGATTTTCCTATATGTTGCTATTGAATTATCATATTCAATAAGAATGGACTATATGATGCATTATTTCCTTCAGTATGTGAAGAAGTAAATCTAGTGAGAAAAATTAGATTGGGATTCGCCGAAGCTTTAATATTAATTCTAGACAGATAATTAATATTAAAGTAGACAGATGTGTTAAATTTATGATTTGTTTACTAATTTTAAACAAAACAATGCATTTGTAAATAAACTAAGCCCTGTTCACTAAAAGTTAAGAAGAAACGCTATCCAATTATAGAGATTAAATATTCCATTTATAACAAATATGTACTCAACTCTTCACCTTGCCCTCTCTAGATCTTCTACATTTTTATTGCTTTTTTATTGCTCTTTTTGATTAATCCCATAGAGTTTGGAATTACCCATATAGAATGACTATCATTATGCATACGTTGGAGTTTTTATAATTGTTTGATTTTTGTTTGTGAATATACCATTTACCTATTAGTGGAATATTATTTCAAAATTATTTATTTTGAAGAAAAAGAACATTTACATTTAATGGTTTAGCTTCACTAGCTCAGCTGCATTGTTATACTTTAAATAGTCCTAGCTCATTAAATCATAGTGCATATGAGTGACTTATGTATATTACGCGATGTCGTGTAATATCTTTAGATTTTTGAAAGGTCATTGCCTAATACTAATAGTAGAACTAATAGTAGAAAATTCATATGAGTAGATGGTATATATGCATTATATATGAAAGTGCAGACCATCAAAGAAAGTCTTTTCGAAACAAACCTGACAAAAACTGAGTTTATATTTCACAGTAAAAGTTTTCTATAGATTTATTCAGTACAAAAATTGTTTTATTTAATTTTATATTATAAGTAAAACTTGAATTATAAATCCAATTTAATGGTTTTTAATAGCATTAAAAGTAGGTTAAATACATTTTAAGAACTATATAACTAGACCAAGTTTGTTTCCATATAACTGTTTATTTTAATATAAGTCTACTGCATAGACATTGGATAAGTGGTGTAAGTGTAAATCTAATATTGAGTGTAATATCCGACATATGGTGTCAAAATGTAGTTGAGGAAATGCATCTCAGTAGCAATAAGCATGATAAATAATAGTGATTGGCTAATGAATGCGATGTTATTAGACTACAGTAGAAGATACTTCTGACCGACCAAACTCCTGTCTTGAATATTATCAAATAATCATCCAATATAGTCTTATTAGCCTATTATATTTATAAATAGTTTTCTAACTGCAAATACCAGGTGTCGAATTTCTTATTACTTATGGATTTTAAATCCATAATTGCCTTTAAAACATTTGTATAATTGTGAAGTTGATTTCAATTGTGAAGTGCTTTATTCTTAAGCAGCAAAAATGCAAATCTAATATCTTTTGAATTTTCCATAAAGCTATAGATTATGATGACTGTGTGATAACACGGCAATATTATGAGTAATAGCATATCATAAGATGGTTTACAAGCCTCAGTTTTATTTTGGATTTATATTTCAGGCTTATAAAATTGAAGAAAAATAGGTATATTTAAGAAAAAGGCAACAATCGAAATTTTACTTCTAGTTATCAAAAAAAAAAAAAATAAATTTAGATAGTATTTAGAATATGGAAATATCCTCACTTCCCTTTTTTGGGTCTGCCTCTAATAACAAGATATATCATCGGTTTGATAATTATTGATGTTCCTATGGAGAAACAAAAAAACTGCTAACATTAATTTCAATGGTAACCCGGTTGTGACACAAGTGTTAAAAAAAGTAAACTCCTCGAAAATTATTGAAATACGGTAAGAATCTTACACAAAACGATTCTCTATTTTCGTTTTGTTGTATTCTGAAGTTGGTTATGAAAGAACCTTTACTCCCTTATATGGACGAGAAAATTTCGCTGTAATCGTCTAATCCTTTCCATTAATAGTAATAGTAATAGTTGCATCTTCTAGGAATTGATGTTTGTGTATATAGACGTGTTGATTGAAATGTAAGAAATTTTTATTTATTTATTTTCAAGAATTTACTATGCAGTGAAGGTCAATCTGACACTCTAATAGGTATATATATTTTGAGTCTACACGAAATATAATTTATGAAATAAACTGATTTTGTCATGTCCGTCTGTTTATATATATCAGTGCAGGATCATATTTGTATATAGGTATCAAAACACTTCATTAATTATTAACATATATTTTTCAGATTTTATGTTCACATGTTGTATTGTATATGATTACTAAAAACAACATAGGTCGGTGGAAGTCTGAATATACTCCCGACATAAACTACTATTGAAAATATTTAAAACGAGAAATAATATATCTAAAAAAGCATTGCTAAAAAATGAGAGTCCATTTCAGTGAACTAAAAACAATATAGGCCGGTGGAAGTCCGAATATACTCCCGACATAAACTACTATTGAAAATATTTAAAACGAGAAATAATATATCTAAAACAGCATTGCTAAAAATTGATTGTGCATTTCAGTGAACTTCTCTTGGTTGATAAATTCTCTCGGATTTTAAAAATGTAATTGTGGACTGTGGTTATATGGCAACAATAAAATCAAAAATACATACATATCAAGCATATATAATTAAAGATAAAACTTTAACCATTATGATGAAAAAAAGTGTTGCCTGAAGAACTACAATATTCTACAACTACAATACTGGTTAAAAGCAACGGTCAATGCCTATTTCTATATGCACTATGCAGCACTTTAAGGCATTAAGTTTTAACTTTGCAAAATAAGTCTTTAAAGGAAAGATTAAATGTAAATTTAATATGGGTTGATATAACAATACGAAACATATCCACTGGCATTAAGAATAACCAATACTAAAGGACGTGGTTTCTATAAAGCGATAAAGAAAATAGATGATGTAGTCTCGAAGTAAGTTTACTTACTGACCTACAGATAAGAATAACATAACGGATGTTTTGAAAGTATTTAAAATAAACAAGATAATAAACTGTTTGACGGTTGTAAAACTCCAAACGGCTTAAACTGAACACTCGACCCAAATAGAAGAAGGTACTTCTCTCAACTTGGAATGCTTATTTCTAAAATTTTAATTTTCAAATAAATTAGACAAAGTTTTTTTTTTATTTTAAAAATGATTAATTTTAAAAATTAAATTTAATTAAATATTTATTTTTCTGATAATTTATATTGCAAAATACTTCATGTCTTTCTAATGCGAAAAAAAGAGTCATTTATTTTTACACTGAATAGTTTGTTTAGTCTACATGGATCAATTAAAATATTAAGAAAAAACAATAATAAAGAATTATATTTAAGATTTTAATGATTTTAGTGAAGATATTAAAAATAAATGCATATTTATGAATTTTTCTCCCAAATATTTATTCAAGCAAATCTGGGTATTATTTGCCAAAATTACATTCTAAAGTTAATCTGTGAAATCATAATCAGTATAACTAAAGTACGTTACTCATCAACTGTTGAATGAATTTCTCTTATTTTGTTACTTCTAGGAATAATACGATTAATACTTCTTCTATTCTTTGAAAACTGAAATTCTAAAATTTTGGAAAATATCTGTTTCTAATTAAACTTCTGCAATTCAATTTCCATATGTTCAGACCTCATTTCATAATAATAAGATAATAAGATTATTTATACACTTTACTCTGAATAGAGTCTTGAGTCTATTATGATTTGTAAAAATTCTGTATACGCGAATATCCATGTGTTAATTTTATGATACAAAGAAAAAGATTGAAAGAAACAAGTTCTTCCAGACTTCCAGAGCATTCTTTAAAATATTTAACGAATTTATTCAGTTTAGTGTTTGGGAACGTAAGATAGTCAATAGTTCTACCAAAATTATTAGTTCTACCAAACTCATGAAATGTTTTTTTTTATTATTTCGACACACCTATAACTAAACCACAAGTCAGGCTGCATATTTGATATGCTATTTGAGTTTTTTTATTCTTTATCCCATTAAATTTATACATAACATAATTTTGTAACTTTTTTAATACATAAAAAAAAGGTGTTGAAGTATCAAAACAACAATAATAATAGTTAATTGATTTTGTATAGCTGTAGTGTATGCGTTTGTTTTAAAAATAGTCCAAAAAGTTCATTATTCCTGCACAAAATAACAATAATCAACAAATCTTTAGGTTTGGTTAACACAAATCAAATACTGCGTTAGATCTGTGGCATATTACCCAAGCCTTTTTTCAAATTGGAGAGGATTGACATACTACATTCACCAGAATATTTAAGCAACGCTTATGAGAACTCAAAAAATTAGAATTAATTAGAGGGAAAGTAATGATATAATAATTGCGATGGATTGGATTTTACATTCACAGTTACACACATAGGTATATGTACCATATTATGAGCAAAGAAATTATTTCCTGAATTTTACGTACGGATAAGTTTAAAGAAAAATTCGACAAGTAGGAATTTTGATTAATTATATTACATTAAAAAGAACAGTTCTTCTCCACGGAAAAGTGACCTTATATGCAAACTTTGAATTAGACTTAATGAAAATTATAACTGCTGTGTATGGTATATATGATATGGTGTACGATAAGTTTTATGATATATGTATGAGTTTGTTAGTCGGTTTGCTGCAACTATTTTATTTATTGTTAACCATATTGAATGATGGAGTTCCGATGTTAGTAATATATATATATTGTATATTTTAATTGTTATGAATTGTGCATATGTTCATACATAGATATTTGGACTGATGAAATTGATTGGTAGTTACCACCGTATTCTACGAATTACGGAAAAATGTCCGACATTTAATAAAAATTTAGGATAGTGGATTCATCTAATTTTCCACGAATTTAGATATACTATATTAAACATATTAGCAAAGCTCAGTTCTTGTTCACAGAGTAATTACTGTTATATAACAACTTTGAATTAAAAAAAATAAAAATTATAATAACAATTTCACAACTATTTTATAATAAAAATTATTGTGTTTGTCACAAAAATTACCATTTCATCTATTTAGTGAAGTTATCAAGCACTTACTATAAGACGACTCCACTCACGCTTCAAAAAACTATTTTGTGTAAATCGATTATCATTAAATGAATATTTAATCAGAGCTGTGAGGGAGTGTTTTCCACCACTTCCAAAAAGCTGCTATTTGGATAGGTCTCATAAATTTAGGCATAGTTGGAATAAGTGTATAAATATCGAATGCAATTATGTTATGTAAAATTATAGAAACACCTCTTACGAGTATGTTAAGGATACTAAAATAAGCATCAAACAAGCAATTAATATTAAGTTTTGTTGAAACTGTCATTTAAACATTTCAATTTATGATTTATTTAAATTTATTTTATGTTGAAAAAAACAAAGATAGTAAACCCTCAGAGCTATCGTCGTCCTACAGACCTTTAAGTGTGCTGGACATATGTTCTAGATTAGAAAAATATATGAGTCAAATCAGAATCTGTCAAATAACTAATTTGGTTTTAGACCTAAATGCTGTACTGTTGATGCTACATTACATGAGTGTAACATTGCAAAGGAAGTTACTAAGGGTTTAAGGTGGGTAGGCGGTATTAAAAAATACGATGGTGACCTTAGATAATTTTATTTTGTTTTAAATGGAGTGATGAAAATAAGACTTTCAGAATATCTTTTGAAAGTTATTATATCATAATTCAAAGACAGTTTGCTCTTATATGATACAGAATCTGAACCCAAAACATATAAGATTTTGGGAGGGGTTTCTTAGAAATCAATTTTGGGGTCAATTTTGTGGAATCTCATATGCGATGGTACTCTTCGAATCGAAAAGCCGAACAGAGAAAACGTAATAGGGTGTGCAGATGTTATTGCGATAGTGGTAGTTGTTAAAACATTAGACAAAGTGGCTAGGAATTGCAATGATTGCTAAGCATAAAGCAGAGGTGCCGTTAATCAACAGTAGGACAAAAATGGAAAAGATCTTAATTAAAGTGAGTGGCGTAGATGTACATTCTAGTCCTCAACTTGCATATCTTTGTGTCACCCTAGACAGTAGGTTGAGTATCAAAACATATATAAAGCAATCGGGAGATAATGCCTTACGTATCTGCAATACATTATCCCGTATAATATCAAACGTAGGCGGCCCAAAGGACACCGCTAGAATTCTTTTAGTTTCAGTTTCCAAGTCGTGTGAAATCATAAAGTCGTATTCACGCGTAATAAAAAGTGCGCATAGACTGTTAAACCTATGCATCTGCCGTACTTACCGTATAGTATTGGACTACACTGCGGAAGTATTGTCTGAACGTATGCCAATAGACCTTGAAGCACTCGCGGCCAGAGATAGTTTTGTCCTTTGCTCTCGACAACAAATTATTGTAACTGAGCAATATCAGTCTGATTCATATTTAGAAATGAGAGCAATAAGTACTTTAATGAATGGCATTAATGGTGGGATTATTCTCAGAAATCAATATGGAGGCACTCGCTACTTTTAAATATAAAAGTTTAGAATAATAATGAAAACTTGGAATTTCAACTAATGCAATTTCTTAAGGAGCATGGACGCTTACGGGAATTCTTACATCAGTTTAAGCTGGAAAGTAATCCATACTGCAGTTTTGTTCAAACAAAATTGAGAGCCCCGACCGTATAAGATTCTAATAAATTTAATATCAAATTTTTCCTTCCATTGTTTGTAAAATTAGTTTTGTTTTTTAATTTTAATTTTAATTCTGAATTTTTTGATTTTGACTTAATAAATTTATATGTAAAAAAATGTCAAACATTGAAAGAGACTACAATGGAAAGCGGATTAATGCCAGAATGATGAGTAATGCAACAAGTTTGTTTTCAAGAAAATGCAATAGTCATTTGTATATGAAACGATGGGATTAATGGAATAATAATTTTATAAGATAATATAAACGATGCTTGTGTCTAGATGCATTATATATATTATATTGAACCAATTTCATAATATTCCATTTCAAATACATAATTTAATCAATCTTCTTCTATAGGGAATGAGAAAGCTGACAGTTTAGGCCGTTCTGGCGCTTCCCTGATTGTGTCCCTCCCGGTTCCGGTTTATATTACCCTAAAAACCATTAAGAGAAGTGCTTTCTCTTACTTTTTGCAACTTGGCAATAACAGATGGAATGCACTTAAGTCATGTGGAACTTTTAGGTTAACATAGCCCACCTATAATAAAAATAGATCCTCCTCACGCGGAACTCATCAAAAGAGACCGTGTGAATACTGCAAGGATTACTGCGGTTATTTCTGTTCATCAAGAAACCATAATATATTTTCTCTGTGAATGCCCGACTTTGGCGTCCAGAAACTATAGATTCTTAGGAAGAAACTTCTTTGATCGTTTATCAGACTGTTCATCGGTAAAGACGAAAGACCTTTTAAATTATCTAAATTCGGCGAGATGGATTTAGTCTTTACTCTTCTATATTAGGGTTCTTGCAAGGAATGTGGTAGTAAAACGGCGAAAAATCACTAAATGAGGTACATGGAAGTTATCTGATGACCTGCCACTGCAACCAACCATGTAAACTTTTTTCTATTTACGAATGATAAACTTTTTATAATTAGGTTTATATCAACATATATATATCTGATATTTGATCGTTCATCAGACTAATATTTTATATTTGACACATGCGACATAATAAAATTTTTTATACGTTTTTATTACTGCTTAGATTGTTTAGTCTATGCGGATAAATTAAAATATATACACAAAAGAATGACAAGAGCAAAAAAATTCTGTGAAATATTTAATTGATTCAGTAAAGAAATTAAAAATAATTGCAAATTAATGAAATTTTCCTTGATATATCTAACAATGTTAGTCAACATATTATTTGCAAGCATTACATTCTAGAAAAGTCTGTGAATTTATATTTAGTATATCTCTTATAATTCCCAACTGCGATTTTCAATTGTTTTTTTCCTAATTCTATTACTAGTATATACGTCAATTTTTAATATCATTCATAGCTCTCGTTCCAGAAATATTCTGGAAACTTTTTTGTGAATTGATCTCTTCGATTTCATTTTTCAAATAATGTTCTTTTTATAATAAAACAATAAAAATCGAAGGTTGACTCTGAAATTTTCAACATCATATATATCAGGAAAAAAATTTTGGGGTTGTTTAAATTTCAATTGCCAAATGCTTATTTATTGCCAATATAAAGCACAAACATAAGACATATGATATCACTTTATCTCTGGGGTTTATACCAAGCAAGAAAGAAATTGATTTAGTATATTGGTAGATAGTTGAACCAATAATCTGCAAAAAACTTATAATTGTAAATTAACTGTGATTTTAATTAATTAATATATGCATGGATACAACTATAAGCGTTATTAGACATTAAATTTCATATTATAATTAAATGAAAACAATTATTTTATAAACATTAAAATTTCATAACATTGATTAATTTAACATAATTATATTAGCCTTTAAATTTTTAAAAATTAAATTGTTTGATGACAGTCTTTACTATACACTTAAAAAAGAATACATGTTTCAATTTAAGTATCTGATACATAACTTAGGTTGGATTAACTTATACCGGTGATCTTTGGTGGATCCACTTAGACCTTTTGGCCCATTGTGTTACCGTACGTATACGTAAAACCTCAGGGTTTAAAACCACCTTGGACCTTTGGCGAAGCCTTAAATGCTATTTAGTGTTAGATCTTGTAATAAAGACAACTTTTATACTCACATTCGATAATCTTACAAGCAATGGATTGCACCAAACACGTCACTACCTTTTTAAGACTTTCCGAACGTTTTAAAATTGCGCTGGTAAGATAATGATTTCTTTCATCCAATAATCAATATAATTTTGTATTAGACATAGTTCATTGTATTGGTATATTATACTATAAATATGTACAATTCCTTACTTACACTGTTGATGTAATATTGATGATATAATATTGATATGTTGATATAAGATTTCAAGGAAATTAGCACTACTACTTGCACTGACCGAAGAATATGGTGACTATATATTCGAGGGTGTTATGGCTTCATCTATCTTTGTATCACTAAGAACAGCAACAACAATGTCAGCATTAAGATCAGAATTAAAAAAAAATTTTCGCTACAAATTAATGATTCCATGTAATTATATAGTATGTGAAGCACTTTCTCAACTCATAAAATTTATATTTAATGTGACAGTCATAGATCTCAATGTTATCACAAAATGACAAAGTTTTACTGACAGTTTTACTGCAAATTTTTGACCTCTACAATCTGCCCACGATTATTGTATCCAAACGAACCAAGCGTTATACAAACTTCATTACGCTTGTGACTCTCTTTAGGAAATTCACGTCATACGACGTTCTTGGAATACAACATTTTAGCGTAAAAGACGCCTGTCTCTAGAACTGTCGCTAGTGTCTCTCTAGTGTCGCTGTATAAAGAAATGCAAGGAGCTGAGTGGCTTCGAGAAGAGTGTTGCGAGAAGAGTAGAGTATTTAAGCGTCAATTAATTAAGTAAGTAGTTATTAAGTAGTTGATCAAAAGACATCCTTAGCATAAATCGCTCTTGCTGTACAAGCCTGAGAAAGAAATGCAAGGAGCTGGAGAAGAGTATTGTGTTTTTCTGAAAATCGGCAAAACATAGTAAGCGCCATTTAAGTAAGTAAGTAGTTAGTCTTATAAAATATGTAATCTTGTAGTTTATTTAGGCAATTTTCAGGGATTCAAACTTAATGACCGCCATTTTTTCGAGAAGAATAATTTATCAGGCTGACATTTAGGTTGAACTTTATTATTAAACTGTTTATATAATTGATTAATAATAATGGTTCAAATAATATATTAGAACAAAAATTTTACGAAACTTAAATCACAACTGTGCCTAAGTGAGATCTTCGTTTGTAGTAGTGATAATTAGTTATAGTTTATTCGTCTTTTATCCTAGAAGCTCTGTCGTTTTAAAGAGATAAAATTATGAAATCCAAAGTGCGGAACTTAAGTAGTGAGTTTATATATCTTTTTAAGAATACATCCTCACAACTGTGCCTAAGTGAGATCTTCGTTTGTAGTAGTGATAATTAGTTATAGTTTATTCGTCTTTTATCCTAGAAGCTCTGTCGTTTTAAAGAGATAAAATTATGAAATCCAATGTGTGGAACTTAAGTAGCGAGTTTATATATCTTTTTAAGAATACATCCTAAAAAAAGATAACTTGTCGGCTTATTATTTGTTATATAACAATGTTATATACATAAATGAATAAAAATTATTTTATTATATTTAATTTCATTTTCTAAATAAAGGCCGACAGCTTTTTTTTCGTTTTTTTTTTTTTTTATTTATAATATTACAATAAAGTTACAGACATTAAATACTAAGACAGCAAGAACGTTTTGAAAACTGTAATATTTTTTATGTAAGTATATTACCTACATATATGTTATTAGAGCTACTAAATCTTATTTGGAGATAATTGAAAATTACGAATATATATGGTATATTATTTGTTTTGCATATTTTTCAATCCAATTTTATTTGGTATTTATTTTTTTTTCAGCAAATCTGTCGAATATGTTGCTTTCTTTTTTAGTTTTTTGGGTGATCATATCAATATTTAAGTTCGAATGTATAATTAAAAATTAATTAATATTACATATATTAAATATTATTAAATTTTTTTTTTCTAAAACTTGAAGTGTTTTATTTTAATTTTGATTTACTCATAAAAGGTAACTTATCTTAATTTTAAGTAGTTAAGGTTGAACGCAGAAACATATTGGTTATGCACGTTTTATTTAAAAATTTTGCATATATATGGTATATATATATGTATTGAATAATATATATTATGTATATATGTAATGTATTTTTAATTCATATATATAACTAGATTAATTCTAATTTAAAAATATTAGTTTTATTCGTATTTTTTGATTGAAAAATGAGTCAATAATTTTTTTTCATTTGCATTGAACAAAAATGCATTTATTAAATATATGTTATATTTTTAAAATTCTAATAGTTTCTTAATTAATTAATTAAATTATTAATACTAAAATATAATTATGTGTATATCATGCAGAATTATTTTTTTTTTAATACCACGGTCCAGCTTAAAATAACCACAACTTAATGTTTACTTTTTGAATTTTTTGAAGAAGGATGAAAACTTTTGTGAAACAAGATATAATTTATATAATATTAAAATTTTTTTATATTTTTTATATACATATATATTTTACTTCAGGGTCAAAATAATTGCTATAATAGTATAGTTTTTTATTGAAAAACGTTAAATTCAAAGATGATTTTTTTTTTATTTTGAGTTGTGAAACATTTTTAATTTAAGCGCGATAAGTTGATTTTTTTTAAATTCTTTTTAAATTAGTTTTTATTAAAACACTTTCTTATACATAGTAATTCTTTATATAATTGATTATATGCATATTCTTTTGCCTTTCTCGAGGTTCTATGCTCCACTGGGAGAAGAGGACTCCAGTAAGTAAGTATATTCTTATGCATATATAAAAAAAAAAATATGTGTACATGTATATAATTAATACACATTTTCGTTATATTCTATATATATATATGCATATGTATATATATATGTATATATTATATGCAATATATTTGAAACTTAATGTACTTTATTTTTTTTATATAGTTTACGACAATATATTTTTAATAATTATTTTTTAACTACAATATTTGAGCATTATCGTAATTATACACGTTTATATTAACTTATGTGTATTTGTAATAATAATGTAATTTGTACGTTTAATATTAATTTTTATTAATAGATGAGGACTTTACCCAAATATTCACATAAAATAATTTTTTTCTTATAAATATGTATATTTTTTCAAGAAAATATTTATGTCCTTATTAATTATTTTTATACATAAAATATAAATTATTTAATAATATATAATAATGAATTAATTTACATTAATTCTAATATATTGCTAAATGTGTTTTTTTTTGTGAATTTGATAATGTTTTTTTCTATATCTGTAAATAAATTAAAATAACTGTTAAATTCATAATTAAAATAGTTATTTAATTAACTGATATTATAGTTAATTTGTCCTTAAACTATTTTCAAAATTATTTTTACAAACATGTAGATGTGTATATATTCATATATTAAATTTTAATTAAAATGCATTATACTCAATATCGACATTATCTTATTTATATATATACGACGCATACGATTTAAGTCAAAGTTTGGATCTTTGTTTTTTCATTGATAACAAATAGAAATATTTTATATATATATATTATGAATTACATTTTTATATAATAAACAGTAATTATTTACAGAAATATTATAAGAAATTTATTTACAAACATTTATTAATTTTAAATTATAAATTAATTTCATATTGATTCGAGCACCTTATGAGGGTGTATATAAATATGTTTTTACTAGATATATGTTATATACTGGCTAGAATTTGAAAAAGGTATATGTATAGTGAAAAAGTGAGAATGTGTCCAGGAATCTTGCCTTAGTCTAGTTAGTGTACATACTAGATTTATAGTACTTAAAACTATTGAAGCATTACAATAAGTTGTTCAAATATATTTAAGTTCGATTATACAAATCGAACACTTTCCGTATTCGAAAATGTGCCTAAAGTAGTAGCTAAATTTTCTAGCATCTGATATACCTTCAAACAAATAATCTACTCTGTTTCAGATCCAATGCACGTTTAAGCTACAGTAGTAGGGTACTGCATTCCTCCATTTGATTGGACTATATTGAGAGTTGTTAGCGGGTAATTATAGTTTAATCAGTAGTTTAATAGATTAGTTTAATGTGAATATTTAAACATTATGTGATATCCAAAAATTATTGTGTAGCTCAAAGTGATTGAACCAATTGCTAGAATACAAGCATATTAAATCGTTACAATTTGAATATTTAATGTTTATTTGTAATTCATAGATAATCAAATGACTAATGTGTGAAGTTACATTGGATAATATGCCTAGTACTTTTTTTAATAGGTAGATCAAGAGTAGCATTTTTATTTGTGATTTTAAAATAAAGTTTAGATATTAAAAACTAAATTAGTATTTTTATATTCGTTACAATAATAAATAACAAACTACTTATTAACAAATTGCTTATTATTAAATAAAAAATAATAACTATATAAAGAAAAAACTCCATATACACAAAGGTTGGCCAACCCAGATATACATCTTCAATAGTTTACTTTAACGTTTTGTCGAAGAAGTGGATTAAAACACATACATAAAAAGTAATAACTACATAAAAAAAACTCTATATATACAAAGGTTGACCAACCCAGATATACATCATCAATAGTTTACTTTAATGTTTTGTCGAAGAAGTAGATTAGAACAAATAGTTTAAGAAGTGGATTAGAACATATACTGCGATTATTGATAAAATATTTTTAATAGTAGATTATGTACCCTGGGAAATATTTTACGAACGATACCGAGTACGTAAAGATAATTTATATAGTGGTAAAATTAAATTCTTATACATAGTTAAGCATCCCTAATCATAAAAACAATTACTTGATCCATTCAGTTGATAGATATATAAGATGTAAGAATTAAGAGTGTAATTCGATCTGTAGTTGTGGAAGGAAATTAACATAAAGACTTATGAAGTTAATGATAACCATTATTATAAATCTAAAAAGTTGAATTTATGTGAATGATACAATCAAAAATTACCCCGTACAGATTGAAATTTAGGTAGTTCAGCTTTCATGTCCAAAAAAACAAAAACAGTCTAGAGTAATAAAATACAGCTGGGTTCGAAATGATATCGGATTAGAATTTAGATTTAGACTAATGATAAAATATACAATAAATAAATTTTTAACAAAATAATTTTACTCTGCATTTGTGAAAAGTTTATAAAATAAATAATACGAATTTATAATTAAGTTTACTTAGATACGAAAAATTAATCGTTCTAAACAAATTGTAAAAAATTATATTTTAATTAAGATTTTAACTAAGTTTTTGTTTCAATATAATGTTCAGATGCTGCTATATAAGATCTTATATGTCCACGAATGGCATCTCAGATGTCATCTGATAATAATGGGTCTTTTTAGTGTAATTACTAGGACTTTTAGGCACATAGTTTTTAGTATATAACTTGACAACTATTTCTTTTCAATAACACATAACACTACAAACAAAAAGTCCATTGATGACTATACGCCCGGAAAACTTGTCTCTCAAGATATCACAGGATATGTGGTGTGATTGGTTTAACATATGCCTCACATGTCCTTCATATTCGTTTCTTCAATTTTACGCCAATAACTTGGTAATCTGGTAATTTGGTAATGTCACTTGAGCAGAATTAATGGTTTATGCTGTACCTTCATCATTTTTAAAAACCAAATGACCAAATGCCACAAAATGGCTTACAATGATTTTTTGTGAATGAAATCATCATTTGAAAGAAATGAAATTTTGATGTGATAGGTTTCTTTGTTGGCACATCTTACGCGATTAATAAAGTACATTATTATTAGGAGATTAATCATTGTCTTTAATCACTGACTTTAATAGTGGAATGTCTAAATATTGTCAGAGCTTGATATTTCTATGAGAGGTGCTTAGTTACTTCTTCTCTCACTTCTTTCTTCTAGTTTATATTCTTTTGTTAAAAGAATTTGGTAGTCCAAAAAAAAAAAATATATAATAATTTTTTGATGAAGGAAGGTAATTAGGAATTAAGTAATTACTTATTAGTTTGAAATGTGAAATGATTATTGGTTTTTTTGTTGATTGCCTATTAGTTTGCTGAGTTTAACTTAGGTTTCAACGATACCCATATTTCTAATCCAAGGTTTAATCACACAATTTAACTTAATTCATTTACTCTAAAAATGTGATGAGGCTTCCGAAGTCAGTTTATGATAGTTCTTCAGTGTCAAATGCGAAGGGGCTTCTAAAAGTTATAGTTCGACTCCTCGCTTACATTGGGTATTTGCACAATGGATGAGAATTTGAAAATTCTTCCTGTTTTTCATTGTATACGTCACAAAATATGTCAGTTAGTTGCTCGTGCTTGTATATAGGATAATGTCCGCTTGCAAACCATTTCATTAGGTTCTACCTAATTTGTTTTTTAACTCTTAATGAGTTAATAAATAACCAGATTTTGTTGGTTTTGGTACCGCTAATTTGATTTTATCATTAAGTTCTTGAATTTAAAAGAAAGAACAGTATTGCACATCATGAACTTACAAATATTGATTAATATGTAGATTCCTAGAGAAGAACTGACCAATTATACGGCTAGACCATCCCATGTCAGTTTCTTTGTAAAACAGTCGTCATGGTAGGTTTGATGAGCTCGTATTCACTTTTGTGTATATATGTAAATTTGTATATAATTAAATTCAGTTTTTAATATATCCGAATTTTGTTTTAAGTATCTTTTTTTACTTTTGCTTATAAATTTGTTTTTTAATTCATTACTTTTCATGGTTTTTTGATCATTCATTATTTATTGTAGTTAGATGTTTAATAATATAATCTTTTATGTACAGGAATTTGAAAAAATTTTAAATCAATATCTGGTAGGAAGACAGCGAGGCCTTAAAACCTTGGAACGTCAGCGATATGAATCCACTAATAGTTATTAAAAACATTATAATCTCATTATGTGATTATTTATGTATGTATTTTTAATTGTTCACATATTTTAAATATTTTTTAAATATTTTAAATAAATTGAATTAAATTTTCTTTCACTTCTTGTTAAAAAATAGTTTGTTTCGTCATTTTTGGCTTCAAACAAAGTTATATGTTACCTCTACTTTGTTTTTGTTTGGATTCAATTAAATTATAATTTTTATGCATTTTATTTCATTTTAAATTTTATTTAAATTTTATTTATTTATTTTCAAGAAATTAATTTTTAATATTATTTTGCAGCAACAATTTTACACAGAATATATACTCAGTGCATTTGCATATACATGTATATATGGTATATATATATATATGCAAGATACTCTCATTACTACTTTGGTACAATGATACGTCGTCGTTTCCTTGATGCGATGCTGTGTGATTTTAATATCTCGGTAACTCGGCGATTAAATCCTCTTAAGGAGAACATCATCGATGACGCTAATCAAGTAATCAACAAGCTTATGTATTTTTAGTTTATATTGTTTTAGTTGTTAATTATTTGTTTCACTCATTGTGAACGATAATATGTATAAACCGCCCCATAGCCATACCCCCTCTGTAAAACAGTCGTTTGCCACCCTTAGCCCGTTTTCTGTGCTTTCCATCGTGCTCGAACCATTTCTTTATTCATATCCCGTCGTGATTTCGCTTTGGGTAACAAATATAAAAAAAGAGCAAACAATTTTTACATTTTGTCGTTTACAGTGCGTCCTAAGTATATACAGTGGCGGAGCTGCTGATAATGTTTAGTACTTCGAATGTTATGGAACTTGTTGGTCAATTGCTGCAATTAAAACGTTCCAGAAACTACTGCAGAACTCCTGCACTGCACGCAAAGAAATTTGTTAGATATTCGAACCGTTGGTACGGTTGCAAGAATGAAATTGTAAACAAGTCTGGATAATATTGTGCTTCATTCTATCACTTACTTTTTAATTTGGGTGCTTTTGCTTATTTTAATCCGCTAGCTTACTATTTCTTCTATACATTTAGCATCAATTGGTGACTTAATTGGGTCGTATCCATATTTTCGTCATCCTCGTACCATCCATATCCGTACATCCATCCATCCAGCCAAATGAAACGCAGTGTGAGAGTACAATGATGTTTAGATATGTCAGGCTTAAATTTTCAAGTGCATTAAAGGAATCGCGGGGGGTAAATTAAATAAATAAAAAAGAAATTAAATAAATAAATAAACAAATCATTCAAAATGGAACATAAAAACTACACCACAGACCTTGCCAATATTATTGTTAGCGGTGCGGTTCAAATTTTATTACCAAAAGCATTGAATGTATTATGCAAACCGATATTAGTGTGAACGTTATTTGTTGACAGTAGAATTTAAAACAAAAAAATAAAGAATCAATAAATGATAATAAAACATTTCTATTATCATCGTAAAATCCATCAATTTGCTTGGTGCTCACACCAAGAATACCAGAAATGCTAAATAAAAGTAATTCATTTTTGTTTACTTAGAAATTTATTTTTCGACATAGTCGCCTTTGACCTATAAGCACTTCTTGCCACGATATTTTATTTTTTTTCACATTATTTCAAAAATTGCTTTAATGAAGTTATAAAAATGTTCATTAATTTTAAAGATTTATGTCCAATATCAGATTTTGAAATTAATTAAATTCTGAACAAGCCAAATCTGGTACTCATACGATAGACTTTATAGTATCTCATACTGTTTTTGTTTTTTTTTTTTTGAAAATGCTAACTTTATTCTTTAATTTCACTATCTAAGTAATTTAAAGGCGTGCCACAATATTGCCTTGTTATATTCTAGTCATTATCAAAGTAGTCAATTATAGTTATTCAGGCTTCTAAAGAAACCAAACGCCATTATTTTTATAACTCGTGAATCAGTTTTCGCTTATACTACGTTTACATTGTGAGATTAAGCAAACGGGATTAAGTTAATCTATATTTTTAATCTAAACCTTTACATTAGACATTGCAGATTAATTTCGACATTTTTTGGTTGTGTTTTGTTTGATAAATTTCTATAAATAAAGCATTTATTTACAATTTTGCACAAAAAAATTTTATTATAAATTTAATAAATAGTTTTATAACAATTATTTAATAAACTTTAATTATAATTATGTACAAAACAATTATTAAACAAATTTATTAAAAATTTACTCACTTTGGCAATTTCAAAATTTCAATTAATCTTCAATTCAATTAATTAACCAAACTTTCAATTAAACTCGACAAATAGGATATTAATTTTTGTATTGAAAACGTAAGATTAGACAACGAGATTAGTACTTTAATCTCGATTATTGCTTTAATCTACTTTTAATCTCACAATGTAAACGCCGTATTAGTTTCCAAGCACATATTTCAAAAGAACGCTCTCTCATTTTTGCACTAAGATTGTTTTCCTTATACTTTGGAAATCCGAAAATTCAGGAATTCAACCATGAATCGATCTAATAGATACTACAGGTTATCTATATCTTTTCAAGATTTCCAAGTATTACCTTCTACTTCGTATGCTGTACCAAGTCGCCATCATTAGTCGCACAATACCTATGTTATTTGTTAAATGTGAAGGATCTCTAAGTCAAGTTAACTCAATAATTTTTATATATATAGTAGATTTTGTGTTCCTTAAAGTATTTGTACTATCATATTTTAACATATAACATATGTGTATGTGTCATCGTCTCATAGCTTTTTCATTTTCATAATTAACAATTGTTTGGGAAGTTTTTAGAGTTCATTTTTTGAATGAGATTTTCAAATTAAATTAAATTAAATTTTATTAATTATTAATATTAATAATTCTTACATTTACTTAATATTGATGAAATAATATTTCATATTTTGTTATTAAAATTAATAATAAATTTAATAGTATTAATAATTAATATTAATTAATAGAATTAATAATTAATATTAATTAATAGAATTAAAAACTATTATTAATTAATAGTATTAAAAACTATTATTAATTAATAGTATTAATTAAAATAATGTTAAGTTATGTACAAATGTTATAGTGTGCTTTAAATAATATCTATTATGACCTAATATTATATATAACTCCCTAACTTATCGTGATATAGAATTAGCATATATTACAGTTTGAATTGCTAATATTTCATTATAATATTTGTACCATATTGACTCTATATGGTGGTTCATGTTTGAATTCCATATTATGAAAACGTATTTACAATATTATTATAGACATTACAGTGAAAACTTTCCTAATTGAATACCCATCATCAAGTCAGACGGAATCAAGTTGTTCTATATAACTCCCTAACTTATTATGATATTGAATTAGCATATATTACAGTTTGAATTGCTAATATTTCATTATAATATTTGTACCATATTGACTCTATATGGTGGTATTTACATTATTACTGTAGCCATTACAGTGAAAACTTTCCTGACCGAATACTCATCATCAAGTCAGAAGGAATCAAGTTGTTCTAAATGACAAAAAAATTTTATTTCTATGCAGGATTAGTGTACTTTTGACAGAGGTATCCATTAGGATAGTTTACACTGTATTTAAACTAGATATATGTAACTTAAATATTTTGTAATACTATTTAAAAATATTTTTTATTAATGTACATAATTTATGAATCGTCATTCTATAACGGTTTTTTTTTAAAATACATGAAGTATTTTAAGATTATTTATATACACACATATGTGTATCTTAACTTTTCAATCAATAAGTTATGTTTATCAGTTCATTATAATTATTAGTTATTAGCCGTCATTTTTTCTTTCAGAGTTGTAAAAAAACAACACTAAGTCTGATTGAAACAAATTGGCATCACTTTTAAAATAAGTTAAATGTGTTTTTTTGACATGTGTTTTGTTATAGTTTGTACAGTATGAAATATAAAAATTGTAAACACGAAAAATTAATTAATCTAAATAAAAGAACACAAAATAAATATTAGAAAGGCAATGATAATCATTTTTATCCTATATATTTAAATTAATGTATTTTATGTATTTGAATTTATAAGTAAATGAAATGCTCATAAGACTTTAACGGATGATTGGAATTTTGCAACATAACATTCAAAATAGACTGATTTGGCTGCACTGAAACTTTAGACATAAAATTTTTTACGAGTAAAACCTAACTCTTAAGATCTTAAGAGCATTGTTGTTGCCTCACATGTTTTCTTTCGTAAGTTGCGAGTGTATTTTTGCTACTCTGAAAAAAAAATTACGGCTATTATTATGATATACGAAATAATATCACCAGATATATTATAATTTAAGAATTGTGTATATTTAAATAATACAAAAAAAGAACTACTAAAATGTTGAATAAATATTGTCAAATTAAATTTTAGTCCTGTTCTATAATTTCTAGGCGTTATGGTCTTTCAACGTATAGTGAAGGCAGAACCTCAAAGTACCTAAATGTTAAAAATTCTTCATTTGTTTTATTCTTGTCTTGCAGTTTTTAATAAAATACCAGAGTTAGTGTCTAAAGCACTTATTCTCAATAATAAGTGTTCGATTTACACATGATATTTTTATCTAGGTGAGTTTATTAAGGTTAACTATTTAATAGGTTCCAAGGAATTATGGAATTTTTTAAAACTAATATTATTTAAGAATAAAAAATTTAGGAATTTTATATATATTTATATAAAGACATTATTTCAGATAAGTTACATTTTACGGTATTTTAATTTTGAATTTTAGACAAGACATAATTATAAAGGCAAGTAATATTTATTTTTATAAATATTTAATTTTGATTTCTTGTAAAAAATAAATCATTTCTAAATATTTTCTTAATATAATAAGAAAGTTATTAATTTTTGCTAATAATGTTACCTACAATTGTTCAAGGTCAATAGAACCATAGTGCCTTAAACATACTTTTGATTACAATCATATAATAAAATTTTAAAAATCTGGTAGTTTTGATAAAAAAACTCTAAAAAAATTTTCAGAATATTTTTAAATATAATATAATATAAATATAAATAATATAAATAAGTATGAAAATAAAATTTAAGTTATAGAATAACGGTTTTTATATATATATATATAAAGAGGTTTTTTTCAAAAAGTAGTGAACTAAAACCAAAACTCATTTTTTTATTATATTAATTAATTGAATTCTTGGCTGATCATAGAGCTGTTTCAAGTAGTTCAGAAGACCCATCATCAGTGGTCTTGAAATTATTTCTTGTATTTAATTATTCGTAAATAAATCTTTGAAACTGCAAGTACCAGGAATATATATATATATATTTTTTTTTATCCAGCTATAGGTCACTTTTTGTTAAAATTAAAATTCAACGTTTGTTTAATATTTTTTAATATTTTCTATATTTCCATTTTATATATTCTATATTCTTATTCCATATATTAGAAAATATTAAACAAACGTTGAATTTTAATTTTAACAAAAAATTAGATAAGAAATGTATAAAATCCATTGTTAAAAAAACAGGTCGATAAATAAATTCAAAATTTAATAATTATAGAATAACAGTATCTATAATATATATTTTATATTTCTGTTATATATATTCTATATTCTTATTCAATATATTAGAAAATATTAAACGAACGAATTTTAATTTTAACAAAAATCAGATAAGAAATATATAAAATCCATTGTTAAAAAAACAGGTCGATAAATAAATTCAAATTTAATAATTATAGAATAATAGTATCTATAATATATATTTTATATTCTATATTCTTATTCCATATATTAGAAAATATTAAACAAAGGTTGAATTTTAATTTTAACAAAAAGTGACCTATAGCCGGGTAAAATATATATAAAAACCATTATTAAAAAAACAGGTCAATAAATAAATTCAAAATTTAATACTCGTAGTTATAGATTAACATTATCAGCTTTTCGATTTGAATCCTGCTGATAACATATATTTATAGTTATATTTAAAAATGTTTATATTTTTAGTTTTCAACTTATTTAAATAATTATTTATTTATTTTAATAAAATGAATACTTATTTTAGTTTATATTTATTTTATTATTATAAATAAAACTAATTATGTTATTATATATTTAATTAAAAACCCTGTGTGTCAGAAGTTATTTATTTTGTTATCATATCATTTCTTATATTATGTTCTATAAGATTTGCTGTTATGACATTATTTTTTAAGTATTGTAAAATTATTGTTTTTATATTAATATCGCACTTTTAATTTTTTATATGTAAATTTGCTTTAAATTGGATTTTGTGTAGATCTTAAATATTATATTCATATACGATTTATTGGTAGATAGTTTTAATTTTTTTGCTCTTAAGTGTGTATTCTAAGCTGAAATTGAAAAGGATATATGTACAAGGACAGTAATTTATTTTTTTTGAGTGTTTTTATTTGACTTAATGTAAATGATAATTGAATTTATGTATTTGTATAATATTAATATGTTCCTTGGTTTAGGTAGATAGCAACTAAGTAGTTAGTGCTAAACTATTTACAAATGCAGTTGACAACGCCTCTCAATTGAGTGAGCATTTATTTTTGATATTCGCGTTTTCTGCTAATATTTTTCTTTAATGTCAAATTATTTTTCAATAATCTTACTAAAGTAAAAAATATTTCACTTTGAGTTAAAAATTAATTAAAGTTAATATTAATAAAAAATTTGATCTTCAAACAATTTTAGAAAGTAATTTTTTTTTAATATTCGAAACTTTTTGTCATACCCTCGAGTGCATTAACGGTCTGGTTATTTCAACGGTTTCCGAATTTATATGAATTCTCGGAAAGGTTCATCAAAATTGTTGTTGTTGTCATTTGCGTCGTTGCCAAAGCCATTTGTTAATAAAATTGCTGTTGCTTGAGGATGTTGTTGAGGTTGTTGCAACATTAATTGATTATGATTTTGATGCAACAAATGCGTAGCTGCGGCTTGTTGATGCATATGCTCTATACTCTGATTTTGTATTTGAATAGTGGTTGTAGCTGTAGTGACGGTTGGTGTTTGATTTGCCGTTTCAACTAAAAGTGCACAATCGTAAGCTGTTTGATTTGTACCATTTGTAAGGTTATCATCATAACATAAACCGTCTGCAATTACACCACCACCAGTATTGCCACCACCGTTAAGAGTATCATTAATACCGATGCCAACACTAACACTACCAACACCAACACCGACACCAGCACCAACACCAGTACCAGCACCAGCACCGACACCGACACCAGTGCCAACACCGACACCAATTACAATATCATTGCTAGTGACGCCAGAACTGTTTGCGGTGTCGCCACCATTTAATAGTACTCCATCCAAATCCAATGAAGATTCCTCATTACGTTTCGAGAGTATAATATGCGTTAGGTTAATAATGTAATTTTTGGCTAATGTAAGGGTTTCAATTTTGGATAGTCGACGTTCCATTTCCACATGTGGTATGACTTCACGCAACGACTAGAATTAATCAAATTATTATTAATTATGAATTGTATTGTTGTACTTGAACGTAATGTTTATGAGATATTATTGAATTTGAAATAATCTAGAATGTCTGTTGCGTTTATAGAATTATCAACAGTAAAAGAATTTTAAGTATTGGAGGAAGATACTGCAATTTCGGTATACCAATAATTTTTAGCGAAAATCTATCAAATTTGCTTAGCTAAAAAGTACTTAATTAAACGTTATTAACAGGTATTTGAACAGATATAAAAGGTGAGATAAATGTTCAAACAAAAATGCTTGTATTAAAAGCTTAATTATACGAAATAAACGCATTGAATTGAGAGTCAGCGTATCGAAAAATTTTCAATTTCTAAACAAAAGATATGTTCAAAAGATATAGATATAGACAAAAATTTATTTATTTGTTAACTAAGAATTAGAAATGTTTGGACGAAAACAAAACGAAATACCTTTTAGGCTTCAGCGAACCTACAGTTCGAGTACATACTGGAGTAATAATGGGGCACTGTGCTATTGCACCTATGCTCTAACGGTGGCGAGTTTTAACAAGTAAATTATACAAGAGTTGCCAAGATGGAGAGGTGGTAGAATCTATCAATCACTTCATGTGTCTCTGCTTAGCACTGCAGACGAAGCGACTTTAATGTCTAGGGGATCGCTTTTTCACTGGCTTAAAAGAGATTCTCAACTTCATCTGGAAACGGAAATAGGGAGACGCAAATTACTATCTCACTCAGATCCTAAGCGGACATGAGTACTTTTGTAAGTACCGGACCGTATGGGAAAGGTGGATCTATCCGACTGCATTAATGGCGATGGAGACTACTAGAGACTGCCAGCGCACACCTCCTTTTACTGTGATAGGTGGTTTAAAAGTGGAGAAGAGATAATAGTACAGGTCCAATCTGTACTACTGTCTCTATAAATCCCAAAAATATTTTGGAAAAGATGAAGCGAACACAGAGAACTGGCGAACGATAGAGTCATGTGTGATTCAAGTCCACAAAACGAAGAAATTAGACCTACAAAGCAGAAGCAGAAACTAGAATAATAAATAGTGCAGACATCAAGAAATGCGGTGAAAACAAGAGCGTGGCTTGAAATGCCAACATAAAAAACACCTTCCTCGAAGTAATGCGAAAGCAGTCACGAGGAAGAATAAGTTTCGCTGGAGAAGGGGTGTTTTAGTACGAATATAATGTTAGGGAGTTGGACACTCCATTCCGACGACGGTCGGTTTGACGGTGCATAAAGAATTCATCCTCCTCACAACACAAAAAAAAATTTTCTGAAAAAATTTTAAAAAATTATCACAAAATTTTGCTCAAAATTGAACAGATCTATAAATAAATTGAAAATAATATAAATTTTTTTTAACGAAAATATGATTACTAATATGATTTAACGGAAATCATCAAGATAATTTTATTTCGTTCTTACATACTCTAAAATAAGATTTCAAGTCAATATTTCTTTATAACCAGACAACAGAAATTGATTAAAATTTTTGATTTGAGGCATTTAGTTTCTATTGTGTTAACATATCATGGTATCTAAATACAATCAACATCTTTTATACTTACTTTCTTAAGAGAAAGCTTATTTAAAATCGTATATATTTTGAAAGATTATCTGTAACCTTACCTGAAATGCATCATTTAAGCTATGCATACGCATCCTCTCCCGTTCATTCGATTCCAAGCGGCGTAAGTTACGCTCCTTAGCATTGAGTACCCCTTTTCTGCGACGACTTTGACTTGTGCCACCAGAAGATGAATTTCTACCACGACTGGAAGGACGTGCACTGCCGCCATTGCTGCTACCACCGCCTCCGCTGGTGTCATCACTTTGCGAACTTGAATCTGTCATTTCCATATCATAGTTATTATTGCTTAGCTGCAAAATAAAGCAAGTAAATTACATAAACATATACTTATCAAGTTGAAAATACAACAAAAAATAAAAAAAAATAAAGAAACAAAAAAAAAACAAAAAAAAACAAAAAAAAACAAATAAAAATAAAAGTGTAAAACAGCATTTACAGGATAAGCACATGTACGGACACATGTGCGTATGAGTAATTTTTTAAATATAGGGTTCTGCCTCAAATGAAGGAAAACTTTACATGCCTTCCCCATGCTGACTTTGTTTGGTTACTTGTTTGTTGTTCGAAGAGATTGTTTACTTGCGGCTTCTCAGATGCCTGCAAAAGCATCTATATATTGTAGAAAAAAGTGGTGAATATATGCCATGCATTTATATATGTCAGAATATACATTTTATCTAAATATAGAAATACATGTTTAAAATCAAGCACTATTCAAAGCGAATCTTATAGAAATGCATAAAATGTTTATAGCAAAGAATTGTGATTTAAGAAAAGAAGTCTACTTTTTCCATACATAAAATGTGCGCTTGAATTTGGTCCAGAAAGCCATTTTAAAGTAAATTTTTCATACATTATTTTATTTAAAGAGACTCATTTACATAAATTTTAAATTATCATTTATTTATTAATTGTGTTCGGAAAAAAATTTACTGCATTATCTTAAATCTAACTTAAAAACTAACAGAGGTAATTACTAAGTAAAGATATTAGCTTTGGCTTTGCCGTAGCTCAAATGCCCTTTACACAAAAATTTATACTTTATACTATATCTAAGACGTTTTAACGTACTTAGTTAAAAAAAATCTTAATAAAATTAATGGGTACACTTACAATTTATTATTGTTTTGTGTAAAATGTAATAAAAACTCTATTTAATGTAGAGTGAAATGAAATTTGTTGAAGAATATACCTATGGGTTTTCCAATATATCTAACAAAAAGGAGAATTTAGGTGTACATAAGTAAAATAAAGTGAAATATAGTGGGAGCACAATGGGGCAGTAATGCGGAACATAGATGCTGTGTTCAGTTAGCATCCATAGCCTCTCCTGCTCAAATTTCTACTTTCACCTTCCCGCAGTGCCCCTATTAATCCTAGCAACCTTCTGGAAGATTTGGTAACCAACCCAAGTGGATCAAAAGGTAGGAGACAAACGAGAGTTAGAAGACCGCTGTAGACATTTTCAAAGAACAACGGTATAAGGCGGTGGCGGAGAAACAAGAGCATTAAGCTAAGTCAACGGCAGCGTCTACAACTCTAGTGAATCGGGTTTACCTGAAACATCATTCCAGATACCATCATTATGGTATCTGGCCGGATAAAATGCCGAGTGTGTGTCATTTAATCACATATTTGAGCAATTATACCCAAGAAACAGAAACACACTTCGTCGTATGCTCTTACTAGGAGATGTGTCTTTGCCCAAAGTACATCAAGGATATATTAATAATAATAAAATAAAGCTAGATTATCACTTTGTAAGACTAGTACATTCAAATCTACACCAAACAATATTTCGTAAGATCACTGACGATGAGCACTGGCCAATACCCGAAACAGCGTTGTATAGTCAGCTGAATTTCAATAAATTAACTAAAATTTTTGTTGTTGTTTTTTATTTCTATTTGAAATCTTTTAACTTTTAAATAGTTTCTCTTCGTCATAAAATGCGTAACTTTCGACAAAAATAATTAACATCAAACAATATTATATTTTCAATATTATATATTATATTTATTTAGAAAAAAAATAAAAAATAGAAAAGTTTTGCTAAGAAAAACTTGTTCCCAAATCGGTGATCTATTAACAAGCTATATCTAAATCGATACTAATTATTCTCATTTTTATTGCACAGATTTTTCTCTGTGAAAGCCCGACTTTGGCGTCCAGAAGATAAAGGTTCTTAGGAAGATATTACTTTCATAGTTAATCAGACTGTTTATTGGTGAAGATGATAGACTTATTAAATTATATAAATATGGCGGAATGGATTTAGTTTCTACTTCTCTGTGCAAGGAGTTCTTGTGAGGAATGTGGCAAAACGGCGAAAAATTTCTAATTGAGGTACATAGAAGTTATCTAATGACCTGCCACTGTCATAATTTATATCATTTATTAAAGGGGTTAAAAAATAAGGGGAAAAAAATTAGAAGATATGTTAAATAAGTTAAAACATATAATCTACATATGTTTATAAAACTATGAATGTAAAATTCATCAGGGAAATAAAGTCATATAACCATTTACGTTAAGGTTTTTTTTGAAAACAATGAGAGATTTCCATTATCTCGCCAGATGAATGAATGAAAATAATTATTTTTGGTAAGCGATTTAAATGAGGTTTCGTTACGCTAGTAAGAGTTTGAACTGGGGTCTTTAAAAGTCGCAGTTTAGATAAGAAATTGGCAATTTAATATCGCAACCTATAATTAAGTTTCCGTGCATACCATATAAGATAAATCCATCTTATATTGTAGTAGTCGTGCAATTTAATGAAGTCCTGTAGTTTGTAAACCTAGCCATCAAACATAACTATAAAAATTTTAATTATTTATTAACATACTACCTATTTCATGAGTAGCTGGAGTATATTTGACAGTAAAGTTCAGGCACCCAAACATTAACCGGGTGATATGATTAAGATAAGATTAGATAAGATTATCACTTGATCAATGTAATTGCTTATATGCTACCCAGAGTTCAACTAAGTAAGTTAAACTCTGGGAATTACTGTACCTATTAATAAATTTTGTTATTAAACTGAAACTGCTGATAATTGTAGTATGTATATTTTTAACCTGTCAATCTGCAAACTTAGCAACATATTATTTTGGAACGTCCATAAGTTAATACTTATCAAATCAGAATTAATTTTACATAAAAAGTCATCAAAGACAAAAACACTTCCAAATAAATATATCTGTATGTACCCAGTATACTTAAAATAGTTCATTTATATTAATTGAGAAGAATAGAGGTGTGGTCTCTAGGCTCTCACCCCAGAGAGTCTAAATGTTCTGGACAGCTCTCAATATTAAAAGAGGATCTTAGAGCTACGGGGGTTATTAAATGTTTCATATTTAATATGTGTACGATATTTGTTATATTTAAATTAATATTTAAAGAAATAATTTCAAAAAAAATTTAAATAAATTTTAATTTAAATGTATATTTGATATTTAAATAATTACTGAATTATGCTTAAGATTTTAAGTAAATATTACTATATATATATACTATTGAAAATATGTACTATATATACTATTGAAATTCCAATTATTGTATATTTTTTAGTTTAATCTATAAATATAATTATTGTAATAAAAATATTAATATTTGTTTACCTGCGAGGTGCGGCGACTTGTACGACGAACAGGACGTGTTATTTCCTGAGTTTCTTGTCCATTTGTTCCATTAACGATAGCGTTATCTCCAGCATAAGTGTTATTTATTTGCTGTGCTGGAAGTGACTGGGGTTGCGATTGATGTTGCAATTGTGGATGATGATGTTGTTGGTGCAAGTGCATGAATTCCGGAGAAACCATCAAATCTCCAATATGATTTGCATCCATTTTGAATCTGAAGTGAACAATTAATAGTTGATTAAAACTTTTTGTAATTCCTTATAATGCAAAATAATAAGTCATTATTAAACTTGAAATGTGTTTATATTTTATTATATACAAAAATACTGGATAACTTCGATATCTAAAGCGTCACGACTTGTTTAATTTCATACGAGTATAATGATATAGATCGGTTCGTATAATATCGAACTTTTAAGTTCAGAACTGTTTGCATAGAACATGAACAAATTCATAATAATTAGAACAGGGACAGGTATCTTATTAATTTTTTTTTTTAAGAGACACAGACTTATGAGGGTTTCGAGAATAAAACTTTCACAGCAAATTAATAAAACTCCTAAAAAATGTGAAAACATAAAAATTAGGTACGGCTTTGGTTCAGTTGGTTAAGGAGCGCTAACTCTGAGCTTTAAATTTGCCAGGGCACGAGTTTGATTCTTGGTACTTGCAGTCTCAAAAAAAAATTATTTACGAATAATTAAATACAAGAATTAATTCCAATTAAAATAATATAAAAATGAAATATTGTAGTTCAATATTTTATGAAAACCTATTTACAAAATATTTTTCCAAAAAAATAATTAAGCTCGCATTCTACATCAAACAGAGGCTTATGGATGAATTGGATTCACCAATAAAAAATAAATAAATTTTGTATCAAATTTTTCGGAGTGTCAATTATATATAAGACAAATATCGTTTGATCTGAGATGCGCGTTTAATTAATTTCTCAAAAATACTTCTTAAATATTAAACCCTTTTAAATAATATGTATTCTTAAGTAAAATTTAGTATTTAAACTAAATTAGAAATAAAAAGTGATTATTTGTGTGGCATATTTTATCAAATTTTGTTCCACGTATATATCGTACGCTTGCGCTTCGGAGCGCTAGATATTACCGCCTAAAAATTAGTCTAATTAGATATGGTCAGTTGAAATCAAAAATAGACTCTCTCCAAAATGATTGTTTCATTCAATGAAATTTTTTATAATAGTCATAATATATTATTAATTTTATTTAGTATTATCTTTTACATTAAATGTAAAAAACTTATACCAATATATGTATGCACATGAATGCATTTATATATTATAATGAGATAACTATTGAAAAAATATATCCTCAAGCTTAATGACTATATTCTGAAAATGTGCTTAGTGAAAATTATCGTATATAAATTGTAGGATGAAAATCTGCCTTCATGTGGTTTATCTAAAAAATAAAGATCACAGCTATTACTAATGATCACTAAAACCTAAAAATTTGAGGTTGCCTTTTACTTAGGATAGGACAGAAGAAAAACGTGAAACACTTCTCACTTTTTCTGTAAACTTGCATTTACCTTTTCTGGAGTATTACTGTATGAAAATTGAGGAAATTGAAAGCATAATTAATCAGGAACCTAAAATAAAAATGCAATCACTTTTACCATCTGAAATTGTTTTCTTAAACAATAAATTTTTTTATTTTAAAAAGGATGGAGGGAAATCGATGAACCGCTCTAATTACTACAAACACTAAAAATTGTAGAGCACGATTTTATTTTATTATATAAAATTTATCAAGAGGATTAAATTAAGTTTACTAATTAAATATATGTTTATAAATTAAGCTACTACTTTTATTTTAATTTTAATCTTATTTATTATTAATATCTTTTATTATTTATTTTTTTATTATTTATTCATTTATTTTTTATTATTATTTATATTATTATTATTATATTTATTATAATTTATTTTTATTTAAGCTAATTATTTTAAACAAGTATTGTACCGTAAGAAGGTGACTTCGTGATGCAAGGAATGGGAGATGTAGAATGTTCAAGAAAAATTTGACATAAAAAATTGGTGCAAGTTTATAAGTTCGTTTTCAAGGTCATGCATGAAATATAAATAAAAATAAATTAAAAAAGTTAATTAAAATAAAAAAAAAATTAATTAAAATAAAAAACTAATTAAAATAAAAAAAAATTAATTAAAATGAAAAAAATTATTAAAACAAAAATACAAATAAAAATAATTCATTAAAAAAAATGCCACATCTTATAAAAAGTTTAACTTAATCATTATGTATAAGTCTACTTAATATTCAGTTGTTTCGTAACTGGATATTTAATTTGAATAAATACATTTTTTTTTGGTTTAAAGTATATTTTTGCAAAATATCCAATAAAAATTTAATTTTTTTCAATATTTTAGCATATAATTTTTTTTTTTATTTTTTATTTATTAATATTTAACTAATTTAACAACCTCTATCACTTACAAAGATGTCTATACAAAGCAAGGTAGTTACATATAACCCACTGACATTATTCTTAAAGCAGATGAAGCGTTTAATTGTTCAACAGAATTTTTGAATTTACTGGTTTGACATGGATGCCACTGAACGTGCCAGGGGTCTGAGAAGCAAAAGTAAATTTTTTCAAAGGTGAAGATGCTCCATTTAAAGGCAATCTCTGTATCTACAGAAGCTAATACAAAAAATGTAATGTCTGGCACTGGGAAGTCTATTAAAAGTTATGTTTTTGGTCCATTTTCGTAATCTTTCAATTACTAGTTGATGAGATAACTTTATTTGATTTTTAGTTATTTCTTGTTAAATCATTGGTGTTAGTCTTTTTTAATAATTATAATTTTTGTCCGTCCAAGATATTTTTCTAAAATTCTTCAGTGATTTTTTAAATAAAAGATATACGATTAAAATACTCTTTTTAGTTCGATACATTCTACACATAATTTTTTATTTTTTTTATCTCTTTCAAACTACAGGTTCTCTGTCTAGGTCTTCAAAATAGGTGTTTGTTTTGTTAGTAAGATCTTCAATTGGCCCAATTGAAGCCATTTCTTGAGGTTCGAACACGAAAAATAGTGCTGGGGTTTGAATCTGGATAAACTTTGATATTCTTAAATAAAAAAACTGACATCGTTCATTAGGTTGAATTGGTTTATATTCGGCTTTAATATTTAAACTTTTTGCGTAATGTACTTAAAGTATGTTGACCTTAACGAAAATACTTTGTAACTTACTTCCGCTTCCCCATTGTTAAGGCACTTCTTTATAAATAGATGATTTCTGGCTGCACCACAGGTGTTCGCTTAAGAGTGTTCGCCTAAGATGCATTTGTTGTATAGTAAGCAGCGGGATGGATAACAGCTGCATGAATATAATAAGTACTTCACTTAGTCTGCCATATCTCTGGCACTAACTATTCGCCACCCACTCATCTAATGTTGCCCAAACTAAAATGCATCAGGCGCCAGCCTTACGCACACGCATCAAATTCGCACACATACTTGAGTCCCGTAGAGAAGCGCAGTATAGTGTGGATATAATGACGTTTCCTATATATAAATAATCCACACATATATTTTCGTAGTAAGTGGAAAATCTGCGGGGTAGGGATTTCATGCAACACAAATAATTATTTTATTTCATTGAATTTCTATTTTGTTATCAATTAGACGTGTTGATGCAAGAGAGTGGTTAGCTAAAACCATACTTTGCTTCGTGAAACTTCACTAATCTGTCAAGTGTTGTTGGTATAGCAACACTAAACAATCAGACAGCTTTGTTTTTGCTTATTCAAAAGTTGCTTTATTCTATTTTCGAGCGTCGCTCCTTGATGTACTTGCATTGCCATTTAGTAACGACACCATTAAATGACACATAATAAAAATCATTATAATCGCCGAACATGGGCCACATTAAACGCAACTACAACAGTAATTGTAACAGCAACAACAACAACAACAACAGCAACAGAACTGAATCAGGCGACCAACAACAACATTGATACATTATAATAGTGTGAACCTTTCCAACGAGTGTAACCTTATAACCTTATTTTTGTAGTAATATTTTTAATGTAGCTTTCATCAAACGGCGGGCAACACTCTCAATGAAAGTGTAAAACAGAACCTCGAAGCAGAAGTTGAAAGGAAGAAAACAGAAAACAATGCAAAAAAATGAAATTAAAATAAAAAACAAAAAATGCAAAAACTAAAAACATAACAAACCAAATGAAAACAAGAGAGGCGGTAAGAAAATGGCAAGAAAATGCAACAACTTGCTGACTTCCAAATGCGCTATAAATACTGGTACGGCAGGATTGAGGAGGGGACCGTATTTTACGACAAGAACTTCATGTTAAATAATAACCAACATGACTTTTAGCAGCTTTGGGTTTAACAGCCCGCATTATATTGCCATTGAAGTTATTGGAGGACTATACTTGTTTGTTCCTTAGTCCGTTTGTTTGTTTGTTTATTTTATTTCTTTTGCTGTTTACACAGTTTTTTATATAAAAACTCTTTCTTATTTTAATTTCTACGCAAAGTAGAGTTAAGCAATGCTCGCGATTTTTCGTACTCTGGTAAGTTCCGTTCAGTGTAGTGTGTAATAAGCAAAGATGCAGAAAATCATAGCAGGAAAAAAATGGGAAAAGAGATAGCATTACAATCGTGGCAGATGTCTATAAAAATAAGAAATATTAATATTTTTATATCTATATTATATATTCTATACTTCAATATAAAGGTATTTCTTATATAACAATTATAATAACTATCTACACTATAAATTATTTCCATTCTCTACTTTCTGCAACTTGCCAATAACAGATGGAAAGCACTTAAGACATGTAGAACTTCCAGATTAACATAGCCCACCTATAATAAAAATAGAACCTCTTAAATCCTAAAAAAGATCCTCCGGAACTCAACAAAAGAGATCGAGTGAACACTGTAAGGCTTACTACAGTTCTTTCTGGTCATTGATGTATAGAAACCCACGCAGAGCAATTGCGCATTCCTCATCATCCCCATTGCAGAAGTTGTGGAAATCCGCAGAAAAAAAAAAAAGAAACCATAATACATTTTCTTTGTGAATGCCCGGTTTTGGTATCCAGAAGATATAGGTTCTTGGAAAGACACTTCTTTGATAGTTTATCAGACTGTTTATCGGTGAAGACAAAAGACCTATTAAATTACCCAAATTCGGCGGGATGGATTTAGTCTCTACTCTTCTATACTAGGGTTTTTGCGAGAAATGTGGTAGCAAAACGGTGAAAAGTCGGTAATTGAGGTACGCATCTTAAAAAAGTATTTAATATGGAATATAAAATATTTTGTGGAATATTTTTTGAGAGGCATGATCGTCGAACTAAATGAGTTGCTCCGGAACGTAGACGCGACCGTTTTGAAAACCCTTTTAGTGATCCCCAATCCATTTTAATTCCTAAATGAACTCCTCCTTTCTGCTACTACCATTACCTATCAACATTCAAACTTATGTATACGGATTTGTAATACCTTTCCTGATATTTGTTTCATAGATCCTTGCAAGCAACAACATTCATAGCAACTATAACCTTCATCAGAGACTGCTGTTTTGTTTGAAGTTCGGTAAGCAATCAATGGAGTAAAGTAAATAAGGCTTTACCCATACATGCTCTACTTCATATATTGTAAGTTGAAAGTGTGTTTATTATTTCGTTCCATTTACTAAAATTTTTAAAGCTCTTTATAAAATCAAAAGATTTTATTATTATGTGTTAATACAAGAAATATTTACGGAAACTATCCTATTGATATTCAAAACAATTAAATATAATATTTTGTGGTAGTAGATGAGATTGATAATAGAAAATAAAAAAGGAGTTGAAATAATAATTATCAAGAAATACTATACAATTTTATAAGTGTGAGATTATCCTTGATTTCTATATGGACAACAAAAATTAAACTTAGATTAGAGTGTTATATTGGTTCTAAGATTATAAATTTTTTATTATTAAAATTAAAAATTAAAAAGCAAAAATTAATTTTTCGTGAACTTAATATACAAGATCAAAAATAAAAGTCAACAAACAGACTTGTTATCTTTCAATGCAATTCTATTTTTTTTGTAATACTTCTTGAACTGAAGAACGTATGAAAGTTGTTTAATGTCTACTGATAACTCTAGGATCTGCTTGAAATACTGGTTAATGGCGCAACAACAAAGACCTACTAAAATTATATAATTCAAGCTTAATATATAAGCAAAACCCAAATAGAAGTGATGAAGTAAAGAGTATGACATGAAAGCAATATGCAAATAATCAAGAGTAAAATCAGATATTTAAAGTACATTAAAAATTGGAAAAAAAAAATGTTTTGATAGGATTTATCGATTAAGTTTGGTGAAGGATTTTTAGCATAGTCTAAATACACCATTAATATTTAATTTAATATTTTTTTACTTTTAATATCGCAGAAATGTTTTTTTGATAGTTCATCAGATTGTTCATCGGTGAAGACGAAAGACCTATTAAATTATCTAAATGCGGCGGGATGGATTTAGTCTCTATTCTTCTATGCTAGGGTTCTTGCGTGGAATGTAGTAGTAAAACGTTAAAAAATCGCTAATTGAGGTACATGGAATTTATCTAATGGCCTGCCAACCATCCAACCATGATGAGTTTATTCAGTTATCAACATATAACATTCATTGACCATTACTTAAATGTGTTCTAATTGACTAAATTGCGATAAAGGTCGAATAATTAATGACAGTTTTTGTGGCTTGTTTTTTTAACATAAATAGATCCAATACCAATAAAGATTCGATCTCAATCCCTTTGAATATTCCATTGTCCACAAGCCTTGAAAGAAATCGATTTAATTTTAATTTTGCATTGGTTGTCATTAGAAATTTAATAATAATTTAACTGATATCATATAACGTGCTCAACATTTAACTAAAATTATATAACCAGTAATTACATAAAAATACTGAATATATTAGAGTAGAAAAATTATAATTATAATTGTTAATTTTTTTTTTTTTGCCGAGAATGATGCGTATTTATGACAAAAACAAATTATTTAAAAGTCAGACGGATTCGAATAGCAAAGAAAAGATAAAGACAAAAAATTTATTTAATTTATTACAATTTGGCTGACCATACAACAAAGTTTCGGGTGTTTGGCAAGTACTCTGTCAAGTGCTTTGTTTAAAGTCACTAATTAAATAAAAAAGTGACATAAAAACCTGAAACTTAAGCATTGAAAGCTTGTACAGCCTTGGCTATTTATGGAAAAACACCATTGGCCATCACTTCTATTGTTACAGGCACGAGTTCTAAGCCTGGCACGAGTTCTAAGCCTGGCACTTGGTTGCTTATGGACTATAAACTGAGTAAGAAATTCGAATATTTACTAAGATCACTGATGATAAGTACTGGAGCGTTGTATGGTCAGCCAAATTATAATAAATTAAATAAAAGTTTTGTTGTTGTCTTTTCTTTTCTATTAGAATCTGGCTATAATTATAATTTTTTAATTATAAATTTTAAATCTCTTCAGAATAAAATAATTATCTGTACATTTATAGATATAAAATTATAATATATTGACGACAATTAAGTCATGACTTAGATTCCGGCTAATTAAGAGAACAAACTAATTATTATGATCAGATCTTTAAAAATCAATGCTGTATTAATAAATTTTAATACCATTCGACTAAGCAAGATATCATCTTTTTTCCTTTACTTTCTTTATTATTGGAGAATGCAGTAGTGATAAAAATTGCGGTCTTGGAATTTTCATTTATAAGTATAGAACAGAGTTGTTAATATTATACATTTTCCTTTATTTAAATGTGAGCCACAATATTTAATTTTTTCAAACTGATAAATAAAAAAATTATTTATTTAATTTTATCCTAAACTTTTTCGTATTTAGAATACAAAATAGGAAAAGAAAAGACAGTGTTAGCACAACATATGACACATTGCGATTTCTGATAATGTTACATTATTAGATAAAAAAAAATATTATAATGAGAAACTGACACTGGGGAATCTACATATGCAAAAAATAACTGAATAAAGAAATTAATATTTAATTGCAAGTATTACTAACAATATCTCTCACAGCTGCAATTAAACTAAAATTAAAATATTTAAGTTTTGATCCCTTAAATTATTATCATTTTAATTGTTATATTTTTTCATACAATTTTGTATAAAAATAATAATCATAACTTTTCTTAAAAAAAAATAAACATTTTTGCATTTTTTCACTACATTAAGCTCTACTTATCGAGTCCACATATAGCTTATCAATATTCCCCTACCGGCTAGGAATATTTCATGAAAATTTTAACAAAATCGTTTGGATAAATACATAAAATCTGAATAAAAGCAAGTCTGACAACTTTTATCTAATCTTATTAACATAGATACACAGATAGATATAAACTTACACGGAATTTATGTACATACAACACAATTTATATATTTTGCTCATTTTGAATATTGATTATTTTTGATTTTATTTGTTTTATAATATTTACCCCCCACTAACGCTTCATATTTATGCAAAACTAATTAGAAATGTAACAATAATTATGTGTTATCTATCTCTTATTACATATGTCAATATATATACAATTGTAGAATATAGTATGTTTGTACATACAGTTTAAATTATTGATAAATTAATTGATATCTTGCTTCATCATTAAAATATTATTGACAATATTTTCACATATTACTTTCAAAAGAATCACGGTGCGTATGAGTGATATTGTTACAGCCTAATTATTTAATTGGGTAAAGTGTGTATTATTAAAGAGGTGGGATATGTTGTCAAGTAGTGACGATTTAGTCGACATGCTAATATTAATTTCCAAGTAATTATATTTTTACATATACTGCCAAAGATGCAACATTAATATTCTTAATATTTTAAAAATATTCCGATTAAAAATTTTGATTTTATAAAAAGACTTGTAATTAGATATAATTATAATTAATTTGCTTAACACAACTCGGGACATAAAATAAAATATAATGAATGAAATACCGTTAACACAACTTTTAAAATAACTATTTAAAAAAATATATATTATTGTTACCAATATTTCGACTAGGGTCTATCTATATATAGTCATGTTTAGACTACTGTTTCTATAACATAGCAAAAATTCTATACATACGAAAATGAAATAATTAGACAATATAATAACAATAAAACGGTAAATTTATTTATATACAAATATGCAGTTTATATACGTATGAATCTATATAACCTGAAATATTTGGTGATAACTTGCAAAAAACTAGTCTACAACATTTCGTTGATATTTTTGCATGCATTTTTAAATATATAAATAACTAATGTGTTTATATTATTATAATGTATTTCACCATACTTTTTTAATATATAGCAAAATGATCAAAATGTGGGGATTACATTTCAATAGATTCACTCATAAGTAACTACTTATCCCTTACATATGGCAATTGATTTATTACGGTTTATACGATACAAAACAATCCTACACCTATCATAACACCAACATACCCATCTGCAGTGAGTTATTATCAATTTCAAATCCAAAGACGTTTAAGTCTTGGTCTATTTGTAGATGAGATGGCGAACAAAGAAAACGCTGTAGAGAATAAGATCATCAGTACCGACTGTAGTTGGGTAACCGAAAGCCAGCTAGTGCTTATCTTATAATTTCTTAAGCTGTGAAGGGATTCAACGAGCGAGGCCCTGTCTTCAAACCCAAATTTTGGGAAAGAAAAGTGTCTTAGATACAAAAGATACTAATTAATTAATTCATAAATAATTTATTTAGACTTGATTTTAGCTCATTAGCATCAACACCGTGACTGAATTTACATGTTATTACATATAAGTAATATCGATGTTATTAGTCCGGAGGTCATAGCAAAATATTTCACGATTATAAAGGAAGTATTAACTTCTGCGATAACTGTTGTATAGATATGCGATCATATAAATCTAAATTAGCTGAAATGCGGCAAACGAAACTTGTAATATTGGCTGTCATAGAACATTACATTACTCTACAAATATACACACCAAAATTTCATTGTCACAATGTTCTGTCCTATTTTGAACTAGTCTTAAGTAAATAGGTTCGCTATTCTTCGACTTAATTTACAATATTTCAAACATAATAATCAGCTCAAAACTTTCGTTCATCCAAGCGCCTAACAGGTTCTAAAATACTCAACTCAAAATTCCCTCAAAAGTAAGAGAAAAGTGGACTCAGTAAAGCTCATGGAAGAGTGTTCGGCTTTCTTCCACTTCACTGCATAACTAGAAAAATATCAATACTAATATGTTGTCTTTGAAAAAACATGCAGCAGGGAAGGTCGTTATATGTTTTTAATCTTAGACGATAATTTTTTCCTTACTGACTAACTCGGCTATTACTGCATGCCGTGTTAAAAAAATTTAAATTATAGAACTCTCAAAAAATCATATGGACAATATCTGAAGCGAAAAGTCTTTATTAAATTAAATTTTTGAAGCCAATTAATATGTAAGTTTCTTTTTCTTAATATAAAGTATTTTTTTAATACAGAGGTATTTTGAACAGTAGTGAATTACAACAACAAAATTCTTTTATTCTAAATTGATTTGTTGGCGAACCGTACTACTACAGAAAAGAATAGAAAAAACAAACAAATAGAAAAGAATCGAAACAAAAGAATAGAAAAAAAGAAAATAATAAAAGACAAGGAAAGCAAAAGAAAACGAAGGAAAAGAAGGGTAAAAAAACGAGTGAAAATAAAAGAAAAAAAGTAAAAGAAAGGAAAAGAAAGAAAGCAAAAGAAACTTAAAAAAAGAAAAATAAACAAAACAAAGGAAAACAAAACCAAAGGCTTAAAAAAGAAAAGAAAAGAAATAATAAAAAGAGAAAAAAAGGAAAACAAAAGAAAAGAAAGAGAAAGAAAAGAAAATAAAAAATGACAAAAAAGGAAAATTTTTAAAAATAAAAGAAAACAAAAGAAAAGAAAAGAAAAGAAAAGAAAAGAAAGAGAAAGAAAAAAAAAGAAAAGGAAAGAAACGAAAAGAAAAGAAAAGAAAAGAAAAGAAAAGAAAAGAAAATAAAATAAAATAAAATAAAAGAAAAGAAAAGAAAAGAAAAGAAAAGAAAAGAAAAGAAAAGAAAAGAAAAGAAAAGAAAGAGAAAGAGAAAGAGAAAGAAAAGAAAGAGAAAGAAAAGAAAGAGAAAGAGAAAAAAAAGAAACGGAAAGGAAAGGAGAGAAAAAAGACTTATAAATAGTTGCCCTTTAAGTTTTCAGGCCTTTTGATCAATATAAAAGGAATATGTTAAGTCATACTTGTACTGAAAAACGGTGAAGGAATTCAAATTTAACATTATCCTAATATGTACGTATTACCAGCGGCCCTATGCTCCTCCTAGGAGATAAAGGATTAAATATATGTACGTATTACCACCAACAATATAAAAAAATTGTTCTTAAGTCGCATAGAGGCTTGAAATTTAAAGACTTCTAAAAAAATGAATGGGTAAACGCTGTCTATTACTAAATTAAAGAAAATACAGCTATCGAAGAACTATTATATTATTTGAGTCAATGTTTAAGAAAAATTTTAGATGAAGTTGCAATATTAATCTGTGAAGAGAACGAACTCCATTAGTTTAAATGTGGACGCAATTTTACTTTCGCCACAGATAAAAAACTATTACAACGTTTTGAGTATTGGGTTCTAAGAAAAATTCACGTGAAAATAGATTACACCGATAGCACTTGTTTTATCAGGTTATCAGTTTGACATTAAACATGTTCAGTACACACATAATGTGTATTACTATTTTTCAAGGTTTTCGAAAGATACGAAACAAATAAACTAATGATGAAATCTAGTAGATATTTGATTAAAAATAGTTTTAGGAACTGGTGAAATAACGACTGCTAAAATGGGGTTCCAATAAAAGTTTTTCTGATATATTTTGTCTAAAAATTAAAGTTGCTTACTGAGTTAGGTTTCTCATTTTGATACTTAGTTTTTTGAGCTTAATTTGAGCATAATAAAAGTGATCAAATGACTAAAGAGCCTTATTGATGGCCAAATTTATGTATGGATATGGAGAGACCAGTACAAAGTATTGCTTACTGTTGATGTGAAATCGATATAATAAAGTGGAGCCTATAAATAACACAGATTTTGTTTAGCAAATACCTAGATATGGAAACAAATGCAGCTAGTCGAGCTTGTAGGAATATGTTCTATTATTTAAAGTAATGATATCGACAGCTCTCCAAACGTACCGACGATGGACGCTCTCCAATCGTTTTAATCGAACTTGGTGCTAAAATCAATGCGACTTATTATCGGAAAAATGTTTTGGAAGTTGCTTTAGAGCCAATGGCACACAAACATTTCGGTCCATGGACATTTCAACAAAACTCGTCCACAGATGCAAATATGCTGGACTATTCTATCTGGGCTATTTTGGATAGGTGGAGAGCAAGGGGAGAACTAAAAAATAAGTCAACATGAATATACTGAAGAAAGCCATTGTTCAGGAATGAACCAAAATACCGGAAGATCAATTTCGTGAAGCATTTTCGTGACTTGAATAAATAAAAAACAATTTTAGACAAACAGGATATGGTCGCTTGCATAGGTATCACTTCAATCGTCTGATATATAATATCATATATTCTTACACAATAAAATATAATAAAAAAAAATCAAATTTGTTGTTTTACAGAATTTAAATTTCATTTCATAAAATTAAAGCACAAAATTAAACAATAAAAAAACTTTGTATTAATTTTTTCAAAGTTTTTAAAGGAATTTCACCAGAAGAAATTGAACATCGTTCTATGTTCTGGCAAGAATACGCCATAAACTGTACAAATGTTGTAGGGTTCCATCAATGAAGACAAAAATGTACACAGGAACTTATTTATATAGAAGTTTTCAAAAACTATCACAAAGTTCATAAGAAAATAAAAAGTTGTTTTGGTTAGAAAATAATAAGAAGTCTTTAAAAGTTTTTGCATCGAAAGCTTGCATCTGGCTGATGTCGGACACACATATTGTGAGACATTCTGATTTTAATAATATACTGCAAAATGTCTTCTGTTCGGTGAAGAACAGTTGCAGTATAAAAGATGTGTTGATCATCGTGTCACTCTGTAAATGAATGCCCAAGTCTAAGTAGTTTGAATCAAAATAAATAATTGTGAATTTTAACTGTCTCCAAATGCGACAATTTTCTTTGTTGGTACATCCATTAATCGGAAAAAAGTCTTATTATTGAGCAATTAATTATCGTATCTTCCGTGGGGTGCTTCTTCTGGATTCGGTTCGTATATTAACTTGATTTTATAAGAATATGTCATACGCTATCATACGCTGTTGTAAGACAGGCGTAAATATTGTGTGTGATATTGTATATCGTAATGAAAAACTTTGGATCTTCTTCAACACATTCACAAACAGCAGCAATATTTTTAGCCGCTTCTAGGTTTCGTTGAAGTCTATGCATTAGGCCGTCTATGATGGGTACAGTTTTTTTCAATTTCTCCACAATGTTACTTAAAGCTAATCGTAATCTTTTTCTAAATCCAGAAATGTGTCTATTAGAAAATTACAATTTTTTGATAATTTCATCACATTCAATAGTTTTTAGATTTTGTTTAATTTCCAATTAAACAAAACTGAACAGAATACATATTGGTTTGGATAACGTTTCCTTTGGCAAATATGATGAAAATAGTGCAGTCATATAGGACGATGAACTGAATAAGCCTTTATTCTCACCATTCATTGTGCGTCCAATACATCAAGTAATGAAGAACTTTTCATTTATTAATTTAATGGTTTTCTTTGCTAATTCATCTAAATTTTAATTTTCCAAATATTCTTTATATGTCAGTCAAACTAAAATATATGAGTCTTCGTTTTTGCTTATAACTTTTTCTATAAATCATAGAATTATAAAGTTTTTGAGATGATAAAGGCATGAAGATATTGTATGAAGATTCGTGAAGATACAGTGAAATTTAATAATTAAGAATAAGAAATATGATTAATTAATTCAATTCTTCTACAGCTGGTTTATGATTTCGCTCTAATATAACACAGCAAGTAAATTTGTTAATGAACTTTCACAGCAAATTAACAAAATGCCAAGCTCAAATATACAAGTCAAATACGATTTTGGGTCAGTTGCTTAAAGATCGCAGACTCTGAGCTTCATATTTGGCAGGGCAAGAGTTCAATTCTTGGTATTTGCAGCCTCAAATAATTATATATGATTAATTAAATATAAGGAATAATTCCAAAAAGACCACTAATGATAGGCATTTGGCAATACTTTATTATGTATAAATAAAAAATAATAATAAAAAATTTTTAGTAGTTGCGATTTCACTATTGAAAGCAATAGTTTATCGTAAGAGTTTCTTCGTCAAAACAAACGTTAAAAATCAATTTGATAAGGATCAAGTAAATAATAATAAATAATTCATTTAATGAAGACAATCACTATTTCTTAATTTAAATATTAAAATATATATATGAGATAGTAAAAATTACATCTTGATCTCAAGATATAACTAACATAAAAGATTTAAAAGCAACTAAACGCATATGGGTCATTCTTTTATAAATCCACCACCGTTTTGACCTCAACACCTTCGATTTGACTGACGCGAAACTAATGTATTTAATAAAAAAAATACTTCTGAGATCAATAACGTCCTAATATGTTTCATTTTTATGTGGAATTTAATGACAAACTCAATTCAAAAATAAAAAGTAAACATTTTTATGTCATATTTTGTGCAAATTGATTTACTGGTGCTACGGTGCGTATGAGTGACGCGCATGACTCCTAATTTTTTAAATTACTTCTAAAAGAAATACTTTACCGGAAATATTTATTTTTTCAGTAGAATTTATTGGTTAATCCGAATCAAAAACAAAAAATTAAAACTTTTTTTATATGTTCGCTTTTGTTTATACCAAAAAATCATTTGGTGTGAGTTGTAGAATAAATTAATTTTTAAAAAATACTTCTTAGAACAATATCGTCCTGAAAATTTTGGGTATTATGTAGAATTTTATTACTAATCGAAATCGAAAAAATTTTATATGAGAATATTTGTAGTATATTTGTAGTATATAAATTAATTCAATAGAAATATAGCACCCTTGTGTTTGATGTGTTTTGCGGGGAAAAAAAAATATTAATAAATTTCAAGAAATAATGCCATTTTGAAAATTTTTATTTCGCAGTAAAATTTAAAACTGAATTTAAATAAAATATAAAAAAATGAAAATTCTGGGACTATTTTTAAAACGCAACAATTTTCAAGTTTCCATCATTTATGGAGTCTGAAATATGCCTGCTTAAAAATGTGTATATAATGCTAATTTTCAAAACTCCAAGGGTCCATATCACCTAGTAAAAAAAATTTCAAAATTTTATCCTGAGATACGGGTCCTCTTATTTTATAAAAGGATCCTAAATAAAAAATATCAGTCAAATCGGAGGTAATGAGATTCAAAAAGTGTCCGATTTGTAAAAGAATGAACCATATGCACTCGAGGACATTTATTTTAAAGTTAGACCTGAATAAGAAATGTATCTGAATTAAAAACTTTATTTTTATATTTCTTCATTTCACTTTTTTACTATACTTCAATACTACAACTATTTGAATACTTAAGATAGTGGATAAAATTGTTTAGAAACTCGGAATTTAATATAATCTGTTGCTTAATTGCGTCGCACAGAAAATCGAAATCTCTCTTTCTCTATCTCTCTGGAACCTATTAGTAAGGTTATAATCTTTAAAGTACAAAAAAAAAATTGTGATAAATTCTTTTAAATATTTTTATTTGTGCTACGATTGAAATAATTTATAATATATATAAATAATTTTGTATATTATTTATGTAAATAAATTATATAAGAAAAGAAATTATGTTAAACTCTAATTAATTTATATACAAAAAATGTAACATTTTGTCTTGCTTTTTTATGTTTTTATAGGTATTATAAATAATATAAAAACTACTGAAAAATAAACTAATTAAAATTAATTAAATTACTTTTTATTAAATGGTTTCATTTTAATAACTAAGAGAAAAACTACATCGCAATTTAAATGAATATATAAATTCATTTTATTTTTCAAAAATATTTTAATAAAAATTTTTAGAAAGGTATTATTCAAGATATAAATTTATATTTAAAAAAGAAAAAAATTATTAATTAAAATTTATTTTATATATGTATAAAAATATTTAAGAAATTGTGAACTTACATTGACTTTTCTTTTTAATAAAGTTTTTTGTTTATTCACTGCTTTTTATTTTATTTTTTTATTTCTTTTTTATTTATTTAATTTAATTTTATTTATTATTTATTTTTGCCTTTTTATCATATATTATTGCGTTACTTAATTAGATTTTTTGTGTGGAAATATTTTAAAAATTCGTTATTATTTTTTAATATTATTAAAAAATTATAATTATTACTATAAATAATTTTAAATTTAGTTAATTGATCGTTTCTGTTACCCGTTACATAATAAATAATTGTTAACGATTATTTTTTTTTTAATTTATATTTATTTTATATATTATATATTATATTCGCTGTTTTTTTTTTAACATTCTACAAATTGCAAGTTCAAATTTAGTTTAATTTATTTTTTATTTATTTTTTAATAAAACTTTTAATTTATATTTATTGGCTAAATAGAGTTAAAAAAATTTTTATTTAATATTTTTTTTACATATTTATATTGTTTGCTGTCTCTTTTTTAAGTATTACAGTTTACAAATTACAAATTTAATTTAATTTTAATTAAATTTATTATTTATTACTTTTTTAATATATTTAAAGTTTTTTTTAATTGGGTAGATAGTAATAAATAGTTCCATAAAATTGTTTATACTAATTTTATTTTTTTTATTACATACTTATTTTATATATAATTTTTTGTTCTTGTTTTAAATATTTCAACAAAACATATATAAATTTTTTAATTTTAATGTAATTTACTGTTTAGTTTTTTTGCAAATAAAGTTTCTGGTGTTTGTTATTATAGTCTTATAAAATTTTTTATATATATATATAAATGTATATATATTACATCATATATATTATTCTTGGTTTTTAACAAATTTTTGATTTTTTTTTAATATAATTTATTATTTTTATTTCTTTTTAAAAAATTTTTATTTAAGTTTTTATTTACGTTATTAATATTGTTAAATTATTTTGTACTTATTTAACTACGTTTATAATTATTTTTTTGTATTTTTGTATTGATTCCTTAAAATTAAAATTAAATTATAATCTATTTAAACGTTCATATGTTGAAAATATGGCTTTTGTATGAATATTTTGTAGTACTGCTTTATTGTTTAATATTGTTTTTTGAAAATATTTAATTAAATTTTATTTATATTTAGTTGTCAGATTATATTTTATACAAATATTTTGAATATTACTTTCAAAATGATTTAGTTTTTATAATATTGTTCTCCTTTTTTTTTAAATATTTAATCACATTTTTATAATATTAAATTCTTAGGTTCTCTCGATTTATTTAATATTATTTGAACTATTATTAATTTCAAATTTCTTGAGTCTCTTTATTTAATTTTACACTTTTATTAATTTTGTCTTTTTGTTTTTATCTATTTTTAATAATATAAATTTATTATTTATTACTTATATTAAATTCATCAAATTATTTTTATGTTTATAAACTAAATATTCATTTAGTTTTATTAATTCAACAATATTTTTTACATTTGTTTCTTTTAAACAATATACTTACATATATATATATATATGTTTTTTTTCATTAAATTTATAATAATTATTTGTTTGATAATTTCAACTTATATAAGAAAAGATTTTTTCAATTTTTTTATATAGCTGAGATATTAAATTTTATAGTGCCATATAAGTATTTGTTATAATTTATTTAATTAATATTTATATAATTATTTAATTTAATTTGAATAGATTGTTTTAGTTTTAATAAATTTAATTGAATTAAAAATTCTATATAGCGTAACGATATAAATTATTTTTTTTCTAATTTATAATTATATATAATAATTTTATTTATACGCAATTTATGTATATTTTCACTTCAAATGTTTTTCGCGTATTTATTATTTATTATATATAGTATATAGTTTTCTCAAATTTTATGTTATTTATTAAAATTTTTTTTTAATTTAATTTTATTTTCAAAAACCAATTTCACAATATATAAATTGTTGATTTTTTAATTTTGCAATTGCCATAAAACGCATTATTTGTCGCCGAAAATGCCGGAATCGACCAATTTCCGTGAAAGCAAAATTTAAACTAAACGCATATATAAACCGGAAGCTTGGTTGCCACTTGTGGAATGAATAGATTTATATGTGCAAATGCGACCAAGTCGAGTTGAAAAAAAATGGTTAACTCAAGTTTAAGACGAGCCAATGCGTTATGGGCCATGCAAGCGGCAAAACAAATACAACAAATACAGCAAACACAATCATGTGGCCAGCAGCAGACAAACAAGCAACAAGTAAAACTGTTGCTTTACGCATGGTGTTTAACACATACTTACACACACACACAATCGCGTATTGCTTCATAATTTGCGATACAACATCAACCACCCAAGAATATACGGTTACACTACACTACAAAAGTTTTCGGACATTTTCACATGGTTAGTTAATAAGAAGAAATTCTCATCAAAAACGTTTTCAAACATTTATTTTTTGTTGAATTAATGAAGGCGATATAGTTTGTGTTTATGCAATATAACATTTCGTGAAAAACGGTTTGGGATTCTAAAAGAAAATTTTTATAAATGAGCTCAAAGCCTTTCCGAGCTCAGCCTATTAAGAGTGTATGGATAACTATGTTAATCGTTGGCACAGATACCAATGTCATAATAGTATTAACTTTTGTTATTAACATTAACAAAAAAATGTATGCATTGGTTGTATATGAAAAGCTTGCACCTATACATATATATATAATATATTTATATATGTTATATATTGCTACAAAATGAAATTATTTTAAATTTATATTAATAATTTATTAAAAAATAATATATATATATGCTGCTGGATTATGATTTCATTTTAATATAAACACAGCAAGTGAATTTCCTAATAAACCTTCACAGCAAATTAATAAAACTACAGAAAAATGTGCGAACATAAAAGTCAAGTACGGCTTTCGGTCAGTTGGTTAAGGTGCGCTGACTTTGAGCTTCAAATTTGGTAGGACATGAGTTTGATTTCTAATACTTGCAGTCTCAAAAAAATTATTTACAAATAACTAAATACAAGAATTATTTTCAAGACCACTGATGATGGGTATTTGGCAATACTAGAAACAACTGTATGGTCAGCCAAAAATTTAATTAATTAAAATAATATGAAATGAATTTTTGTAGTTGTAGTTCGCTACTGTTCAAATGTATATAATAAAATAAAATATATATATAAAATAAATAAATATATACATATATATACTATGTAAAAAATTTATAAAAAAAATTAATTTTATTTTAAAGAGAGTAAAATAATTTAGGTAGACTTAATCAATAGACAATAGACAACACAAGGTAATTCTCGATATCAATATTTATTGAATTATAAAAAATATTTTTCATATATTTATTTTATGCCTATAATAAATTTGAAACTTCCGTACAATTAAAAACTGAGATATATATTACGTACTTATAAATGGTCTGATATAACTTATAATTTGATATCTTTTAAAATTCTATATGTAGTTTTTTTTTGTTATTTTATTTCCTTTGTTATTTGTACATCTGTTTTGTAGTTAGAAAACATTAAGTACTTGTTTCAATATAATGGAAGAAAGTTTTATATTGACAACTAATTCAATAATAAGGTCGAGTTTATTGAAGATATTATTCTAAACAGGATCCATGGGTCTGTGACTATATTCTCACAGACTATATAGTCCTTTCTCTTCATTAATAATTCTTAAAAGAATTTTTAATTTCTTTTATTTTTTGAAATCTTAATATATCACAACAATCTTTTTATAAGATATAGTTTAAAAATATGCACCTGTGTTGTTTTAGAAATAAGTTTTTCTGCACTCATCTGTAACAGTTATATTTTAGTCATCGATTTAAAATAGTCAGTTTTTACTTCTATTTAATAATAAGGTTATTATTAAAGAAGCGAAACGGACTCTAATAAAAATTGGTCTTAATACCACTGATTTGTCCAAGATTTTTTTTTGAGGTCCAGTTTTAAAATAAATATACCTGCATCTCAGGAGAAACTCTTTGAATCTTTGTTCTAGAAGAGAGGATTTCGGGAATTTGCATTTTAAAGCAATTTTTTGAATGACACTTTACATGAGAGAGACTTAAAATATTTGATGTCGTAAAAGTGATTAATTGAACATTTTGTATAATATATAAAAACTGATCATTATTTTTATTATATATCAAACATTTTCAAGTTGTACGGAGAATTCACGGTTATACTACTTTTCGACTCGTACAAGCGAATGGTTTTTTATCATTTTAAGTCTTTACTTAATTTGATTTAAAGTCAGTTATAATGGTAGTGACAATTTTACTTAATAGAAACTATTTTATTCAATAGAAAGATTTCAAACAGTAGTGAATTGTAATAACAATATTTTTATTTATGTTTAATTAATTGAATTTTCGGTTGATCACTATTTTTCTTTTTTCACTCAATCATTTAATCATTAAATTTAAATTAATAATATAAAGTTTCCAGACGACAAAATTTTTAGAAATATTTAAAACATCTATCCGAAAAAATCTTACAAAATTTATATTTTGCATTTCAAGAGTGACTTTTCTTCAAATTTTTTTAATTCAATTAAATTTATATTAAATTTTTTATTACCATAAATAATTTCAGAACAAATTAAATTTAGTGCTTCTCATCAAAAACTGCATGCCGTGAACCCTTTTGTGTGTTAAACTGTGCCAGCATAAAGCAAATAATCGAGGAGAGGGAAAATTATATGCGACTGGTGAACTGGGAAGACTTCTCAGGAGTTGGACAAAGCTAAGCCGTACTTAGCTACAAAAACATTCTTCAATTCTCAAAATGTAATTTGAGATTGATAATGGGTTTTATTAGGGGTCCTTATGGTCTGAAATATCACCTTCATAAACTACGATTATCTGCTAATGCGGAATGCAAATTATACCACAAAGATAAGGAAACATCTATGAATATTCTTTGTGACTGTCCAGCTTTAATAACACACAGAAGAAACTTATTTCATATATAATTTCTATCACCAGAACAGATTAAGAGCTCTTCTCCATATTTAGTTCTGGACTTTGTTCACAGAGTTTCAAAGGGCTTTGTGCAATCAATAGTGTAATTGGTGCAATAGGACTCTTCTGGCCGCAGTACCGACTGTGGAGCGATTTCACGTCAATAATTTTAATAATAACAATAATAATAATAGTGCTTCTGAGTATCGACTGTGCTGTAATTAAATGTGTAATAATAGTGCTTTGAGTAGCACTAAATATATGTTAGACACTTATGTCAACTATGCTGCAATTTGATGTGTAATATTCGAGGCGTGGGAAGCGCCACCATGTAGTAAATACTTCTTTACTTCACTATGCGTATAAGCAATATCTTTAACAAACAGAAAAATTAGCGTTAAATAAATACCATAGAGACATGGCATTTATAATTTTCACTTACTTTAGTTTATAGTCTTTATATAAGTGTATTTATTGTGTAAACAAGAGTTGAGCTTTGCTAATTTGTTTAATATAATATATATAGCCACACTTGAAGGATTTTTGCTGAATTCACTAGCTCCTCTTTGTATTATATTTTATTATTCTAAAGACTTGGTAACAATTGTCTACAGATCTCAATGGCAAAAATACGTATATATGACTTAAATGATGTACTCATTCATAAAACCTATATACCATATTATTAATAAATTGAATTTGTAATTTTGACTGAATTTAATATAAAGTTTTTATATAAATTAATTTATTCTGTGAATAAATTTGCTAAAATATAATTTTCAATGTAATTCTTTTATTTTTGAAACGGATTAGTTGGTCAATTGTTCAAATGTATACGACTTTTTAAACTTTTTTGTATATTTAAAAATTATATATATTTTACTATAGTCTATAGCAGTGCTTTCCTATCCTTTTTTGACCGAGAACCATTATGATATTTTATTTTTACTAGGGGCCACAAAGTTTAAGAATTATAAACTATGTGATTATTTTAATATGCTTTATGCATCTCTGGCATAATGTATAATGAAATTTATAAGAACATAGGTACATTATATAGCCCATAAAATAGGTATATAAATACTTGTAAATTGTTGTGCTTATTTTTTTAATACCTTTTTGCATTCATTCCTAATAAATTTGATTCACGGACCATCTGCGTTACACCGGTTGGGAACCACTGGTCTATAGTCATCTTCAAGGTACTACTCGTAATATAATAATTTAAACAAGTAGCAACATTAACAGAATTGGACTTAAACCGCAGAACGCTTTTGTGATTTTCCATATATCTGTTCCTAAAAGGTGGTTTTAGTGGTTTCAAGCACGGTTGCCACTTATGGTACTTTAGTACCAAAATTGGTACTTTTTTTTTTTTTTCGTTTGGTACTCACGTTCAAAAAATGGTACATTTTTGACGACCCAACTTTATTGTGGATATTTCCAATTAATTTTTTTTATAAATGCAACTTTGCACTATTTTATATTTTGTTCATTTATAACACTATGAAAAACACAGAACGAGAAAACAAAAAGGTCCAAAAAAATTTTGGACCTTTTTTTACAGAAATGGTACCTTTTTAAACCAATTTTGGTACAGAAAAAATATTTTCAAGTGGTAACCGTGGTTTCAAGTTTCACACTGTGTGGAAAAAAAGTTTTGTATGCGGTTGTAATCTTGAATAAATCCATTTCTAAGAGGTTGTTTTGGTGGGTTCAATTCTCATACTGTGAGAAATCAATGAATGTACGTCATTGTGATTTTCTAAATATTCATTCCTAAGAGGTCTTATTTGGTGGGTTTAATTCTCACACTGTGGAAAAAAATGTTGTAATCTTCCATATATCCATTCCTATAACGTCGTTTTGGTAGGTTCAAGTCTTACACGGTGAGAAAAGAAATGTCAGCAGTTATACGCGGTTGTAATCTTTCATATATTCAATTCTAAGAGATGATTTTGGTGGATAGAAATCTCACACTGCGGCATGCTGACAATGCCAAAGCGGATTTAGATATAAAGGGCTACCATCTGTACTGTTTCTCCAATATGTGAAAGGTATGAAAAGGAAATCGGTTGTGGTGCTGAACTGTTGTATGGCAGTGTACGTTTGTTGGGAAAACACATATCGTTTAACAATTCGTCAACAGAATGTCTTATCAGTTAAGCAATGCGCATGCGATAACAGGCAACACTCAACAACAATTTGAGCGTAAAAATATGAGCACTAAAATCAGAAAAAAAGATTCGAAAGCGGTGGTATAAAGCACTCAGTGCTTTGAGTGATGGTAACTTGTTGAGGACCAAATGCAGCAGTTACAAGAAGCGCTAGTTGCAAGCGCAGACTAGAACTGTTATCATTTGGCTTGTTAGGCAGGACCAAATTCTACGCGGTGTACACTGTACACACCACAAAGTATCTTCAGATTGTTTGTTGTGTACGGAACGAAAGGGTGGATGATTATGATTGCATAAATGCATTTTTGGCATTGATGTTGTTGTTGCTGTCAGCATGTGCATTACATTTATGTGGGGGTTGCTACTCAATGGGGTGGCGAATGTTTCGGAATTGTGGACATACCACGTGCTGATAATATTTGTGTGAAATAATGAACAAATATACATTCATATCAAATAAACATTGATGTAAGCAGTCAAATTGTCTGAAATTTGTTAATAACGAACGGAGTTTCTATAGCAGGCAAAAGAAGCCACAAGATTAGAAAGGGTAAACTGAAGCAACATAGATGTTTACAATAAACAAGTTAATGATGACAAGCCAATGGCGCTGTTTTGTAATAACGATTATTAAATATCAGTATTACATTATTATTAAGCTTAGAAGCACACAAATATTTCATATGAAGTTGCATGCCATCAAAATAGATATTTGCCCGTTTGTGTGGACGTAATTTGTTGGTATTTATTTGATTCTATCTGTTTGCACTCATATGATGTTTATCAAAGTTGTTTGTTATCATCACATATCATCCCTTCACAAAGTTTTGTTAGTAATATAAACTGTTTCGAATGTGATATAATTTGTAATACGAAAAGTATTTATAAAAAAAATGTTTCAGTAAAAAAGCTATGCAAGAAACTACAGTGAAATCCCTCCAAACACACACCTCTGTTAGTTAAATGGACATTATTCTTGGGCGGACAATTCTTCTAATACGAAATTTTGAAACATATTTGCAACAAACTGGGTTACTCTTTGGTTGGACGCCAAACGGTAATCACTTTTTAAGCAAAAGTTGATTGATGATGAGTGTTCGTTCAGGGGAGATTCTACTGTACTCATTGGAATTAGTAGCTTCAACATTAAAATATCGTAAAAAAAATATATGGAAGCTATTTTATGACTATAAAATTAGCATTGGTGTGGAGTTGATTAAGATACGTAAATAGTAATTTTATTTAAAAGCTTATTCTACTCATCATAACAAATAGTTTCAGACTTAAAACTCATTTTACAACGCTTTAGGCAATTCACTCTTTTAGCAATTAGAATTGCTAAAGATTTTTATTGTGTTTCTTTTTCGATTACATTAACAATTGTTTAAAAAAAAATTTCTTTTCTTTTGATACTAAAGCAGGTGGTTGCCTGAAACGGCCATTGAATCAATAAGTTCGATCAGATTCACATTTTGTGATGGTTTTTCTTTGGATTGATACTGCGAGAAGATCTTTTCTAGTTCTGGACATAAAGCAAATATAATTCTAGATTATATTATCATGTGGAACATTTTCTATTGGTATGAGACATTCTGTTAAATTCCACCTATGCTTCAATTTTATTTTTAATTAAGTTTATAGCTTTTAATTATCATCAAATATTATATTCTTAATATAAAATATCATTACTAAATAAATATATTATTCTCTTTTAAATACTTTACTAATTTTTATGCTTTCTGAATGGATTCATCTAGCACAGGAATCGGTTTCACATGTGTCACTCATAACATAAGATGTGGTCAAATTCTGAATAATAGTCTTACAAAGCCATCCTTTGGATGTCAGTTGAACTAAATGTGATGTACATAAATACAACTAAACTAAAATATGTATGTGTGTATGTATATGTATATTTGTATTCAAATTTATAAACATTTTTATATAATATATTCATTTCCTTAGTTATTTAATGCTTGGATAAGTTCAAGCTTCAAGTAAGAGGAAGATGTAATGGATGGCTGCAGCAATTTTATGCTGTTATTGTCAACAACAGCAAAGTAACAACATAAAACTTGCAACTAATCGTAACTTCAAATCAGAGTAAATTATATGTTTTATTACTGGTCCAAAAAATTAAAAAAAAAACATATAATGTAGTATATAGAACTTGAATAAATGAGGTAAGGAATCATTTTATTAACATTTATCCTCTATACTTTGAGCCACCGATGATTTCGTGGGTTGTTTCGCCTATCGAAGAAAGAATACAAATTTTAAGTTTTTTGTAAACACCTTTGAAAGGCAAACTTTCTTTGCAGATCTGAGGTCAATTATTGTTTAGTCTAATGAAGTGATAAACAATAATCCAGTCAAGGCGTAAAGAGGGGTTTTAAAAATACATCGAGTTAAGAAACAGTAAAAGTGCACAAGTGCACTGGCTCAAATAAAAATAAATAAATAATTAAATAAAATAATACATTTCAAAATTACTGAGGAAGCAGTTGATTATAGTACTTTAAAAGATTTTTATTCTGTAAATATGACATATGTTGCAACAAGCATTAATCATGCAAGGGGCTCTCTTTTTAAGGAATCTTACCCAGCTTTAAGACCTTACTTTAAAGAATAACTTAAGTTTTGCCAAAGATTCAAGGTGGTTCTTGATTTTTATGGTCAGTGAACCTAAGTAGATCATAAGCTAATATGATATATGGTAGATCAAAAAGTGGCTAAAAGAAAATAAAGGGTGGCCAAGAGAAGTGCTGAACATTTTTACTTAGGTTACAATAAATATTTTTATTAATAGTTGTAATGTAATGTAATGTAATAGTTTATGGGTTAGGCTAAAGCTTTTCTGCACTGCGAGCAGTTTGATCTATTGTGCACCCCTTTGTATTTAAACATTTAGTATTTCGAGAAATCGAACCAGCTTCTTCGGAGGGAATTTTTAAAGGTGTTCATACACTAGTTGGTATGCACAAAATATTATTGCTTCTTTTGTGATCTAGTGCATCATATTTGGTTATCAGATGTTCCATTGACTCTTCCTCATCACAGCAGAAACTGCAAATATTTGTGTCGATTATACCTATTTTGTGTATGTGTTTTTTGAAGGCGGCATGATCTATTAGTGCACCAGAGAGTGACTTTAGACTCTTCTTGTTTAGGTTGGGAACGATATTTGCTCTTTTGGTAACAAAATTCAAGAATATTGTGGAATGATTTAGGTCGTCTGCGTCATTTCAATATTCAATAATACTTTGTTGGATCTATTTTCTGATCTCCTGCTTTATGTTGGTCCGATGAATGGCTTTTTTACCCTTTTTTTGATATAAAGATCCGTCTTTTTGTTGTCTTCGTATCCTTCATATCCGGGAACCCAAATTAGAGAGGTGGCTAATTAATTAAGTGCATTGTTACACTCTATAAGAACCTTTGATGTGAATATATAGCTGTTTAAAACTTTGAGTACTAATTGACTGTCTGAGAGTATTTTGATATTAATAGTTTAAAAAAAATTAAAACTTAGGTTGACTGAAACGTAGGCTTTAACTGAAATACACGTATTTCGTTAATATTGACATTGTAACCAAGACTAAATTTAAATTTTTTTTAAAATATTTATTCTTATAAAATGAAATAAGAATTTATTTATAACTTTCATGTCTAAATCAAGATTAAGACTATATCTAATATATTAATTAATAGTGATTAACTTATAAAAAATTTCTTATTTAGTCAATAATATTTCTTTTATTTAATTGTTTAAATCAATTGTTTAATTATAAATGGCTTTAATGCCATTCTAAAGATATAGATAAACAATTTTTTATAATATTTATTTGAATGGTTTCTTGAACAATCCTAAAGTGAAGGTTCGCCCTTCCACCAAATTATTGAGAAGAAAAATATATAGCTAAAACCCAGTTATGTATACGTATATAATTATTTAATTTTAGAAAATCATTTTTTAGTCTAATATTAAGTGAATATTAGACCAAAAAATGTTGTCAATAGTTACTGCAATAGGTAGATACAGGGTGCTAAAGAGAAGTTTAGAAAAACGAACTGTCTCACGAATTATTCATGTTTTTTTCAACTATAAAGCAACAGTTGACGAACCATGGATTACATAGTTTCAATTCGGTTTGACTAGGTCCCTTTGTAAGCTCATTTTAGATCTATATCAAATCAATATCAGTTTTTTAATTTCAATTTTGCTTCATATTCTTTGTGATGACATGCTTTCTTCAATGAAGCTTTCTTTGTATTTGACCCTTTTATGTATTCCTGAGAGCATTTAGATTAATTGTTTATGTAATTTTGAGTTGTAGCAGATGTTATATATGAATCAAAATGATAGCTCAATATAAGAATATCATCTGCACAATTTGTAGTAAATATATTAATAATTTTGAGTAAGTCGGAAATAGTTTTAGGAAAGTACTTAAACTGCTTCCCCCGACGTAGTTAAATATTAATTTTTTCGCAAATAATGCTCTACTTTTTCTGGCATGAGTATATAGTATGTATTCTCTGGTAGTTCTGTTCTAAATTAATTTAAAAGTCCTTTATGCCATACTTTGTTGAAGGTTTGTGCTATAAGGAGTACTATGTATCAAAAATTGCATCTCACATTTACAGAACCGTTTCTCGAACTTGCTTTATAGTATCTTATTTTATTTTAAATTTAAATTTATTGTCGGACAGTACATTGTATGAATTCCGTTTAGCATTATCGATGTCTACATGCTCACATATAAACTTAACAAATTACAGACAAATAATGGATATCGATAGAACTAAGTCACCGTAGTAATTTTCAAGCCAATGCTGGATTGAAGCAGAATTAATTCTTAATAAAAAGCAATGCTTAGCAATACACCAAATTCTGATTATTAATTGTTTTGAAAGTTAGAATATTTCCCTTGATAAAATTATAGTAAATTGAGAAGTACACATTAGATTATCAAGAAATTTTAGACATAACGTTTTTCGGATGACACTGTAAAAATCTTTTACTCAATACCAAACCCATTCAATACTAAACTTACCGTAATAGCATTTTAAATTGCCGTCTTTGTTGACGATAATCACACTCTAACGGTGTGCTAAAATCATCTATAAGAGTACTAGCGAAAGTAATACTATTAGTTTCGATAACGCCTACTGTCACCAGGTGTTTTTATTAGCTTAATATATAATTGAGAATTAATAATTTGACCTCACTATTAATAAATTTATAGGCTTGATTTGGTTTATAAAAGTTTTTCATATTACTTAATGAGAGATGCCGTTCGAGTTTGAAAGTATTTTCTTAAAAACTTCTCAAAATTCGCTGAATTTCGTTCCCTCTGACACGACGAGTTGGATGAGTTGTACAACGACATGGGTTTACTCAATTGAATAAAGATTCAATGCGTATAATAAGTAAGAGTAGTGAATGATGCTCAAGCAAAAAAGTGAAACGATACCATTAGTGTGAAATCAAGGAAGAATTTGTAAAAATTACTAAAAAACTAGTTGCAATTTTTGAGAAAAAATATCTGTTTAAAGTATTTAGTCCCATCTATCCTATAGGTAAAGTTTGTCCACAATGAGACGATGATTTAAATAAGCTATACAAGGACGTTGTTATATTCAATTACATATAAGGATCTAACACTTAGGATGGAAGGATGGAAAAATAATACACCAGCAAAAAAACGAAATGGTACTAAAAGGATGGAGTCGAAGTAAACTTTGTGAAAGGTGGAAGGACAAAGTATTAGAAAACTAATTGCAGTTTTATAGAAGGAATATAGTGGATAAAGGAGAAAGGAAGCGGAAGAATAAAATATTAAAAAACTAATTGAAGCTTCCGAAAAAAAAAATTCTTTGCAAAATCTTTGATTTCATCTAAATTATGGGTGAATATCTTTGACCCATCCACAACTCATGAATAACGCACAAATAATCCACGACGAGTTAGATCACATGCATTAGACCATTGAGATATTCCATCGAATAAAGCTCCAATGCTAGCTAAGATGTTAAAGAATAGAGGGTGATATTCGTGTTAATAGACAATGCGGTACCATCAGAGCGAAATTGAGAAAGAGTGAGATTTTTTGTAAAATGAAAGGATAATGTCCAGTGGAGGATGTTAAATAGGGCCAAGAAAAATATATGGTTAAATAATAAAGAAAGTAAGAAATTTTTGTGTAACAATTTTAAGCGATCTTCATAACTAAAAAAAGCCAATTTGATACCATTTTATTACTTGCATAAAATTTTTAGTTTAAAATATCTATAAATAATAATTATTTAAACTTTTGGAATAAATACGAAAAAAGGAATTTATAGAGTGTACCTACAATTTAATTGTATTCAAATCGTTTAAGGTGACATAGGTATTAATCTACTGCATTAATATATATAAAAATAAATGAAAAAGTATGTAATTTTTGATATTTTACTTAAGTCCTCAATTGCCGCTTCTCATATAATTCAGTTACTTGTCTATTTTTATTCTAACTCCAAAGCATACCATCAGCATCCTAGAGACTCGTGCATCAACTAAATCAGACCTAATCGCAGAAAATTAATACTAATTTATGCTCATACGTGTTTAACCCAGTTTGTAAATCCTGTCGGAAAGGCACATAACTTAAATATTGAAAACAGCCGCAGGCGTAACTGAATCTTAAGCCAACAGAATTTTGTTTAAGGATAAAGTAAAAAACAAAAATTTTTGCTATGTGGATGCTAATAAATAGACATGGAATAGAAGGACTGGGTAGGTAGGGAAGGGATCTGAAAGCACAACTTAGGTAAAATTATGACACATTTTAATTCAATCTATTGAGTCGAGATACTTGAATAGAATTTCTAATAGGCTTTAATGTGCTTAAGTTAAATTTAATCATTCAATGTGAGAGCTTAAAAAGTGGCGTTAAAAAATTTACAACAAATAAATAACAAAATGGGAACTGAAAAGAACTAACAAAGAATAGAATGACGACAAAAGAGAAAATTGAAAAAAGAAATAAATTTGAGAAAAACAAAAAATGAAAACACCCGCGGTTACTTCAAATACTGATAAATATGCGTAAGTCGAGAACAAATATGAAAAGTGTTGAAAAAACAAAGCAGCAGAGATTTTCCTGCATTAGCCATGAAATGTATGTGCTCGGCGTGCAGAAGAGCGGGAGTGCGGGAGTGCGGGAATGGAGGAATGCGAAGAACTCACAACCACCGAAAGAAAATCTAAGCGCTTGTCTAAGAGACTGTGGACCCCCTTGTGTTACAGGCATGTCTCAAAAAGCGCATGTTTGTGTGTGTGTGTGTGTGTGGGTGTGTGTGTGTGTGTGTGTGGGTGTGTGTGTGTGTGTGTGCGGGTATGTTTGTATTGGAGTTCATGTCGGTATGTGCCTTGACAATGCCTGTCAAATGTCAATAGCAATGCGTCACGCGGAATGCTGATAAACCACAAATGACTACGATGGTTGTAAAAAAATTTCATAATCATTGAAGAAGTCAATTTAAGTGAAAAGTTTATACATTAACTGGCACAAAAATATATCGGTAATACCACCGACATTGACGTTGTGTCTTACTCGCATACCATAAGCGTTGGCAGCTTGTCGCTTAGTTTTGAGAACAGATTCCTTTGGCCTTATTTTGAGTAACAATTGTCTTTGAGGCATGTTTACATCCTTCACAATTGCAGCCATTTTTCATAATCAGAGAATAGTGTCATTGTTTCTTTAACCAATAGTTTCTTCGCAGCTCTTCCTTTACTGGGACACGAAAGATTTTCGAAAAAGAATGAAATAGAAATTGAGATAATCTAGAAATTTAATTTTTAAATTTAAGCAGAAGAACATGGATGGAGTGACGATATTTATAGCTGCAACAAAGTAACAAAAGATTTTCGAGGGGTATTTGATAAGTCAGTGATAACTGCACTAAAAATGTTGCAAGGTATTTCTATAACATATTTTTTTAATAATTATTTTTGATTTTTCTCCATTTTTCTTTTACAAAGGCAATAGGAAATATCATAAGAAAATTAAATAATATTAGTAGTAATATTACTAGTAATTTAAGTAGAAGAACAGAGATAAGGTATAGACATTTATAGCAGAAATTAATTTTATTAAATAAGTTGTAAAACATATTTATTATTATCATCTGTCAATATTAAATCAATAAGTCAATGTTAAATAGCTTAAGTGTGGACTACCTTTTCGATGAGATAGAAAACTGTTCAACACGAACAAATTTTCATTGAACCTTAAATCTTAAAAAAAAGACACTGCTACAAAATGAGCTTAATAGGCTGGCTGTGTGGAAACTCTGTCCACCAGCTTTTTATATCGGATTCTGTTACTTGATTCTCGGCAGATATCATTCCAGGAATAATTGCTTTCCAGGAATTGGTAATTGGTACTAGCAGGAGCTTCAAATAAACGGCTGCCTTGAGAATCTAACCTCAGAGCTTAGCTCTTACCATGCCGAAGAGTTACCATTACTAAAGACATATGAACAAGATTTCTGATAAAGTTAAATTCTTAAGTTAACATATTCAAAATATATGGGAAGAGCATTTGCATATGAAAAATTTATTATCTCCAAACAATGTGTAAAAATATCTGAAAATAGTCCAATATAGTGTTTTGAGTTTTATAGTTGCATACTGCAGAAAAACGAAAATGAAAGAGCAATTAAAATCTTTTCTTTATAAAATTTCCAAAGCGTTAAAAGTTATAGTTTCTAAATGCATATAGAGTAATCGTAATTGACTATTTCAAAAAGAGCGAAACAATAGTAGTGCTATATCATGTGATGATTTAATAACGACAACATGTTGAATATTGAATATTTTTTGTCACAAAAAGTATAAAGTTTTACAAAGGTCATAATCATTAAGATTAGAAAGAAATCCACTATTTGAAAATGGAATAACCTGGGCAACTTGTTCCATCAGTAACTTAACATATAAGGTTAAAGTTAGAAACTGAAAAATATAGCACATAGATTAAAAACAAATGCGTCTTAGGCGAATTCATAATTATTTTTAACTATGGATTTATAAATAATTTTCATGTATACATAATTAAATAATTCATGAATTATGTATTATAAAATTATATTTTATTTTGGTTTTTATAATATCTTACTTCTGACGGCAAATATATTTTAAAAGATGACAGCAAAAATCACAAGTGTTCTGTACGCTCAAAGGCTAATGGTTCTAGTTGAAAAATGATCCGGGACAATTATCAAATTTATTTTATAAAATCATGAAATACAAAATTTTGTTCTCCAACTCAATATTCGAGAGAACTTATTATGCAAAAGCACTTATTAGTTTGAAATTTTGATCCATATTTGTATAGTCTTATTTATCATTAGCAATATTAAATTCTTTTATACGATATTATCAAGTCGATTCCGGTCATAAAAGAAAATTTAGAAAAACAGTTGTTTGCCTACCTCAATCAGACTACGAAAAATAGATAAAGGGTTAAGTCGAGTGTTTGTAAAGTTAAATTGTACTCAACGGCTTTAATTCCAACTGCTTTATTTCCTGAATTTAGCAGGTCATAAGGGCGATGTTATGTAGAGAGTCACGGGCGCGTTAAAATCAAAATTGTTGTTGCTTTCAATGCAAATTAAAAACTGTGGGTGAATGAAAAAAACAAATGTCGGCTTTTATTTAGACTTGAGAGCCGAGACTGTGCCTCATTGACAAATTGATGTGACGCTCTACATAACATGTATTGTAGTCATTAACTAAAAAAAAAATTTTGACACTCTATATAACATGGCCCTAAGGTAGGTGTATAATATGATATTATCTATATATCGGAATATTATAAGAGTATGTTTATTTATATTTAGAAATATTTCGATATAATATGTACAGTAGAGGCTCTCAAATTAAAGCCACTTGGTTTTTCGGTTAGTTCAAATTTACGAAAAGTTCTAATTTTTTTTATTTCTATAAAAAATTATCAAATAATAACAACTACATAAAAAGTTTATTTTATGGTTGAAATCAAATGAATGTATACATCGCGATCTCAACATTCCCGTAGTTAAGGATGTTATAAAAAGCCAAGCCAGTAAACACAAAAAACGTATGTTACATCATCCCAACCACTTTATGAGCAGAATGATAGCAGAAGGAAGAACGTTCACATGCCTCCGCAAACAAACGCCACTGGAACTTCAATGTGTCCGACTCCAACAGACGGATGTACTACTGAGCACAGTCCCTTTAAGTTCACAAAAATTTTAAGTATTTAGTCACTTTTAAATATTGTTTATTGTCTATTCCGAATTGCAATATAAGAAAATAAATTAAAAAAACAAAATAGTTGAAATCAATCCTTATTAAGCATAATTGTATAAAATATTCAGTAATATTTGTTTGTTTTTTAGGTTTCGTCAAATTTTCAAGAATGATATTAGTTACGGTTATTGTTACTTTGTGAGCCATTCATCTCTTGCTTAGTACGCTATGCATTGTTACCAGGACATACTTCAGTAAATATTACTTTAGTCTTCGTCTTTAATATTCGACCATTAAGTGTACACTGCTTTTCAGGCTAATTTAAAAACCATTTCAACAGACAACTTTCCATCAGAGAATATTTGGCATCAAGTTAAGATTTTTTGCTTCCTTCTTCATAAGTATCAGAAGCAGCAGCAATAATAGCCTCTTTTTGGATGTAATGTAAGTGATAGCAGATTTCGTGACTTTGTACTGCAAAACTACGTAATTTGCCTGTAAGGCCATTCAAAGCTTTTCTAATATCTTTGCTTTAGTGTGCAAATATAATGTATTTTTTTATGCTTTTAAGCTTAATGTCATTCTTTTTTAAATTTTCGGTTTTTTGTTGTACGTTTCCACTGCTTACTTAGTAAGTGCAACTTATTTAGTAAGTGTAACTTACTCAGTGAATTTCATTAATCGTTCAAAGAGATCTCATACTTTTTAACTTACTTAAAAATAAAGCAAGAAATAATACAATTAAAAGTAAAAACGGACAAAATCTTAAAGTTACTTAAGTAACTTACTAAGTAAGCAGTGGAAACATGTTATCATACCATATTTAAAAAAACAAATAAGAGGATTCGCTCAAAAATTGGTACCAAATTGGAACTAATTTTAAAGCTTTTAGTGCATATTTAGTGCGTATTGAAATTTATTGGTTCTATTTTCTGGATAAATCGGATTTGTAAGAGTTCTAATTTGTGACACTCTACTGTACTGCCATTATATCGAAATATCGAACTAAAATTTTTTTTTTAAATTTTATCAAATCTTTTTCATATAAACATTTTATGTTTAAATAGTTATTTAAAAAATAGAGCCAAAGTTTGCTTAACAAAAATAGAGAAGCCGCCTTCACATTTCTTTGTTTTCTCACCGGTTAGTTCTTTGCTTTTGTTTTTAAAATACTTTTGTCCGTTAAAATGTTTAAAGTTTTTCTTTTATTAAATAAAGATAAAGTTTTACTTCTGCTACTTAAATTTCACACTAAATGCAAAACATCTATAAATACTCTCTCCGGGACAGGTGTAACTTGGATAAATTGAACAACATGACGTAACAGGATTCGTAACATCATCAATAAAAATTAGAGCAACAAATAGTACTGGGACATTCCAAATATTCTATTATTTACACGTAATAACAATCAATAATTATGCATTAATTTAATTTTTATTTTTAAAATTTACTTTATTTTAATAATTCTTTAAATTGTTGTTTTATTTAATAAAAAAATTTTTTTTAATATTTAAAAATATTTTTGTGACTTTCAGTAATGAAATTTATAAATTTTATTTATTTAAATATATAAATTAAAATTTATTTATTTAAAATATATAAATTAAAATTTATTTATTTAAAATATATAAATTAAAATTTATTTATTTAAAATATATAAATTAAAATTCCTTTTTTAATTTTAATATTATTAATTACTATACTGTAATAGAATTTTATTTAAATTATAATTTTCAAATAATTAGAAATTATGAAGAATTAAATACATTTATTAATAATTAATATATCGGTCAAGGGGTCTATACTTAAAAATACTTTATTCCTCATGTATTTCTTAAGATTGCTTTCTACTATCTACAGACTCTTTTCTTGTGCACTCATTCCAATACAACAACTCGAATTTAATAGTATATGTAGTTATTTTTCACTGTGATAAATAATATCCTTTTCCCAATCCAATTAGTGAGAATACGTGTTAATAACATCACATCGAGAGCGGGTCTAGAAACTCCTAACGAAGGGAGTCAATGGAAGAAAGTGTCTGAGCAACTTTTTTTTTCACTAACCCTCTTGTTTTTTAATAATTTGAACCTTATTAAACTTGGAACCATATTCATGTGCTTCACAACTTAACTATCGTTACACTTTATTTGCACTTGACTAAATTCAAACTAAGAATAGTGGATCAGATTCTATTACGACAATTTGTTCTAAAACATTCAAGACTCTGTTATGTCAATTAGGTGTTTAGGCAAAGGTTCAAGGAACAGCACTGATTTTTTTTTCGGATAAAATAATACCAAGTGATGAATGCGTTATGTCCAACAAAAAATAATTGGTGAAAATTCATATCTAGAATCCTCAAGTTTACTATTAATTTGTTAATATTTTTATTTGATAAATCAGCATTTTCTAAAAACAAATAAATAAAATGAAAGTTATCATATATAAAATAGACTATATTAATAGACTATATAACCAAATGATCCAAAAAACAATGTCTATTTAAAGCATTGGTATTTATGGTATATATTTGAAATTAATAATAAATTTTTTACTAATAATTTTTTATATGAAATTATTTATTTAATTAAAAATGGTTTATATATAATAATTAAGAAGTGCCAGAGACTATTTCTGTTCAACACAAAACTTAACACAGACTGCAAAAATATTTAATGAATTTCGCAAAGACCGGTACCAATATATTTATAAAAAACATGACGTCATTTACAAAAATAAAACAATTTAAGGACTTGTACTGTGGTTCGGTGGATAAAATAGTATCATTAAGTTGAAATATTCTTCTGTTAAATTCTTTAAGATTTCAGAATATTGGTGGGTAAGAAGCTATTCCAATTTATTCGTTTTTTGAATATAAATATATATATATCATATCATATATTATATATCAAATACGATTCTTCATCTTTTTCTTGCTATAATAAATTTACAACTAAATTTTTAATGTAATTCTTCTAATTTCAATTGGAATATATATTCCCTTAGCATATGCATTCACTATTTTTTTTGTCTAGATTAAAGTACTATTGTATATATAGTTTTTTTTATTATTATATGTAATTAGCTGCAGAATCAAGATGGCATTAGCTAAATATATTTTTTTGTACTATTTATAGATAAAAAGGCAAGCTATATTTATTATTGATTTAAGGCTTTCAAAAATTTGCTTTTTTAATAATTTTTAAGTGGTCCTATCTAAATAAGTGATAGAACCTACAAATAAGAGACACTTAAAGCCTTTTAAATTTTAGTTAATTAATTGAAGTTTGACTGACGTCAATAATAGGAAATATTCGAATTTTTTAATTACTTTAGAGTCTATATGTAATTTGTTTGAATTGCAAATGCCAGGCTCTTAGAACTCGTGCCTGTTAAATTAAAAGCGATCTAATCGTGTTTATCCACATGTAGCCGAGGCTGCACAAAGTTTCAGTGTTGAAAGTTGATTCTTGAGGTAGCCTATATTTGTTTCAAAACTATTCTTTTTGCAGATATATCTGTTATGGATATTTTTATTTACTATTATTATTTATTATTTACAAAGCTGAACAAATTTATTGTTAGTATTTCCTATAATTCTAACTTTAGATCAGTCAAACTTCAATAAATTAACTAAAATTTTTGTTGCTGTCTTTTTATATGTATTTGAACACTTCTAAATAAAAAATATTTTTGGTTGCATATTTTTAGGAGTTTAATTCAGAGGATATGTCGTTTGATGTAAGGTGAGCGCTTAATTAGTTTTTTAATGGGATTTTTAAAAATAAAACTATTTTTAAATTTTATATTTTTAAGTAAAATTTATTAATTGATTTAAACTAAAAAAAATGAATTATTTTGTAGCATATTTTATAAAATTTCATTCCACAGATGTGTCGTAAGCAAGCGCATGATATAAGGTCGGCGAGTAAAAAAAAAGTGAAGTATAATCTGGTTATTAATCTAAATCCAGATAAATCCAAATGTTGTTATAAGAAATAATCTTCACTTTATTTTGAAACATTTCATGATATTTGCTATCTATTGCTCTGCATCTTAACATTTCAAAACATTTTTGCAGAATCAGAATGTTCTGCGATATCGAAATCTGTCCGATCGTTTCTATATTTAGCTAGCCTATCAATAAATGATTTTTTTTTTGTGATAGGTATCTAAAATTTTTACTAAGACTTTCTTTTACTTCTTTTAGCAGTTAAAAAGCATCGATAAGGAGAAACTATATCCAAAAGTATAGCTTCAATTGGTAACTACGGAATTTATTTAAACAACAACAGAACTGTTAGAGAGGCCTCGGTGAAGGGAGGAACTGTATTCTACAGTATAGGTTCAATTGTTAACGGCGGAATTTCATGGAATTCCAATAATGACGTTTATCGTTACATTATACTCATACATGCGTTAAGAGCACCGTGGTATTATGCCTTAAAGGCAGGTAAGAATGTTCAAAAACTGGGAACTCTGTCCCAAACTACAAACGTAATGTTCGGTTTTTGATAATAGGAAACGAAGCTTATTTCGAGATCTAGATCCTATCGCTGCTGTGAACTCAGTTTATCGATTACATTCCTATATTATATGTTATAATACTCTGCTTAATATTTTCAAATAATTTAATTTCTTTAAAATTTGTGATAGGAGCTACATTAAAAAAATTTAAAGCACATAATTACTTCATGAAACAATCGTTCCATTATATATTATAATTTTCATTTAATATTAAAAATTTGAATTTTCAATGGACGTGGTTTGTAGTAAAAATACATTTAGCGCAAAAATTAACATATCCGAAGCGTCAGGATTCTTATCAGGAGTTTGTTTGTTGTTGATATTAGTGTTTTTAATTCCTGGATTTAATATATGCGACCACCCACAACCACAACACAGACGCTTACTGCAAATATAAGAATTTGTAACATTTTATGCGTTTATACCACGTACTAACATGTACTGCAGATAGGTAGTTTTAAAAATTGTGTTCAAATATTTTTTTATATGGATTTTATTAATTTATTCCTGCCAAACTCCTACTGCTATTTCTCCATAATACTCGTAAAAACAAAGTATCCAAGCAATTTGTTGGTTTTTTTGCTTAGTTGAGTGTACTCGCCTCTTTGCTCGGATGGTTAGGTAGGTTAAGGGTTAAATTTCATTTAACATCATTAACATTTAACACCCAACTCTGCGGAACAGGGACAATAACAACGACACCAGTTCAAATGCCAATAAGCACAACAACAACAACAACAACAACAGCTACAGTGTAATTATTATCTGCTAAATGTTATGTAAAGTGTAAAATATTGAAATTAAAAATAGGAAAATTATTACGCTTTCGTCTTGTTAGTTCTCGGTTTCATTCGCCGCAATGGCGCCATTTGTTGTTTGTGTGCAAATGAGGTCCTTCGAGGGTTGAGTTTAATCAGATGCTCTACCCAACACTAGTCGAATATGCTTATACACAGATCATCTGAGCGGGAATAAACTGCAGCAGCGATGCCGGCATCGCTTATTAAATGTGACCGTGGCAGATTCATGGTTGAATTTGAATACTGATTTTGTGTAAGAAGTATTTTTGACCTGATTTATGCTTTCTCACAATTAGATCGGCGATACACATGAGGGCATAGAATTGCCAAGTATCTGCAATTCAAGACATTAACATTAATGACAGGAATAAAAGCAACATTGAGTGTTCTAAGCGTGTGCTTATAATATGAGATAAAAATTTATAGTCACAATATTATAAATTATTATATTTTCTCCATCACACTTTAATTAATTTTAATTACAATTAATAATTATAATTAGTGCAAAAGTATATCAAAGACAGAGCGCTGAAATTTTTCGATTCTGTGGAAGCGCACACTAACTCAGAATTGCACTCTCTCAAATCAAATACAATATCAGAAAGATATGCTGGGATTCAAAGTATACCTCCATAAAATCATCTGAATAGTTTATTATCAAAATTCAACAGAGCTCTTATTACAGTGGTTCATTCAAATGCCCACAGACACTATTGATTAAAAGTGCTTTAGACCAGGGCTGTCCAGACCAGATGCTATAACGGGCCAATATAAATCACTGTACACAATGAAGGGCCGCAGAAAGAAATTTTGTTAAAACTAAATGTTTAAAAATTCAACTTAAAATATTTTATACTATTTTAAATTAAGTTCAATATCTAAAACTTTTATCTAATGTCGTCTTCAAATTCAAATTTGACTTATTCAACAAAATAACAATAATTTCGGTAATAAAATAGTTTGAAACCCTTATAATACACTACTAAGATATTGCTATTTTGACGTCTTATTTTGAAGACAAACTGCAAAGTTTATTACATTGCTTCCTGATAGTAGAACTTGATCAAAACATGACAGAGCCAGTATCGAGCAGGAAAAAAAAACAGCTGACGATAGAGAAAATGATATGTGAAATGCGCCCAAACGTCAGGATATATACGCAATATTATTTTGAAAAATTAGTACTTGAACTTTGAAAATAGAGCACATACAAATCGTGTTTGTGGTGAAAATCCCTAGATACATTCAATACTTTTAATATTCAATATTTCAGAAATTAGGTTTCCTAAAACAAATCTTTATTCAAACATATTTCAAAAACCGTCTCATTAAAAATTTTCAGTCCATTAAACACTTCTTAATTATAATAATATACAGGGTTAGGCCAACTACACACAGATATATCTGTCAAACTGATATTGCCAACAATGTGAAATTCATAACGTAACAGTGTGATTACATCATATTTGCCTAAAAAAACACAACTAGCTATTGTTCGTGAGCTCAAACACCTCAAAGTGAATAAAATGTTTGTGTATCGTACCATAAATCGTTACAGTAGTACAGGTAGCGTCGCCAATAGTCCAACGCTATGGTGATGGTGCTATGGTGAAAGTGAAGTCACGACTTGAACGAAATCCATATCGTAGTGATAATCAAATAGCCAAAGAACGAAAAATGTCCCAACGAAGCATCCGAGCTTAAGGTAACAAATTCCAAAAGGCACAAGATCTTGCACTAAACAAACAAAAAGTTAGACTCAAGTTAGACTCGAAAGAGTGAATGAGTTATTATGCTTGCACGAACCACGAATTTCCAAATATTGTGTTTTTTGAAAAGAAAAATATCCCCATTCAGCAGTTCATAAACTTGAACAGCTTAAAATGGTAGTGTTTACTTAACTGACCGCACTACCATTTACTGCCATTTGAGACTACGCATGGTCACCCAAAGTAATTTTCCATCTCAATTAATGCTATGGACAGCTCTCCACTCTTACCGACGATGGACGCTCTTCAATTGTTTTAATCGAGCCTGGTGTCAAAATCAATGCGACTTATTATCAGAATAATATTTTAAAAGTTATTTTAAAGTCGTGGGCACGCAAACATTTCGGTTGTAGATTATGAACGTTCCAATAAGATTCGGCACCGGTCGCGGTCTTATGAAGCTCATGTGAACCAAGAATGGTTAAAAAATCATGTTTCACACTTCATTACATCCACACAAAGGCTTTCGAATTCGCCAGATGTAAATTCGATGGATTATTCCATCTAAGCCATTTTTGAGAGGGGGAGCGCAAGATGAGGACTGAATAATATGCCAGCACGGATGCGTTGAAGAAAGCCGTTGTTCAGGAATGGGCCAAAATACTGAAAATTCACATTCGTGAAGCATGCAACTCATTTTTTTAACCGTGTGATGGTCATAGTCAAGGCAAAAGGTGACCACATCGAAGTAGAGTAAATGAATTTTAAAATTTTGATTGTTTCCACAAATTTTCGTAATTTTAGTCAATAAAAAAAAATTTTACACAGAAAAGATATGGTCGTTTGAATCGGTAACACTTCAATCGCCTAACTTTGTACAACATGTCTTCGTACTTAAATTTTTTTGAAAAAAAAAATCAATTCTGAACAAAAAGCTTCATTTTTCTTAAAAGTTTTATTAAGTGTTGTGTTTTTTTTTCATATATCAACGTATTATTATCTTGCGGAAGTTATGCGATAACATTCTTAATTTTCATAAAGAGGTTTTCGAACAGAAGTGAAACAACAACAAAAATTTATTTTTTAAATTATTTTAATTAATTGCTGTTTCGAGTATTGCCAAATACCCTTCATCAGTGGTCTTGGAAATAATTCTTGTATTTAATTATTCGTAAATAATTATTTTTGAGACGCAAGTACCAGGAATCGAACTCGGGTCCTGCCAAATGTGAAGCTCAGAATCAGCGCACCTTAACCAACTGATCCAAAGCCAGTTAAGGTGAATAATGAATAATTTCCGTCGAGGAGGCAAAGCAAAGCATATCGCAAATAATAATTTCATAAAAATTGTGACCCGTGTACCAAGTATAACCCTGCCTTTTGAAAGCGTATTTTGAGTTTATTTTAGAAACAAATCTAAGGCATCTTTTTAAGTATGGGTAGTTTTTATGGTTTAATAATGAAACAAAGTGTTATAGTTAAGAACACACGACTCATATAATTCCAATGGGTTTTAATCTACCACTTTTATACACCATTTTTCTTTCGAGTCACATGAAATCCATTATTGTTCTCTGAATAAGTATATTTCTTTTATTTATTATTATTTGTAAATTCCTACTGTGCTGGAGTATTGCAAATGTTAATTGTATTTTAAAATATTAATAACAAAAAGTTCAACTTAACTGCAACAACAAGCAGAAGAAGAACAAGAACAACAGCAACATCCATAATAATAATAATAACAGCAATAATAATCATAGCAAGAGAAAAACTTATTATATGGCACAGTCCATTTGGGTCATGATTTAGAGGGTACGGTCATTTGATGCTTAATTAAATTTAACGACAATCTCTCCAACAGAAATTTAAGTTATTTCTCCGTGGGTGCGACTCGGTATCGGTTACTTATGTGTATTTGGGTGTTTGTGGATGTTTGTGGATGTCTGTTTATACAAATGTGTGGATGTGTGTCTATGTCATGGGGATAAGTGCAAAAGAAAATCTAATAAGAAGTTCATGAAGAAAATAATAAAATGATATATGAACCAAAAAATTTTTTTTTTCTTTAATATAAAAATAAAACGTTTCGAATTTGTTGAAAAAATAATGAGCTTCAGTTGAACAGGTCCTGAGAGGATTAAGCTAACATTTTGACATCCATTATTTCTTGTACTCACAATCCCTATTGGATTAAGAACTCTATAATTACATATTAATACAGTGACCGATTGATCCATAATTATTATAGTCGTAAAATAAACGATATTTTTTATTGCTTATTAGTTGGAGCACAAAAAAAAACGTGTAAGCAAATATTTTAAGTAACGTAGAATTTAAGAGTTCGAGATGCATATAATTTTCAAGACTTAATTTATTTTTAATAATTTCTTTATATTTACAAATATATCAAAAATATTTAACTTAATATTTATATTAATTACTAGACACATATATAAATAACGTCATCCACCCCGTACTAGGTGGGGTGATAAATTTTTATTTTAGTATATTTTGGACCTTACCAATATGATTTAAATGTTTTCCACAGATCAACTTTATGAACTTTATGTTTTTAAGATGTTTCACGATGTGTTGCCGATGGCTGTCAATAACTCGTCAATCTTCAACCCAATTTTTGACATTAATATATATGAAAAGTTTTACTTTCTCACTGAGTTACTTCTCATGCTCTCTACCTGATATGAACTTTTTAACATAGTTATACCTTTTTAAACTACAGCAACATACCATTTACTTACTTAACTGACATGTTTGCACTCTTCTCTGCGAACGATATTTGTCATCTCGGCAATCTGCTATCTCACGGAATTTAATTTCTGAATCATCCAACACAATATCCTTGATATTGATAATATCCTTTTTTTTCACGTGCTGCTTTTTTTATCTACCTGTGCGAGCTGTTATCCTGCAAAATTAGGAACTTAGCCAAGTTTATAGAATAGTTACTTTGGTATATCTTTACCTAGCGGGGGAATCGTGCGTTTCTGCGTTGCTAATATACTGGCCTCTACGCATGTCAAGTTAGGTGAAGTGGGGGGAGGAACTAAATCTGATCAATTAGCTAAAAAAAGCCGTTTTAATTCCAAAATTTCTGGTAATAATAGATAGAAAAAAAGGGTTAAGTTAGAACCAGTCAGATGCATTTATAAAAACGAAAAGCGGAAAATATCGCTGAGTGTGTTAAAAAAAGGGACCCTCAAAAGCTCAAGCCTCGTATTGGACAATTCTACACATAGACATAACAGGTTCTCTAGTGTTCTCTCTTCGAGCACCGATAGATATGCGTTACAGGAGAAACTAAAGGTTAGGACGAGCTTAGTATTTGCAATGCCGTCCAATAGTTTAGTCCCCTGTAAAGACAGATATTAACCTAAATACCTATAATTTGCTTCAATGTACCAAGTTAGAGGTTCTACCTTTGAAATAAATTGGTCATGTAGCCATTGACCTAGCTATTGAGGAAATATGAGCGCACTCCCTAATTATATGTCGCAAAGAAGTGACATAAATCAACCTACGACTGTAGCTGACAGACCCAGGAATTGAAATAGAAGAGACGCAATCTCATCTGCGCGGTCATTTGCTACTACGTTAGAGTGCCCGGGAACTCAAACTAGAGTTACCTTGAACCTCTCGCTCAATGCGTTAATAAATGGTCTACATTCTTGCACTAACTTAGATGAAATGTAAACTACTGAAAAGCTGTAGCTGTCTAGCTGTAAGAAAGAATATAGATTTCTTCTTCGCGATAGTAAATGTTGAAAGTAAGAAAATATTCTCTTAGAGGTATGGTAGTATTTACTAATCCCTAGATCTGTGAAAAAGATTATGCGTATGTGTTAGTGCATCGTCTTGTGGTACTACAACGAACCATTATATGAGCTCAAGTGGGCTTTGGGTACAAGGCCGGCACTCTTAACCTAACCTAACTAATGTACTTTAATTTTCGGTTGAACATCATTATCTTCCATTATATTTCAGATTGTGTGTCTCGTACCGTGCTTTAATTTCCGTTTGAATATTATTATCTTCCATAATATATCAGATGGTGTGTCTCGTAATTATATCCAACATAGTCATAGTCTATTAGTCCATTTTTTAATTTTCGTTTGAACATCATTATCTTCCATTACCTTTTAGATTGTGTGTTTCGTAATTGTATCTAATATTTATTATAGTTCATTAGTCGATGCTTTAATTTTCGTTTGAACATGATTAAGAAGATATGATTAAGAAGAAGATATGATGATTAAGAAGTAAGAAGATATTAAATGGGTCAATGCTTAATCTAAGTATATGCGTTTCTTCTCTAATTGCTATCGATTTTCAATTTTTTTTTTTTGTGGCTTTTACCGATTGTAAAATATATTAAACTTTAAGCATTTTTAACGCAAAAAAAGATTCTGCTAATTAGAAGCTCTTAATATTAATTTAAGAATAAATTATTTGAATTCGTTCTCATTGTCCTTAGACAATATTTATTTTTATTTACTTATTTTTACTGCAGCAATGTCAGAAATAAATATTTTTAAATGCATATATTTAACTTTTGGCATTTTTATAAGTAAAAAAACTTAAAAAAACTCAAGTTCTTTAATTGCTTTGAATTTTTATGGCTTCATATAATGATGCACAGAAGTCTTTGAAATTCAGGAAAAAATGTAGTACATACCAAAATACATATATTACTCGTATATCGTATATCTAAAGCGAGCACTGAATACAGTTATTCAATGTAAAGGATATTGGCAGCACTAAATAAATTGACTGGAGTGGGAGTTCACATTACATTTCCTATGTAAAGTGTAAATTCTGTAAATTTGCAGAAATTTTTATTTAAAAATTTGTATTAAAATTTCATTAAATTATGTATGTGTTTAAATCGTAGAGGATTCAAAAAATAAGCAAAAAATAATCAAAAAATAATGCAAATTTGTACACAATTTCATGGTAATTTTATTGATAAATTGTGGTAATCACTTTTCAGTTTGCAATCAATGTGCAGCTGGGAACCAATCTGTTCGGTTGGGTGCAGAAGTGCAACATGTGCAATATTGAAAAGTTATCCATTTATTGGATATGCAACGGCAGAAAATAATATAAATTTTAGGTATATAAGTCAGTAGTGCTGCATATAAAAAATTTTTCTTTATTTATTGTAAAATAGGGGAGACAGGGGGAATGTTTTTAAGTTAAATAGAATATGAGTTGCACTTTGTGTTTAGCGATTTTTTGCTTTATGATTTGATGACAAATTTCAATTGAGATTTAAAATTATGTATGAATTTAAAATGAAAAACAATTTTATTCAGCGGTCAATAGATTTTATAGGCGTATTATCGTCGATTGACCTGGTTACCACACATTTTTAACACGCCTTTCACTTGTTGTGTATTTTACGCGAATGTGATTGACTAAAATACACAAATAAGTCTATGAGTTTTACCATGCATCATCCACAAACGATTTTATTATAAATTTAAAGATAGTATCAACACCTCGTCAATTGTCGAACACAAAATATATACCCAAATATAAATGAAATAAGTTATACATGTTATACACACACAACATAAGTATCCAAAAATTAATTAAAAATTAAATAAGTTAAATAAATAAATTAAATAAATTGTTAATGAAGAGGTTTTTTCGCACAGTAGTGAACAGTAGTGAACTACAACCACAAAAATTCATTTCATATTATTTTAATTAATTAAATTTTTGGCTCACCATACAGTTGTTTCGAGTATTACCAAATACCCGTCATCAGTAGTCTTGAAATTATTTCTATATTTAATTATTCGTAAATAATTTTTTTTGGGACTACAAGAACAAGGAATCGAACTCGTGTCCTGCCAAATTTGAAGCTCAGAGTCAGCGCACCTTAACCAACTGACTAATTGATGTTGGGTATTTGACAATACTCAAAATAGCTGTATGGTCAGCCAAAAATTCAATTTATTAAAATAATATAAAATGAATTTTTGTTGTTTAATTTATTCTTGCCGAGTGTGACTCGTCATATGACGAAAAGATATTTTTTAAAAGTTATACGGATTCGAATAGCAAAGAAAAGAACATAAATTTAGTTAATTTATTGGGATTTGGCTGACCATACAGAGCTTTTTCAAGTATTGCCAAATACTCATCATCAATGTTCTTAGGAAATATACGAATTTGTTTTAAATTAGTTTATAGTTCGTATATAATTTGTTTGGACTGCAAGTGCCAGGGTTCGAACTCGTGTCTGTCAAATTATGAATTCTTATTTATCACTACGAAAAGATTATTACTGTTTACTGTGTTGTAGTATTCCCAAAGATTTGGAAAACCTCATTTCATGATAAATCATTATATCTCTTTGTTTAATAAAATTTGTACTCCACAAAATAATTCTTAGAATTGTCTAAGGAATCAGAAGTCAGGTATAACTAAATCTGCCTATAAAACTTATTGCTGCACTATTTTATAATTTTATTTGTTGATTTCAGCAATGGTTTTTTATTATATTTAAGTAGAAACATCATCACAATGAAAAACTTTTTTCATCTTCTGTTAATCGGATATTTTTTTGTTACAAATTCATACATTTAATTGATCCAACAATAAATAATAGTAATCTGAATTTATTATTTGATCCATTCAATACTTAAACAGCACTATAAGACCGAAACCGGTGCCAGGTCTTATTGGAACGTGCATGGTCTACAACCGAAATGTTTGCGTACCCACGACTCTAAAGCAACTTTTAAAATATCATTCCTATAATAAGTCGCATTGATTTTGACACCAGGCTCGAATAAAACAATTGGAGAACGTTCACCGTCGTTAGGATTGGAGAGCTATCCATATCATTTTGATTATCACTACGAAACATTTAAGGTGATGTTGCTGTTTATTCTTTTTGCCATCCACTACGATACACAAATAACGATATAAACAATATAAACAGCTCTCATTCGTATGAATTTCACGGAGTTGGCAATATCAGTTTAACAGATATACATGTGTGTAGTTGGTAACACTTGAATCGCCTAACCCTGTAATGGTAAACATTTAAATGTTATAAAAAATAAATTTTACTTGAATGAAAACTATAAAAATTATTTTTCTAATTTATTTTAAAAATTATTTTCTCTTATATCTGAAAAGTCTTTCAAAGTGAGTGAAGGGCGACCCTTCGAAAAATTTGAATTATTTCCCTTCAAACTCTTAACTGCGCTTACGCAAACAATTCTAGTGACGTCGTTTATTGTTTGTCGGTCGTAGGTGGGTCATACCCAGAGATAACTAAATTTGTACCATTTGGTGTAAACATGCAAAATCTGATTAAAGGGTGACTTGTCAGTTTGGCGCCACGAATTTCCATGAAGCAAAGCAAAAAATATTTGATTGTGTGCACGTTACACAAAATCAACGTCCCTATGCTTTATTTGATTTATTTTGGTTACACATTAGATTAAATGGAGAAAATATTTTTATACTTACGTTACTTGTCAATATATTAGCACACGTTTTTAAAAATATCTATTGATGATGATATGATGTGAACATACTATTTGTATGAGAATATTCATTTTGAGGATATCACACACTTGTGGGTTTATAAAAGTATTCTCTTTAAAAGTGATAAAAATGTCTCTTCAATCAAACTACCGATGATACTAGAGAATGGGTCTCTAGTAGGAGACTGTAAGTTCTAGTTCTTATTTATTTATTTATTTCTTATAAAAATACTATAATACTATATTGAATTTACTATATACTATAAAAAGTGCGCTTTAAATTTAAATTGAGGTTAAGCAACTACTGTAAAAATAAAGGTTCATATATTAATTATTATTATAGTTTCATTATTTAGTTTCGATAATGAAGAGGCCTTTAAATAAAGTATCTGAACTTCATAAATGCATTCAAAATTAACTTAATATCAGTGTTTTTTACTCGTATGTGAAAAATCCTTGCTATTGACTCTGTGTGTTGTCATGGAGGTGATTTAAGAGATATTCACCCTTATCCCAAGATATCCTCGTCATACTCATCCTTATGTATGGGTTTAGGTGAATGTGCGATGTGTGAATTATTTCACTCGTGCTGCAGCTTAATAAGCGGCGGTAGATCAAGGAAGCAGTCGACGCTGTAAATTAAGCGAAGAACGCATATAAGCATTAGGGTTTGAGAATGTTGCGGTAAATAATTTAACTGCTAATTGATGTCATTGAAATATTTTTCTCTTTGATTCCTTTATTATGCTAATTTATTTAATTTTTATTCTTACACGTCATACTTGTTTTAACAAAGGAAATCTTAGAAAAAATTAGCTTCTTTTTCCTTTAAGGACTGCAGTTTTTTGAGTTTTACACCGTTCACTCTATTACGAATAAAAGGTATATTAAGTTCTCCAAGAAGTTTGTGACGAAGTGAGCGATACACGTATTATGGAATCCATAAAGATGATATACATTTCTCAGCACCATAGTAAGATAAATCAAATTATCTGTCTTATTAATTTATTTGTCTGTCAATCTGCATATTTATCTAATTTTTTATTTGGTCAACTATTCTTAAATTCTTAAAAAAGTTAGTGACATTTGTCAGTCTGTTTATCTGCTCTTCTGTTCATTCTTTAGAAACACAACGAAATGTAAGAATTTAGCAAAGTCCGCTTATCAAACTGCCTATATATCTATCTATCTGTCTGTTTGTTAATCTTTTCGCGAGTAGTCGCACAAGTTAGTGACATTCGTCTAATACAACGAAATGCAACAGTTTAGCAAAGTTCGCCTATTAAACCGCCTATAAATCTATTTATGTGTATATAACATATCAATCTTTTCGCGAATAGCCGCACAATTCGACGAAAGGTAGTGATTCTCGTATGTCTGTTCAACGTATGTCTGTTTATCTGTCTGTTCTTAAGAACCGAAACAAAATGAGTCGACTTAGTGTAACCCGTCTGCGTGTCAGTCAGTCTGTGTACCTGTCAATCTGTTAACATGTGAATTAGTCTCGAGATGCTTGAGCTAATTAAAACTTTGTATAAAGACTTTTTGTGAATATAGACTGATCATGCATGAAATTTTAAAAAATTGAGTGCCTCTTAGTAAAAATATGTGCATATGCGTAGTAGAATGACACACAAATCTTAATGAAAATAACTTTAAGGTCCTCCCTTACCTATACATATTAATAAAAAAACTCATAAAATCATACACTAGCAGTTACGATATATAAATTCAGCATAACCTGATGACATAATTATTTGGGACCCCTACAAAAGCCCGCATTTGAATACTTTTTCGCCCCGTTTCCTCATTTGACATTATAACTGAAGGTTTTGTTATTTATCAGAATATTCTTCGTCGCGAGATCTATACACCTTTGCTAGCGTTCTGATCATTTGACATGCATGTCCTTAAAAATACTTTACGGAAGGGAAAACCCTTTTTCTGCATCATCATCTAACTAAGAAATGTTATAGGAAATAAGCTGTAAATGTGTTGATCAATTGAGGTTGGTCACATTATTAGGAATATCGTGGTTGTTACAGTTAAAACCCAAAATTACGCAGGTTGAATAACTTTTATTTTCATTCGATATGAAGTTACATTTACTATCTGGGTTCTGTATCACAAAGAACAGCAGATGTTTTAGGTGGACCATGCTTCATTCCACCTCAAGAAGGGTATATATCTAAATGATTACCCTGAATTGGTATGCAGAATTCCTTGGAACTCAAATGGTGTCATTTATAATTGCATTATACTGATACTTGTGTAAAGAACACTATGGTGTTAAACTTTAATAACCAGTAATTATGTTAAAAAAACTATGGGCTCTATTATGCCATAAATGTCAGAGTGTGGCAGGGCGTGAAGGAAATTAGAAATACCATAAGATGTAATTACATTTTTTTGAATTCCAAAAAATATTTTGTCGAAGTATCGTTTTGATGGATGCTGATGGACACAGTTGTGATCTTGTGTGAAAAATGCATTCTAAAAATGTCCGAATGCATTGGTTGTTATCTAACAAAAAATAGCGATGCATCCGATTCTTTTATAAACGGATGCCGATGGATGATAAAAAAATTTAGCACAAAGTTGCGGAAGAAGATTTATATTTTAAAAACAGCAACTCGGTTAGCTTAAATAATAAATACAAATATAATGATCACTAAACTAAGATAGTCCTAAGTAAATTATTATAATTTCTGTGAGTCTATTATTATGCTGTGCCAAATCATTGTTATAAAAGGACGAACAAGACTAGACTAAAATTAGTCTTAAGTTTCAAGGCTCGCAATTTAAGTGGGAGACCGGCTTGAAAGCACGTCCGCTCACTAGAAATGTGATGATGATGTTACAAATTTTAAAATATAAAATTTCATTTTACTAAAATTAAAAGAGTATACGTATAATGTGAAGTTCAGAAAAAACAGATTTTTTTTAAAATTTCAAAATATAATGCCATCGGGAAAATTTTAGTTTACAAAAAAATTTCATAATAAATCTAAATCAAACATTTTTTTTAATCACAAAATAATATAGAAACTAATTTTTGTAATATATTATAATTAACGGTTAACATATGTAACTACATATAAACAACTTTCATTTGGTATAATATTCACAAAAAATTTAATTTATTAAAATGCCAATAACTTAGTACTCTATCATTTACAAGGTCGGAGATATGTAAATTTAAAACTAGAAACTCCTAGGAAAAATAATTTAATAATTTTTTCCGAAACTGGGATATTCGCTTGGTAAAAAAAATATAATGAAAAAATTGCATTCAAATAGGTGGTGATAAGGAGATCAAAAAACACTCCATTTATAAAATAATGACTCATTTCACTACCAACGTAATGTATTTAAGATATTTAACAATTGATTTACAAGGAGAATATTGCAAACATCTTTTTAATTCTAACAATATTAATAAGTTTTGCAGTATTACATTTAAGAAATTTTATATTAAAATAGTTGACCAGTGTTAGCACTGTAAGAGGTATAAATTAATTTTAAAAATGAAGTAAGGGAGAATTATAAATAATTGAATTCATATTAATTTATATTAAATTATAATTCTTCTTTTTGTTTACTATAAAAAATATATAAATATAAATTTAATGCATGGAAATATTTTTGATTTGATTTATATATTCAAAATTCAATTTAATAAAATTTAGAGCTTGAACATAATATGTCAAATGTATGTGCAATAACTTTTTAACAATTTAAAAAAAAATAATATTTGAAAATTTCAATTTTTAAATATAATTGAATAATAAATCCCAATGAAAAATAAAAATTTAATATTTTTAGAATATATTTTTTAAAATTATACTTCATAAAAATTAAGTGCAACGTAAGTGAAATGTAAAAAAGCCTAAAGAAACTTTTTTAAAATATTTCTGAATATAATGTCGTTCAGAAATTTGAAATTTTTAATAAAACTTCATATTGAATCTAAATCAAAAAATAAAAAATTTAATTTCTTAATGCATATTTCCGAAAAAATTTTTTTTAAATTTTGTATTTAATTTTTAAATTTTTTGTTGAAAGTAATGCGTCTTTATGACGAAAAGAAATTATTTAAAAGTTAGAAGGGTTCGAATAGTAATTAAAACACAACACCGAAAATTTTAGTTAATTTATTGAAATTTGGTTGCCCATACAACGCTGTTTCGGGTATTGCCACGTACTTATCATCAGTGGTCTTAGGAAATATACGAATTTCTTTATAATTAGTTTATAGTCCATATATAATTTGTTTGGACTGCAAGTCATACCTGTCAAATTAGAAGCTATGACTTATCGTGTTTTTTCACAAGTAGCCAAGGTTGCACAAACTTTCAATACTCAAATTTAAAAACTAATATTGTTAATAAAGAATATACAAAATTTTAGAAGAATAGCATTAAAAAATATTACCAAACATTAACGTGTTTCTTCTTATTATTTGGCATGGCATTACAGTCCAGTGTGTGTGTGTGGTCTCCTACTTTTTCAAAGAAGGTTGCGTAGCGGGTGTTTTTTTTCCGATGCAAGTAAAAATTTTTGAAATTAAAATCTTTCTAAGAACTTTAATTTTTTCAAAAGAATTTAAATAGAAATTCACTTTGATAATACTATCTAGATTAGCATTCCCTGGACTATTGTTCCAAAATACTGTATAACCAAAAAACGGGTCTTGAAATGTGTATTGTACACTTATAAAAGCTGTTATATTTTTTGTTATTTTAAAAGTAATGAAAAAAAAAAAAAATTAATACTAGTCTAATAGTTACTTTCAGAGTAATTTTTTAAATCCTTAAGTGCCCATGTATAAAACACTTTAGCCCAAAACATTTATCAAAATTTAAAGGAGAATTCAAATTAAAATCACAACATTTTCATTATTTTAACAATTCTTTTATTGGTTGGATAATTTACTTTAACTTTTCTTTTTTCTACTTATTTAAAGGCAGAAACTTATTTAAATATATATGTGGATTTTCTCACCTCCATATATAAGTACATATTTTGTTAAGAATTATCAGAAGTTAATTTAAAATTTTAATGTAATCAAAGTTTTCTTATGCGATTCATTGGACCACAGAAGTTACGGAAAATCTGGAATACATAAACAAGTATCAACAGAAATTAAGCATTTTGTAGCAATAATTTTCCATTAATTCACGTCAAGCAAAGGTAACCACAGCTCGTCCTTTTTGAAGTAGCAAACTGCATTAATCGAGCTATTTGCATATAAATTATAACATCGCATTAAGGACGACAAAAAACAGAAGAAACGAAGTGCGCCAACTCAAATCAGGCATACAATTTTAAAATTTTTTATTCAAAAACGTGAGAAATTTCTATAAATAAAAATATTAACTATATTAAAATATGTAATTGGTTAGGTATTTGCATCACAACATTCTGTGGCGGCTTCGTCTCTAGTTAAAGGATATTTGCATCACAAAAAACTAGACTAAAGTTATTCGATTGAACTGAAAAAGTCTAACTGTGTTAAAACAAAAAACTTTGAAAGTAAGTTGTATTTTTTATAAACTTTGCTGCATTGCGATAATTATGTTTTGGACTGCTTAACAAGAAGGTACGATGATATCAAAAAACATATTAACAATATACGCTCTAAGTCAGGATGATTCGATGAATCGATTAGTTATATGCACTTTACTGATAACGAGTATTCATCTCATGATGTATACTTACTTGCTAATCGATCAAAATTTTGGACATTGAGTCTATGTTGATCCCGACTGATCAACTATAAGTTTCTTAACTTGAAGCTGATATCTAGTAAACATATCTAGTAAAAAACATTTTTTTTATCCATTTGTGTTTACAAAATACTAATTTAACAAACAAAAATATCAAGAAAGATCTTAATTTCTACCAATATTTTGTTGGACATAACTCACTCATCACTTGGTATAATTTTATCCGAATAAAAAAATCAGTGCTATTCCTTGAACCTTTGCCTAAACATCTAATTGACATAACAGAGTCTTGAATGTTTTAGAAGTAATTGTCGTAACAGAGTCTAATCCACTGTTCTTAGTTTGAATTTAGTCAAGTGCAAATAAAGTGTAACGATAGTTCAGTTGTGAAGCACATGAATATGGTTCCAAGTTTAATAAGGTTCAAATTATTAAAAAACAAGAGGGTTACTGAAAAAAAAAGTTGCTTTGACACTTTCTTCCATTGACCCCCTTCGTTAGGAGTTTCTAGACCCGCTCTCGATTAATAATACGGTTAATAACACATATTCTCACTAATTGGATTGTGAAGAGGATATTATTAATCACAGTGAAAAATAACTTCATATACTATTAAATTCGAGTTGTTGTTTTGAATGAGTGCACAAGAAAAGAGTCTGTAGATAGTAGAAAGCAATCTTAAGAAATACATGAGGAATAAAGTATTTTGAAGTATAGAAACCTTGACCGATATATTAATGTAAATGTATTTAATTTTTCATAATTTCTAATTATTTGAAAATTATGATTTAAATAAAATTCTATTACAGTATAGTAATTAAAAATATTAAAATTAAAAAAGGAATTTTAATTTATATATTTTAAATAAATAAATTTTAATTTGTATATTTTAAATAAATAAATTTTAATTTATATATTTTAAATAAATAAATTTTAATTTATATATTTTAAATAAATAAATTTTAATTTATATATTTAAATAAATAAAATTTATAAATTTCATTACTGAAAGTCACAAAAATATTTTTAAATATTAAAAAAAATGTTTTGATTAAATAAAACAACAATTTAAAGAATTATTAAAATAAAGAAAATTTTAAAAATAAGAATTAAATTAATGCATATTTATTGATTATTATTACGTGTAAATAATAGTATATTTGGACTGTCCCAGTACTGTTTGTTGCTCTAATTTTTATTGATGATGTTACGAATCCTGTTACGTCATGTTGTTCAATTTATCCAAGTTACACCTGTCCCGGAGAGAGTATTTATAGATGTTTTGCATTTAGTGTGAAATTTAAGTAGCAGAAGTAAAACTTTATCTTTATTTAACAAAAGAAAAACTTTGAACATTTTAACTGACAAAATTGTTTTAAAAACAAAAGCATCGTATAGTTAAAAAAAAGAAATAAGAAGGCGGTTTCTCTATTTTTGTTAAGAAATCTTTAGCTCCATTATTTAAATTTTATTTTAATATGAAAGTATTATTTGAAAAAAGTGAAGAACAAAATAAAAATATTATTTTGTCAAAAATTTTAACACTACTTTATATATTATAATATTAGAAGACAGCTTTTCCCGTGTATTGTATTGTAAGATTTTTGAATATAAGAAAACAGGATCTCATAATACTCTACATATGGAAAATATACTTTGTGGTTCATGCACTTCGCATCCTATATTTAATCAACAAATTACCTATAATTATTAAATAAAATATGAAATCTGAATCAAAATGTATTTTGTCGCCTTCAAAAAGCGTCCCTTTAATATATAAATTTTCCAGCTGCAAACCTTCCTGCATTTTCTGTTGTCTAAATATCAACTCTTGGTCATCTTGTTCGTTTGTATGTTTTTTTTTTTTTTGGTGAGCTTAATCCACTTGAAGCGCCTTACCTGAAGCAATAATTTTATAGTTGCAGGACTTAAAAAAATAAAAAAAATGGGTCCATGTCAGATAAGTACAGCCATTCACATTCTTTGAATTCGTTGTCAAATATTATTTAAACTAGCAGATTCATTACAGGTATTTTTTAAAATATAATATTTAGATATTTTTTGTAATAAATATATATTTATATATATTACTTTATATTGCACACACCTTTTTTCAAAATGAAAGTACATGACCTGAATATAAAAAAGTTAGTTTATACTTTGTTTAATAGATACATTTTCGGTTACCCAGTAACTAAGCAATAAAAAAATTCATTTCTTTTTTGCTTTTCAATTAAAAATGTATTTATAAATCGTCTCTTGTTGTTTAGTGTCTTCACTTAATAGCCCATTTCTTAAGACATTTCAACAAATTTTAGTAATATGAAAAAGTCCAAGATTAACACGTCTATTAAGAAAATTGGACAGAAAACCGAAATCAAGTAAGGAAGTGTTTGCAAATCTGGTACACAGTTGGATCCAAACTTAATTACGATAGCACTGGGGTAAGCTTACTGTGACGTTTTTTTTTTGAAAACCTTGCAAATGGGTAAACATCCAATTGTACTTTTACAGAATTACTTGCCATCGATACTCTGGGTTCATGAATATAGCAGGCAAACGGACCTAGTGCAGCCTAGTGGTCTTAGATATGTTGGACAACTGCTTATCTCTATAAAAAGAACTGGAATAAAAAGTGAACGCATTACATTGCCAAAAGGGCTTATGGTAAACCAATTCAGGTACTATTGTTATTATTATTATTATTGAGTAAGGGATCGTGCACTGCGACCTAAAAGATCTATTGTGCCCCTTTGTCGGGTTAGAGTATTTCTCCAAGTCCGATTTCTTTAATGAAAGACAATATGGATCCTATCTTCCCCAGTCTTGAATCCTTATTATCCATGAAATACCCTCCTAGGTGTTTCTTTCGCTTATGCATCAGTGCAGGGTACCCCCCAAGCACATGGTATGCCGTTACTCTCTCTTCCCTGCAGTATCTGCAGTCTGAGTTGGATTGAATTCCTAACTTCGATAGGTGATTATTCAATCTGCAGTGACCGGCCAATAATCCCGTAATAATTCTTATGTTAGTTTTTGATTGTACTATGCAATCTTTAAAGCGTTTTAGGTTGTAAGTCCCTAAAAGCATTTTATATTGTGAGAGTCTTGGTAGCATTAACCAATAGAGTTCTCTCTCTTTTTTCTCTGCGTCATTCATAATAATGGATAGAGCTCCTTCATAATGGTTCTGGGCCTATCATTCTTGATACCGCGCCTCTTCTTGCAAGTTTGTCTGCCATTTCATTACCCTGGATACCAGTATGTCCCGGAATCCATAAAAGGTGCACCTGATTGATCCCACCGAGTATGTTCAGCTTGTCAATGCAGTTTGGATGTTACCTGGTAAGATGTGAGTGCCATTATAGCTGCCTGGCTGTCAGTCAGTATTGCAATTTTACGGTTCCGGTAGTTACGTTCAAGATTGAAACTGGCGCATCTATCTATCGCGTATATTTCCGGTTGAAAGATGGTTGTATTGTTTCCTAATGCTTCCCAGTATTTTTTGCCTGGCCCATAAACACCAGCTCCAGCTCCCTTATTGGTGAGAGAGCCGTCTGTATACCATGGTACTAGGAAAAAACTGATTTAAAAACTAATGAATCAAATTTAAAGACCAAACATATGATAAGATATTCATCATCCCATCTAAAATAGACTCAAATGGACTTCTTATACCTGTGCAAAGAGTACATCAAAACATTTACTGAGTTTCTGTTAGTAATGTGTAGGCTGAGGCACCATTTACACATAAAGAGCCGTTGCATATACCAATATTTGCCAATTTTATAAACTTGACGTTGAAACCTATAAATACATTCTCTGTAAATATACGAAACTCAGCACCAACAGACTTGTAGGGAACAAAAGTTGCCCGTTCATTAAAAATACAATCAACAATCGATTACTTAAGGCGCTGTATATACAATCCCTCTCTTGCTTAATAATAATAATATTTAAAATCTTACGAGTATTAATTTTTTTATCGTCTTAGCTTAACTACAAGAAAAAAAATATGTCTTTGCTTATATTTATATTTTTATATCACTGTATAAATTGTAATTTATTTAAACTTTCAAAAATGTACACTAATAAAAAATTTGGAATTTCTTTTTTATAAGACGTTTACTACCGATAGATAGGCCCCATTCATTGATTCTTCTTTTGCACTTCTATTTTGGCACCTATATCTGCTTTAAGGATTGATTCTTCTTTTGCACTTCTATTTTGGTCCCTATATCTGCTTTAAGGATTAATATTGAAATATATTTACCTACGAGATATTTAAGTTACCCTTGATTTTGATTTATTCAGTGTTTCCCGTTCTGTGAATTCTAATTTGCAATAAAAAATAATTTTGTTAAATATGAAATCTACAATATGAATCTATAATATCCCACTTACTTATTGGCTGAGTTTTGAAAATAAAAATGACGTCTTCTGGTACATGTTTGTGCTTGAATGATAGGTTTTTTTTAATTGAGTTTCTGTTAATGAAAGGACATTACATATTACTGTAAAATAATAATAATAATAATAATATATATATATACACATTTTATTTATTTTTATTTATCAAAAATGTTTAAACAATGAAAAATATTGAGAAAGTGACAGTACTTCAAGAAACAGAAACATGTTGACACCTTTTATGTGAACTCTACAAAATAAAATAAAGCAGCTCTTAAACAGTCTATATCCCATAAAAACTCAATACAGTGACATCTTTCAGTGGCTGTATTTGTATACAGCTTTGGCCCTAAATGAAACTTGGTATTATTTGATGCAAGGCAGGTCTACCTGGGAAAAGTTATAGCTGTAAGAGAATGTATGGCTGAGTTTTAAACGGATAAAGTTTTAAACAGTAGCACATTTATGTTTTCAGTTCTGCTAAAATTACATCTAGTTTGTACGTTGACTGAAACATGTCTCTAAATAATATATGTTTTCAATTCAATCTTTCCTTTTCGGGGTTTCCGATTAAAGAGATCTCGCAGAAAATTGCAGAGCAGATGAGTTAAGAAAAAAAGGGTCATTTCTAACCTTGGAAAAATCTGAAAAATCGGTAATCGTATGTTTTAATCGTTAGAAATTAAGTTCTTGAATACAAGTTAGTCCCCTTAAATAAAAGAAGTCTCTTTGAAATGTTCCGGAAATACATAGTTGCTTAAGAAACTATGAATTATTTATGTAATTTTGATCTATACTGCAACTGTGAGGATAAAAAGAAAGTCTTCTACTGTTCAGTGCATGCACAACCTAGATTAAACATTTTCGTGTTTTAGTTTCTAAGAATATTAGTAAGGATCTTAGGTTTTGGTATAGGCTTGAGATGGCTTCTTTACAGTAATAGGTTCGGCCAATAAAGCTAAAGGTAGATATCTATATGATCGGCAATATTACCTAACCTAAATTATTTACACTTTTATAGGAGATAGATAAAACTAGCAGTAAGAGCTCGAAAAAAAAAATTAATAAATTAAGCATTAGCTAAAATCCAAACCTCTAGTATTAATATAGTACCACAGTTCACCGTTGCATCCACGTATCAAAGTTCTGATACTTGCGTTTACAAAAATTCTTTTTAAGTTACTTGATATATTGTTTGACTATAAGAAACATAATCAAAAGGTATTATACTTACATATAGATGGACACACTATAGCTTACTTTTAAATGACTTCACCGAAACTTTTAATTTTCCAAACCTCAATTGCGCAAGGATAGCACTTGTAATCGGTTGCCCGACCACCATGTGCACGATAAAAGTTGTGCAGATTAGGAAATTTAAGTTGACCTAGTTGATTATACTTTGGTTTGATAGCGAATAAGCTGGGTGTGACGTAACTTAATGTCCTCAGTCTCTCTTTCTTAAAGATATGTAAGCCAGTACTTAAGGTTATCATATAACCATTGCTAAGAATCATTTTCGTTTTCTCTAAATCTGGTTTAAAATCAATTTTCATACCAACTTTACGTTTGTCATTGAAGGCATACACCAACTTCTGTAAGAGTTCATGCTGCTTGTCCGCATCCTGCTCTGCAGGTTTGGTGCAGATTTTCACAAATGACAGTTGTCTGCATTTGAGAGTAACAGCTTTGAAAAATCTGAATAGATTTTTTATTTCATGCTCTTTACTGAGTTGCGGTTCTTCTAAGATCATCTCTTTAAGATTTGTTTGTAGATACTTACCAAAAAGTTGACCATAACCTTGTATAATGTCATCATTTTGGATTTCGAATTCTACTATGAGATGTCTATTCAAAAGTAAATTGTTGATGTGATGACGGATAAGTCCAATTCGTTCTATAGAGTCCCTAATTGGTCCATAGCATGCAGTTTTATCCTTCTTGCACTTTTTATAAATGTATTCATCAACTAAATGTGGAACAATTTTTTGATAAAGAAACTCAGCCTCAAGTATGCGTCCAGTTTTATCATAAATAGATGCAATATCCAAAAAGTCATAAACGTCTTCTTTATCCATGATTTTCTACTTTTTATCTCTAAAACGTTTTCACTAAGAATTTTATTAACTGAAATTTTTCATTGGAAATGTTTAACTGAAAAAAAAAATTTGTTTTAAATTTTCTTGAAACAACAAAAACAATTGATTGTATCTGAATATTTTTTTTTTAATAAATAAAAAAACTTTACTCAGTGGACTACTAGATTATATATGTTAGTTCTCAATTTTATTTGGTTTTGGCTTTTGAGAAACCACAAATTGTTACGAAGGAGTTTTATAACAATTTATGGATCAATTTTTTTAAATTATTTGGCAATGTCATTTAATGTAAACTTTACGGTTCCTCGGAAATTTAGGAAATATATTATTTCTTAAGTATTACATTTGTGGCGAGATTGCTCTACTCTACACGAGATTATGTGCCTTAATCATCTATATTACAAATGATTGTAAAGATTATACGAAATGTGATTAAGATGTAATAAGAATATCGAAATCGTATACACTGTATCCTGTTTATCGAGTCGGGTCTGTTGTTGTATATTGATTCCACTATCAGCAGTGTATGTATTAACCATCAGATGAATGTGATGCTTAGTTTGTGCTTCCCGATCGATAGAGGAAGACGTAGCTATATTGGTGTGTTATCGATGATTTTTTGTATGGCGAAATGTCGAATCAGAACGTTTAATGAAATTTAAGTAGAACTTAGTGCAGAAAAGCATTTAATACTGTAACGACACGGATTCGTCGTTTTAATTCTGCTGAGGTATTACTCAGTCGCGGTCCGGGTCGTTGCAATAAATTTGTTTTATTGACTAGTTCGAAGCTGGTAAACCAATGAGTGGAAAGTAAAAGACCGTTTGCTTTTATTATTTAAAATTTATTTAAAGTTTTCTTAAATAACTTATTCTAGTCTTGATTCTACTCAGTAAGTTTTATCCAAAGACGTCAGAACATCAAAGGGTTTTTCCAAATCTACGTAATTAGTTTCTAGCCAAAGACGTCAAAACATCAAAGGCGTTTATAAAATCTATTCAATAATTTTTACCCAAAGACGTCAGAACATCAAAGAGTTTTTTCCAAATCTACGTAATTAGTTTCTAGCCAAAGACGTCAAAACATCAAAGGCGTTTATAAAATCTATCCAATACCTTCTACTGATTTATTAAGCCTTAGCGTCGAAACACCATGGGCTTCTAAAAAGGGACTTAGCGCTGGAGTAGTGATCTACTCACTTCGGTGTGCCGGTGCTAAGTGATCTTTCATATAAAATCTCCGCTATTTATATACGACACTTTGCTTTGCTTAAATGCACGCACAACCGCACAAGTGTAATTCGCGGTTGGCTTTGTTTTGCTTGTCGTGTGTGCGTGTGTTCGCGGTTGGCTTCGTTTTGCGTATCGTTTGTGCGTATGTTCGCGGTTGGCTTTGTTTTGCGTGTCGTTTGTGCGTATGTTCGCGGTTGGCTTTGTTTATTTGTTTAAATATATAAATCGAGTTTTATCCAGACGATTTTTAATAAAAAATAATAAGTTTTATGTAGGGCGGAATTTGTACAAAATTCCGTCCTTACATTTCCCTCCTTCTTCGGGGGATTTGAACTCGACTACTTCGTTGAATGGTTTCGTGTCCGCTTTCTAGGATTCCTAAAAACTTTGAGGAATTCATCTTGATGTGTACTGGTGTAATCCTGCTCACGTGGTACATCTGGACTTTGAGTTTTCGACTCTGTGTTGAGTTTTAAATTTCGCAGACGTGGTACATCTGGACTCTGACTTTTCGACTCTGGGATGAGTTTTAAACTTCGCTGACGCGGTACTTTTGGACTCTGACTTTTCGACTCTGTGTTGAGTTTTAAACTTCGCTGACGCGGTACTTTTGGACTCTGACTTTTCGACTCTGTGTTGAGTTTTAAACTTCGCTGACGCGGTACTTCTGGACTCTGACTTTTCGACTCTGTGTTGAGTTTTGAATTTCGCTGACGCGGTACATCTGGACTCTGACTTTTCGACTCTGTGATGAGTTTTAAACTTCGCTGACGCGGTACATCTGGACTCTGACCTTTCGACTCTGTGATGAGTTTTAAATTTCGTAGACGTGGTACATCTGGACTCTGACTTTTCGACTCTGTGATGAGTTTTGAACTTCGCTGACGCGGTACATCTGGACTCTGACTTTTCGACTCTGTGATGAGTTTTAAATTTCGTAGACGTGGTACATCTGGACTCTGACTTTTCGACTCTGTGATGAGTTTTAAATTTTCCTGACGCTGTACATCTGGACTCTGACTTTTCGACTCTGTGATGAGTTTTGAACTTCGCTGACGCGGTGGTACTAAGCACCTACAAGGTGTCTGCTCTTGTAGATTTTCTTGCTGGGCTTTTAAATAATCTCGAGGTTGTACGCGTCGTGTCGTTATGCTTGACTTTGGTAGTGATGCTGAAGTCACATTTCCAGTTATAAATGCTGTTGCTTGCTTAGCGGTTGATTGGTTCTGAGGCTGATTCCTTCGTTTCTGATCAGGAATGGACGACTCGAAGCTTAGACTATGGATAATTTTATCCCGTGCTGGCATATTGGGTATGCTTCTCATTGTATTTTGTACCACCATCGCTTGAGGGGACTCGACTATCATGCGCCCTACGTTCACTTCACGGACACGATTACGGCTCACTTTATCCTGTTCTGTACTTAGTTCTTCGAAGTCATCGGCAAGTGTTGTTAATTCATTTAGGCTTGTAAACTCTGAACGTTTAATGTACATCCGGTAGTCTGCCTTCATGTTTCGATACACCCGCTCCAATTGCGAACCTGGATCCATGCCAGTGTGACGCATTAGATTTATAATGTCAAGTGAGTAATCCTTGAAACTTTCTTTTGTCTTTTGTAGTCGTGTTCGTACCTCATTTTCTAAGTTTTCGAAATATCTACATGATATGAAGAATTTGAAGAAATCTTCCTTGAAGCTTGACCAGAGGAGCCAAGGTTTATGGTTGTTACGGTACCATCTTAATGCTTTGTCTTCAAAGAGTATTGGCATCATCTTGGGAATTAGATTTACATCGATACTGTACATAGCCGCCAGTTCCTCTATGTGATCGATGAAATCTAGTGGATCCTTACCACCGTCATATTTACAGGACCACTTCTGTACCTCTTCAACCATCTGAAGGTAGGAGCGCACTGGAGGATTTATTGAACTTCCACATGTTCCTGGTATTCCTCTCGATCCCATCGACATTATTTCTTCTTGTGATATTTGTTAATATCTTATCCTCTGGATCTTAAATTTCCATTTGAGCCTTGACCACTGTGATTTGACCAATCAGGTCCCTGGTAATTCTTTTCTTCCCACTTGGAATACTATCGAACACAAGTCCCTGCTCGGGCGCCAATTGTAACGACACGGATTCGTCGTTTTAATTCTGCTGAGGTATTACTCAGTCGCGGTCCGGGTCGTTGCAATAAATTTGTTTTATTGACTAGTTCGAAGCTGGTAAACCAATGAGTGGAAAGTAAAAGACCGTTTGCTTTTATTATTTAAAATTTATTTAAAGTTTTCTTAAATAACTTATTCTAGTCTTGATTCTACTCAGTAAGTTTTATCCAAAGACGTCAGAACATCAAAGGGTTTTTCCAAATCTACGTAATTAGTTTCTAGCCAAAGACGTCAAAACATCAAAGGCGTTTATAAAATCTATTCAATAATTTTTACCCAAAGACGTCAGAACATCAAAGGGTTTTTTCCAAATCTACGTAATTAGTTTCTAGCCAAAGACGTCAAAACATCAAAGGCGTTTATAAAATCTATCCAATACCTTCTACTGATTTATTAAGCCTTAGCGTCGAAACACCATGGGCTTCTAAAAAGGGACTTAGCGCTGGAGTAGTGATCTACTCACTTCGGTGTGCCGGTGCTAAGTGATCTTTCATATAAAATCTCCGCTATTTATATACGACACTTTGCTTTGCTTAAATGCACGCACAACCGCACAAGTGTAATTCGCGGTTGGCTTTGTTTTGCTTGTCGTGTGTGCGTGTGTTCGCGGTTGGCTTCGTTTTGCGTGTCGTTTGTGCGTATGTTCGCGGTTGGCTTTGTTTTGCGTGTCGTTTGTGCGTATGTTCGCGGTTGGCTTTGTTTATTTGTTTAAATATATAAATCGAGTTTTATCCAGACGATTTTTAATAAAAAATAATAAGTTTTATGTAGGGCGGAATTTGTACAAAATTCCGTCCTTACAATACCTTAAACAATGTTTGTCTAGTTTCAGAGAAGTCGTGGACCCATTAAATATAATACGAATTGTGGGCGTTTCGACGTGACCATCAGTGATGAAAATATGGAAGATATTAAACATATTAGGTTTTCTGATAGAATAATTGTTATAAAAAAGGTTGTTGTACAAATAATAGCGTCATTTGGATCATTTGAAGTGATTTTAAAGAAAGAAAAGTGTCGGTAGAAACTGATAAAAAATAATTGACATAATTTTTAATCACCTATTGATATTTGCTATATCTTCAAGCTAATCCAGTATTGTAAGATGATCAATGAAGAATATTTGAATTATATTATACCTCAAGGTAAGATTCAATACTATTTTACAGTATTTTTATTTAAAAAAATTATTCAACGTCTATAAATACACTTTAACCGATATAATGTTTATGTGTTATGAGATAACGATTAATATACGTAATTAATTAATTCCGTTGTTCGAATTGTAAGAACTTTTTCATTGTATCTTACACGAGTATATATTGGGTCGTTTAGTAGTACTTATATAAAGTAATTAATTAAGTTATACACCATATTTACAATAGCCATACTTCTATTAAAAAAAATGAATAATATAATTTTTATTAACCGTAAAATACAATTATTATTTATATTTAAACCCCGACGTTTCGAGTTTTCTTCGTCACCTCAATAAAAAGGTATGGTATTATTTTGGAAACTCATTTTTCAATTTTTTCAAGTTAATTTTTTATAGTTATTTGTAGGTGGTTTTTTTTAATTATAAAATTAGTTTAATAGCATAATTTATTTTGTATATCTATTGGGAAGCTCTGTTTGAGAACGTACGTCAAATAGAACTTAACATCCAAGGAGTTCTATGTTGAGTTAGGTGCTTCCCATTTCCCAAACTTGTGAAAGCTTACTACAAAAATAGTTAAGTTTTTATTTTCTATAACTATAACGATAATAATTAGTTGCCAAAAAAAGGCCATGGTGCATGGTGTGACATTTAGTTTATTGCTGTAATTACAATTACAAATTTTTTTAACATGATTTTGATGAGGTCAATATGGAAGATTAATATGTTTTTTACTGAACAGTGCCATTAGCTTAACAACATGTCCCAGTCTAGCAAGTTTACGTTTTTATTATGTGAATTAACCATCAAGGTAATGGGATTTCCCAACACAGGTTTTTTATGCAAAGGTAAGTGAATTATTCTTAACCCCGCGATACTTCGAATGTGCACATTCTTCAAGTTATGGGTGAGTGATTGCGAACTGCATACTGACAATTCAATGAAAATATCATCAAAATAATTGGTTCTATATAATCTCCCATGGAGGACATTTAAAGAATTTTGTTTTTCATCCTAATTGTAGGAACCACACACTAAAAAAAAAATAGTGGTCATCTTAGTCTCAAGTACAGTCTTATTGAAACCAAATGTCATCTAGGGTGAGTTCGTTATTTCTTGGAATAATAAATAATTGTTTATAGATGGGTTCCAGGTGACGTTACGATAACATTTTAATTTGATTAAAAGAGTAAGACCTAATCATGCCACCAGTCAGCAAACGGAAGTGCAAGTAGTGTATTTTTTCCTGCATCAATAGTTGATGAATCACTATTATTCTAAATCTGATGACCTTATGATGTAGTGTCGTAAAAACATTTTTAACTGAATTCATATTTTGGAAACACATATAAACATATTTTTTTTTATATTTATTATTTGTAAATATATTCTGTAAAAGAATATTCAGTATTACTTATGGATATAAAATAGAATAAAATGTCCCAGACAGTCAGTAGTAAATACCGCTAAAGATTAAATTAGAACTAATAATGAAACAGTAGTTGGTTATAAATGTTTAATATCAGTGAGTTTCGCAAATCCGACGTAGAAAATCTTCTTCTCAGTCGACGTGAATGGTTGATATCTGATAACAGCTCGTGTGATAGTGCTAATGTGTTCAGGTGATGTGCTAGCCTTGTTCGCTAGTTTTTGTTGACTGTTTGTATTATTTTAAACACTGCCGCACATAAACGAAGTATTTTTGATTCAAGTCTCTGTAATATCGCTATATTAGATTTTGCAGCTGTTCCCCAGATCGAGACACCGAAAGTCCATACTGGTTTTAAATAAATTTATATAGAAGTAATTTGTTCAGCGATAGCTTTTGAATTTTGGCAAAGAAGCCTGTACATGGAGCGTATTTTTAGACCCAGTTGCTTGCGTTTCGTAAATATATGGTGTTTCCAGGTGAGATGCCGATCACCGATTAAATAGATTTATGGTAGGTAGTAGCAGTTATTTATTTTGGTTCGCTTAGCATATCATACAATGATTGATATATATTTTATATTGATATTTGGCTTTAAAATCTAAATGCCACAAAACTAAAGAAGAATGAAGATCATCCAATCTACAAATTAAGGTACTTGTTAAACTATAGAGTTTCTGTGGAACCCCCTCACCTACGGAATGGACCTGTACAATGCGCCAACTGCCAGGAGTTTGGCCATACAAAAACCTATTGTACGCTGCGCCCGGTGTGTGTTGTGTGTGGTGAACTTCACTATACTTCAGAATGTGACAAAAAAGATAATAAAGACAAAAAGGTAGTAAAATGTAGTAACTGCAATGGTAACCATACCGCAAATTACAGATGTTGGGTGTCAAGTCTACCAACATCTTAAACAAAGTCTACTCTACAAAAGACAAGCCCTTCGGGACCCCAAAAATAATATGTTCTCAACATATGTTGAACATATGTTCTCAACATATGTTGACCATATGTTCTCAACATATGCTGTTTCCAATGATTCTTCTTCAAACAGGCCGATTCAAGGTGTCACATATGCGAATGTATTAAAATTAAATGCCCAGCAGGAGCAATAAGTTCCAGTTCAACAAACTCCAATACAACAAGCGCCAAGTAGTAATTTTGAAATGATGTTTTCACAGTTCATGCAAACTATGCAAATCATATTCAACCGAATAATACAAATGCAATCGCAATTGATGTCAGCGATTTTAGCCAGGTAATGAGTAATATGTGCATGGAATGCAAACAGCATAAGTCAACATAAATTAGAAATTTTGAATTTATTAAACCAAAATGAAGTTGATGTGATGCTCATCTTTGAAAGTCACTTGAATAATAAAAACTACTTTTTTATGGTTAATTTTTTCTTGCCGATAATGGCGTGTCTTTTTATGACGAAAGAAACTATTTAAAAGTTAGACCGATTCGAATAGCAAAGAAAGGACAAAGACAAAAATTTTTTTTTATTTAATTTATTGAAATTTGGCTGACCATACAACGCTGTTTCGAGTATTGC